>NC_092147.1:75953308-76289558 GCF_045791955.1 Oncorhynchus clarkii lewisi | reverse complement strand
GTAGCAAAGGAGCTCATTAACTCAAAAGTGATGGAGACTACATGGGATTGGGATTCTGTAGCAAAGGAGCTCATTAACTCAAAAGTGATGGATACTACATGGGATTGGGATTCTGTAGCAAAGGAGCTCATTAACTCAAAAGTGATGGAGACTACATGGGATTGGGATTCTGTAGCAAAGGAGCTCATTAACTCAAAAGTGATGGAGACTACATGGGATTGAGATTCTGTAGCAAAGGAGCTCATTAACTCAAAAGTGATGGAGACTACATGGGATTGGGATTCTATAGCAAAGGAGCTCATTAACTCAAAAGTGATGGAGACTACATGGGATTGGGATTCTGTAGCAAAGGAGCTCATCAACTCAAAAGTGCTGGAGACTACATGGGATTGGGATTCTGTAGCAAAGGAGCTCATTAACTCAAAAGTGATGGAGACTACATGGGATTGGGATTCTGTAGCAAAGGAGCTCATAAACTCAAAAGTGATGGAGACTACATGGGATTGGGATTCTGTAGCAAATGAGCTCATTAACTCAAAAGTGATGGAGACTACATGGGATTGGGATTCTGTAGCAAAGGAGCTCATTAACTCAAAAGTGATGGAGACTACATGGGATTGGGATTCTGTAGCAAAGGAGCTCATTAACTCAAAAGTGATGGAGACTACATGGGATTGGGATTCTGTAGCAAAGGAGCTCATTAACTCAAAAGTGATGGAGACTACATGGGATTGGGATTCTGTAGCAAAGGAGCTCATTATCTCAAAAGGGCTGTGTCAGCTCCACTGTTTATTCCCATATTGCAAATGGATGAGAATCAAATACTATTTTTTCTATTTGGTCTCAGGAGAGTGGGGGTTTGGTGGGTTAGGGTAGTACACTCTGAGAGACAGTGCTACTATACCTCTAGTCGTACCTGGACTCATGATTAGACATAGCATAGTAAAGAGAAGCAGGTTTACTATGTTACATCTAGTCTATGAGACCAGGCTGTCTAGCCTCATGGAGAACCAGGTGTGACAACAATGTGATTTTGGAGGTAAGGCTACGTGAGGCCTCCTTACCTCCTATGCTACTGGGCCCCTCTTTCCAAATGCTATATTTGTACAGTGCTTGCTCAGGACCTCAGCAGTAAAGAAACTAGCTGATTAATGGAATGTGGGCGATTAAAGACAGTCAGGGTTGTGTGTGTGTGCCTGTATTTGCACACAAAGCACACAATAAGTATTGTAATTTATTAATTTAACCTTAATTAATTAATATAACTAATTATTAAATGATGAACACATAAAGACAGACATTTAGTTTCATCACTTCTGCTATGGTCATTTATACCGTGATTATTACCATCAATACTACCAATAACCACATTAGCACTCATTTGGCAAAAGAAAAAGACGATTGAATACGTCCATCCTAGAGTTGTAAAAGTATCTCATTCAGACAAAATAGTCTTCATATTCCCTCTACCTATAGTCTATCATAGGAAATAGGGCAGTTGTGCCACATGTGGCCAGCACGAAATCTATTGTCAGTGAACAATCCATACAATTTTAATCAATAAAATGTATTTTATAAAGCCCTTTTTACATCAGCAGTTGTCACAAAGTGCTATACAGATACCCAGCCTAAAAGCCCAAAGAGCAAGCGGCTATAAAAAATGTCCTAGAAAGGCAGGAACCTAGGACAAAACCTAGAGAGGAACCAAGCTCTGAAGGGAGGCCAGTCCTCTTCTAGCTGTTCCGGTTGGAGATTATAAGAGTGCAGTAGGGTCAAATAATAACCACAGTGGTTATTGAGGATGCAGCTGTTCAACATCTCAGGAGTAGATGTCAGTTGGCTTTTCATAGCGAAGCATTCAGAGGTCCACAACTTACTAATAACAATCTATGTCAAATTCATCGCTTCATATCTAAGTAGTAGCCTTGTCTGAGTCAAAACTCTCCTGTTTCTGTAGCATGAGGCAGCTTGTGTATAAGTACACAATTAAGTACAATTAATGCTCTACCAGATACTGTAATTTTGAATAAGAATGCAGAACGTATAAAACTAAACAGTGCATCATGTTGGAGAGTAAAGAGTGATCAGTGCCTCTGCTGGGCCATCTGTCAGAGGGATAGACCCACTCCTTTCTCTCCTGTCCCCATCACCAAACTGCTGTACCCCAACACACGCCTCCCCAAACTCACCCTGTGTGGACATGCATGCCTATGTCTTAGTATGTGTGGTCCCAATCATGTCTGGCTACCATGATTCCCTTCAGAGTTGATGTCATCTCAAACAACAGCGTATTGAAGCACAGCACATGGTGTAGAAAACTGATGTAGCTACATTGTGTGCATATTTTGCTTGAGTGGTGGTTAAGTGTGACAGTTAGTCATTACTAGCTTATTTCCAGCTACAGTGCGCTGAGTCAGTATCGCAGCATGACACTTCTGATTGGAAGGTGTGAGCCTTTCACAGAGACACAACCACACAGGAGAGTGGAGTCAACCATTCTGTCCTTCTGTCTTCAACCAGAGGTGACACCACAGGTTCCAGAGTGGTGGGGCAAACTATTTTATTTGATCCTGGGGCCCGTAGTTTTTCCTGATCTGGTTACCTAACCAGATATGGGCTATGTTGGGACCAGAATTATTCTAATCAGGTCACATGTTTTTAAACAAACTCCTGGCCTCGGGGAGGATGAAAACCCTGTCCAATTGCAGCAACCTTGTACTTGTTCATATTCATTATTTGTTAAAGAAGGACTGAGGGGGTCACCTATACACAGACAGAGAGAAAGCAACATGATTGGACAATAGCACTCAAAGAGCTGAGCTTGTGTAAACATTCATTCAAACAGCACTTTCGTGCGTTTTGCCAGCAGCTCTTCGTTGTGCATCAAGCATTGTGCTGTTTATGACTTCAAGCCTATCAACTCCTGAGATGAGGCTCGTGTAACCGAAGTGAAATGGCTAGCTAGTTAGCGCGCGCTAATTGTCGTTGTGTTGCTGGTTCGAGCCCAGGGAGGAGCGAGGAGAGGGACGGAAGCTATACTGTTACACTGGCAATACTAAAGTGCCTATAAGAACATCCAATAGTCAAAGGTTAATGAAATACAAATGGTATAGAGGGAAATAGTCCTATAATTCCTATAATAACTACAACCTAAAACTTTTTACCTGGGAATATTGAAGACTCATTAAAAGGAACCACCAGCTTTCATATGTTCTCATGTTCTGAGCAAGGAACTGAAATGTTAGCTTTCTTACATAGCACATATTGCACTTTTACTTTCTTCTCCAACACTTTGTTTTTGCATTATTTAAACCAAATTGAACATGTTTCATTATTTACTTGAGGCTAAATTGATTTTATTGATGTATTATAAAGTTAAAATAAGTGTTCATTCAGTATTGTTGTAATTGTCATTATTACAAATAAATATATATATATATATATATATATATATTATTTTTTTTTTAATCGACTGATTAATCGGTATCGGCTTTTTTGGTCCTCCAATAATCGGTATCGGCGTTGAAAAATCATAATCGGTCGACCTCTTGTTCTTAGTAGTCAACAGTTGATCAGACTGAAAAATCATCTAGTTTCCATTAAATGTGTAGCCTGGCGAAAGTAAACTCAGCACAGGACACAAACTAATGTGGGGTTGTTTATTCTGTCGAAAATTACATTTAAAATAGGATAATGTAGAAGGGATATCACCACAAGATGAAGTCACCATAAAGTAAAGTGCAGTCTAAATCACAATCAAATGAAAGAAATATGTTAGTAAAGTGCATAAAAATAATCTGAGTACAATAAGTGAAAAGTGATATGCATAAACGGTAGTGGCTCTGCTTCCAATAGAAAAACGCAATAAAATACAGAGACCACAATGTTCACAGTTAGAATGGACTTTATAATATTTAAAATATCTGGGTACAAGGTGTCCATAAATAAAATGACATTCTGCATGAAAAACAAAAATAAATTTAGTCATAAAACAATATGAATAGTTACAAAAACACTGTCCAGGTGATACTCTAACCCCACATTGAACAGTAGGTCCTCATCTCACGCATATTGCACTGGGGGAAATGTCATATGAACAGATAAGTTACAATTCAAAAATGTTACAAAATACAACACCCCGAAGCATTACAAGAAATAGAATGTAATTCTGATAATTACTCAGGCTTCAAATAATGTTATCATCAACTCCACAACGTGGTTCTGAGAGCACTTGTATTCAGCTAGCAAGAAGCTAACATCCTCATGTCAACCTGAAAGTATCAACAGGCTAACATGACCATCTGGCATAAATATTACAAAATAAACTCTTATACACTGCAGATGATGCAAAATATGATATATTCTGGTACAAGAGTAAGATAAAAAGTATTATTTACCCATCTAAAGTAATGTTGGACCCACGATGGATTTCAAAAGCTCTCCAGTGTAATTGCTTGCTCTCACACTTACACACTGCGCATGCACAATCCCATAACCGCTTGCACACCTTATTTATGGATCTCTTAAAGCGACAGTGCCATCTAGTGGATATAAATGAATAACGCTACGCGCTTTTAACATGTGGCGACAAATACATGTCAATTTGATAATGTTTAGGTGTAGCGTGCTACATCATCTATGTAAAGAGATTTTGCTTGTGTCTGTCGGGAGAGATGTGTTATAATTTTTGAAAAATTGATAAACTACCAGAGGAAGGTGGAGAGCTTTGTGCCCAATGGTCCATTCATTTCTATGGAGGACTGCTCCTACTGGGGAGTGCCAATATGGCCCACCGGTGGGTGGCTTCAAAGCCTCTCACTGGACAATGCATACTGTAGCATTAGCAATTTAGGGTTTATATACATCCTTGGATGTCCCCAGCCCGCATAACCTGCAATTTCTGTGAACGTGATTGGTCAAGACATGCACAGAGAATGCCGTTTTTGTAGAGTTTTTGGATAAATGCTGAAAATAAGGTCTGTGGTAAACACAGGCTTATGAGATCTTTTTAGTTTTATTTTATGACATAATCTTCATCACCTAACGTCACTTTTTGTGAATTTTTAAGTAATAAAAAAGCACATAAACCACAAAAAGGCTTTACAATTCATAAAGGTTACGATAACTGACTGCTATTATCTCATAGAACAAAACGTATAAGATATCCTAAACCTGTGTTAACTTATTTTCAGCGTTTATTCCAAAACCCTATTCTTTCCCCATTCATTTTTTCCTTTGGGTGACTTAACGAACCAGAGGTAACCCATTCACAGATTTGAGGACTACAAATCGGAGAAAAAAATCACACACAAAAAAACACACTTTTCCCCTCTTTTTATGATTTTTGCGTCAATATTTTCATTAAGGGGATACTTTGGGATTTTGGTAATTAAGCACTTTATCTACTTCCTTACAGTCAGATGAACTCATGGATACCATTTTTATTTATCTGCATCCAGTATGAAGGAAGTTAGAGGTCGTTTTGCTAACAAGTGTTAGCGCAATGACTGGAAGTCTAAGATATCAACTAAATGTTAACAGTTACCATAAACTTCCAGTTATTGAGCTAACACTAGCTGGCAATTGCACTTATGCGAATTAGCAACTTCCTTCAAACTGCACACAGAGACTTAAAAACGTACCACACGCCCCCGCATCAAGGCGGTGGGGGCGAAAATTCTCTGGGGACCCCTAACCCCCCCCCCCCCCCCTTTCAGATAGCATATGAACATGTCATAAGCCATGGCAGAAATGTTTAGAATTATAGGAAGTTAGCAGTAAAACTGCTACCTTTTCTCTGAGCCTCGTGGCAAGATGTGGAGAACAGCACAGAATTTGCTTTACATTTTCTAAATTCTCTCAGCCTCATTGCAAAATGTGCAGAATAACATGACATCAGCTATAAAACTGCAATGTTTCTCTCTGCCCAATGACAATATAGATTTGTAAGAAATTAGTGTTAAAACAGAAACATTTTCACTCAGCCTCATGGCAAAATGTGAATAGAATGAGATTAGCTACTATATGAAACTGAGATTTTTCTTTCTCTGCCCAATGACAATATGTGTAGAATTGCAGGAAATAAGCGTTAAAACAGAAACATTTTCTCTCAGCCTCATGGCAAAATGTGTAATAGCATGAGATTAGCTATGAAACTGCAGATTCTTCTCCTGACTCACTCACATCCTTTAACACAGGACCATTTAACCATTAACCTGAGGGGAAATGCGGCTGTTACACTGGGAAAATAAGATGATTAGGGCTGCCATTTTGTTAGTTTTCAAATGGATGAGGGTTTCGGAAGAGAGTGTGTTTGTGGAGGGTGGTTGTGGCTCTCATGGTCATAGACTTCATCTTAAAACTCACCAGCAACTAACTCTAGACTCACAGTACTTTGAATTGCCTACACACCTGGGCCAAAATGTGACTGAAGTTTCAAAGGATTTGGACACACTGTACAGTACATACTGTAGAGCGCAAAGCCTGGTTCAGGGTTTGCCTTATTTATGAATTGGGGAACGGGCATCAGACAGTCTCTCGCAGGACAAGATGTCTCAGGTGGACCTGGTTCCCATAGCTACACCTCCAGACACAACAGGGAAAGAGAGGGAGACAGAGAGGGCTGAATCCAAGGACATGCTAGCCTCCAGGCGTCACAACACTGAAGGACAGCTAGCCTTAACGGCCGGCAAAATGGCTGAGTGTCCATGGAGACAGAAACAGTGACAGAGTGAGAGAATGGATATGTGTGTGTAAAAGAGAAAGAGTCAAAGCCAGTGTGTATCTTTTATCTTTTCTATCCATCTTTAATCTCGGAAGATCATTTTTTACTATACTGTACCTCAGAGAGGCACACCATAAACCGATCACGTATCAATTCAAATCTCTTCAGCTCATAGGAGGTGGCTATCCGTCAAGACATTGATTTTTGCACAAAAATAAATGAGAACACTTAAATTGGAAATAAATAATGTCATATTCTGTTTTATTTCCAAAGCGATATACCAGTATTATTTGTATTCTCAAACTCTGAACATGATGCGATCCCTCAGCACATTGATACAGTAATTCATGGTGTCACACACAATAAGAGAGTCAGGGCTGGAGTTTTCCCTCGCTTATTGCACCATTATAAACTTAGAAAAACTGTTTAACTGACAGCCAGAAAATGTATTGACCTCTCAAAGGTAAAACACAACTTCCCAGGAACAGCACACTTTGAAAATGAAGTTTGAGGAATGAGGAATGAGACATTTTCTAAAACGCCACTTTACCCACGTGTGTTCTGTCTCTTGCCCAACCCATCGGTTTCTGGGACTAATAAGACGGTCTAGAATGAATTTCCATTCTAAAAATCGTTGGAAATGTCCTCAGATCTAGACTCATTGCGGAGAACGTCCGTGGGCGTGGCATAGCGTTTGACCGGAGGAAGGAGTTTGGGTAGCCAGACAAGGGCAATGCCTCACCTGATATCTCAACCAGAGTAGTTGTGACAGTAGCAGTTCACTTCTCTCACCAACAGCAACTGAGGGTCAGCTTCCGGAATGATCAAGTACAGTTGTTGAAATAACCATGGAGTCTCAGCTATCAGTACAGGGCACCACAGTAATTCACAGTTACCTACAGTATGTAGTCTAAGAGATTGTATTTTTGTTTGTTCCCCTATTCTTAACTACAGTTCCAAACTTTGAACACCTTTACACAGGTCTTGCAGGTAGACAGAGATTTTCTATCTCCTCAGGTACCCCAGATATTTCACAGTTTTGTGTTATCCCTGAACTAGCTCACCTGATTTACCTAATCTAAGGCTATGTTGAATACATTGTGCTAGCTCTGAAATTGTTCAAATGCATAGAATGGCTGGGAGTCACTGAGGAGAGTTTTGAAAACCCCTGCATTAGAAGACTGTATTGAAGTCAATAGTTACAGTGAATTGCCAATTCAAAGAAACTGGTAAGTTACTGCTGAAAAATGTAATTTTCTTTATATGTACAGTATGGCAGCATTCTTTTACCACTGGGGGACTCACAAAGGCGTGGCCTTGACAGGCTTGTCTGGATACCTGGGTGTGTGAGGAGGCAGTGACATGATCATGGGACAACATGTCAGCCAACCAGAAGTGTAGTCTCTGAGAAGGTCTTTTTTCCCCCTTTTTTTAACTACAGTTCAGGTGAAGAACTTAGAATGCCTTTACCAAAGCCTTGCAGTTAGAATGACTGACTTTGTATTGAAACCATTGACATTGAAGGACAATTATAGTCATCAGTTAGAGTGAACTGCATATTCAAAGAGACTGGTGACTTCTGGATGTTTTTCTTTCTCTCTATACTGGTATTTGCGTCAGCATTCTTTCACCACAAACTCACAAAGACTCACAAAGTCTCACATAAGGCTCCAGAATAGCCTTAACCAACTACCTTTGATACCTTGGTGGGTGTGGAGGCAATACCATGAATAACGAGGCAACGGCAGATGCACCGTGGGACAACATGTCAGCAAACCAACAACATGTCAGCCAACTGACACGAGGGGCTTTTTCCAGGGAGAGCAGCTTTAGGGAGTCTGCATTTTTTTGTGGTCTTTTCTGGGCTATTTTAGTCGTTTTTGCCTCTTTACGCATTTACCTGCAGACAGGTGGAGGGGCTATGTTGGCATGGTGAGTGTTCTTCAGGGAGGTGTGGGGTGGAAGGGAAGTAGGATGACCGGCAGGTCACAGGTACCCCACTGGCTGCACCTGCCTCTCCGTCTGGTCACAATCACACAGCTACATCAGGGAGCAGCCACCTATGTCAGAGGAGGCTGCTGAGGGGAGGACGGCTCATAATAATGTCTGGAATGGAGTGAATAGAATGGTATCAAACACATGGTTTCCATGAGTTCTATACCATTCCATTTATTCCGTTCCAGACATTATTATGAGTCGTACTTTCCTCAGCAGCCTCCCCTGACCTATGTACACACTGCCATATTGTTCTACCTAGGGCTCTGCGTCGGCCAGCCCACACTGGTACAGGGGAGATGGCATTCGCAAATGTCACCTCCAGCTGAATAACAAATTGAACTTTTGTTCTGCCAACGACTCTCCAGTGAAAAATATAGATTTTATTTTTCTTTGTGTTGCTATTCTATGTGTAGGATCACTCTTATATTATGGCCTTCCCGCACTGTTGCAGTGCACCAATGAGACACAGGAGTTCCATTTTTAGGTTTAGATTGGTACAATATGTTCTACAGATCTGAGTTCAGTTCCAACTGGGTGAACGGCACCAGGACGCCATCTGGTTGTGCTGTCAATATTAAATAGCTTGTCTCGTTATAATTAGTGATGCTCTTTTATGCTGTGATGTTGCCTTACTGCCACACCTCTGGATTTAGATAGATGTTGCTGTACACATTTGTTATTTTCAAAATTAATCTGAAGATGAAAGGCAATGACAAGACATCATGAATAACTATAATAAAAATATATATAAAGTACAGCATATCCAGGTAGGCCTGGAGTACAGCTTTCCTTTTCTCTCTATTCACAGGTACAATACATCAACAGTGTTTTCATAGAATACTCATTCTGTTGTGTTACTCTCCATATCACTGTGTATTGAAGGGAGATCTCTAGAAGGGAGGCTGAGGTCTCAGGATCGCTGACTGAGAAATGATGCAATGACATCGCTCTTTAAAATGATGAGATTAAGCTCAGATCTCCCAGACCCCTTGGTATTCCACTATGCAGCGTAATTAATCTTACCTCTGACAGTACGCTCAGGAGATAGATAACATCTCCACTGCGGCAAAGCCATTGGTGTTAGGAGTGTTTCAGCCACTTATTCATGTATACCAATATGTTTCTCTGGGGCTACCCCCCACTGTCCTAAGTGATGACGATTTTTCCACCATAGTTCAAACTATATGACACACAGACTAAAATGTACATTACAATTACAATAAAATGTACACATTTTCCTTATAAATGTAAATAGTACGTTTGTGCTGCATGGATTCTCAGGGAACCATTTACACAACACAACTGTATACATGGCAACAAAATTGTGGGTCAACTAAGCTCCACAGTCAAAACTGCAGAAACAATCTTCCACTTTTTGTAAACTGAGATGTAGGCAAAAGTCTTCTGCCGGGATGTCTCACTACCCACTGATATCTTTCATGGAGTGTAATATACACTAGAAATCGTGTAATTCATGGTGCGTTTTTCGAGCATGGGAAATAAGTCACGGAGTCTATGGGTGCAGTCTACTCTGTGTCAGCTTGGATTATGCCCAGAGCATGTGTCTACTGACGCTATGTGACGTGAATACAGGGAGCTATTGGATCTTCCTTACATAAAACAACAAGTCATAGACAATGCTACTTTATGCTGTGGCAGGATGCTAACGTGCAACTGTTTCTAATAGCTTTCTCTCTCTCCCTCCCTCCCCTGTTGTCCATGTCTTCTCTCCTCTCCTCACTGGAACAGCAGATCACTTGGGCATTGAGTTTATGGGTAAGAAAGCTTGTTCCTTTTTTACACTGCTATGAGTCATGTGTTCTGAAATCAAGTTGTGCACCCACTACGTTCGTAATGTTTTTGAACCGTACCTATATGACTTGCATACCTTTCACATTTGTTTGTATTTCACCTTTTTAATTATATATCATATTTCTATTTTATACATAACTATACATTTTGTTTGTTTCGATGAGAACTTTTCACCATCCCATAATGTATGTAATGCAATTTAGAGGAGAGCAATTTTCTCAAAGTCCTTCACACAGAGGGCTATGGCAACTCCCCTTCACCTCTCCCTCTCCTTCTCCCTCTCCCTCTCCCTCTCCCTCTCCCTCTCCCTTTCCCTATCCCTCTCCCTCTCTCGCTCTGAAGTTCCCCCTTAGAATACTAATGTTCCAGTCTCCTTGGAAACAGCAGAGAACAGAGAGGCAGGAGACAGTGAGGGAGATTTAATACTGTTGGCACGGTAACTAACAGCATCCTTGCACACTGGCACTGCCTGTACGTGTGTCTGTGGGGTCTTGACGGGAGAGCACATCCCCATTCTGCCAGCCTTTCTCCATTTGGCATTGGTGTAAATCATGGGCAAAAGAGCTGTAGTTAATGACATTGTACTGTGAGACATTGTTAATGACTCTCCTTCATATAAACACAGCTGGTGTACTCAGAAGACCATAGATACCTGGGAAATAGAGGTATCTGCCCAACGAAGTATGGATGAACCATAACATCTATATCAGTGCAGTATTCAGACCGCTTTCCTTTTCCACATTTTGTTACATTCCAGTCTTATTCCAATAAAACATTTTTTTTTGTTTTAAATATCCTCATCAATCTACACACAATAACCAATAATGACAAAGAAAAACAGGCTTTTAGAAATGTTTGCAAATATCTTAATTACATAAGTATTAAGACCATTTGCTATGTGACTTGAAATTGAGCTCAGGTATATCCTGTTTCCATTGATCGTCCTTGAGATGTTTATAGAACTTCATTGGAGTCCACCTGTGGTAAATTCAATTGATTGGATATAATTTGAAAAGGCACACATCTGTCTATATAAGGTCCCACAGTTGACAGTGCATGTCAGAGTAAAAGCCAAGATATGAGTTTGAAGTTGTGTTCTCAGCCCTCTCCTGTACTCCCTGTTCACCCATGACTGCGTGGCCATGCACGCCTCCAACTCAATCATCAAGTTTGCAGACGACACTACAGTGGTAGGCTTGATTACCAACAATGACGAGACGGCCTACAGGGAGGAGGTGAGGGCCCTCGGAATGTGGTGTCAGGAAAATAACCTCACAATAAACGGCAAAAAAACAAAGGAGATGATCGTGGACTTCAGGAAACAGCAGAGGGAGTTTTAAGTTTTAAGTTCCTCTGCATACACATCACGGACAAACTGAAATGGTCCACCCACACAAACAGCATGGTGAAGAAGGCGCAACAGCGCCTACTCAACCTCAGGGTGCTGAAGAAATTTGGCTTGTCACCAAAACACTCAATAACTTTTACAGATGCACAATCGAGAGCATCCTGTATCACCGCCTGGTACGGCAACTGCTCGCCCACAAACATAAGGCTCTCCAGAGGATAGTGAGGTCTGCACAATGCATCACCGGGGGCAAATTACCTGCCCTCCAGGACACCTACACCACCCGATGTCACAGGAAGGCCAAATAGATCATCAAGGAGAACAACCACCTGAGCCACTGCCTGTTCACTCCGCCATCATCCAGAAGGCGAGGTCAGTACAGGTGCATCAAAGCTGGGACCGAGAGACTGAAAAACAGCTTCTATCTCAAGGCCATCAGACTGTTAAACAGCCATCACTAACATTGAGTGGTTGCTGCCAACATACTGACTCAAATCTCTAGTCACTTAATAATAAAAAATTGTATGTAAAAAATGTATCACTAGTCACTTTAAACTGCCACTTTATATAAGGTTTACATACCCTACATTACTCATCTCATATGTATATACTGTACTCTACACTATCTACTGCATCTTGCCTATGCCGTTCTGCCATCGCTCATCCATATATGTATATGTACATATTCTTATTAATTCCTTTACACTTGTGTATATAAGGTAGTTGTTGTGAAATTGTACGATTACTTGTTAGATATTACTGCATGGTCGGAACTAGAAGCACAAGCATTTCGCTACACTAGCATTAACATCTGCTAACCATGTGTACGTGACTAATGAAATTTGTTTTGAAGGAATGGTCCGTAGGGCTCAGAGACAGGATTGTGTCGAGGCACAGATCTGGGGAAGGGTACCAAAAACTTTCTGCACAGAGCTCCACAGAGGAACTCTGGAGCTCTGTCAGAGTGACCATCGGGTTCTTGAGCACCTCCCTGACAAGAGCCCTTCTCTCCCGATTGCTCAGTTTGGCCGGGCGGCCAGCTCTAGGAAGAGTCTTAGTGGTTCCAAACTTCTTCCATTTAAGAATGATGGAGGCCACTGTGTTGCTGTAGAAGGCCAGCATCCCGGAATCGCCTCTTCACGGTTGATGTTGAGACTGGTGTTTTGCTGGTACTATATAATGAAGATGCCAGTTGAGGACTTGTGAGGCGTCTGTTTCTCGAACTAGACACTCTAATGTACTTGTCCTCTTTCTCAGTTGTGCCCCTGGGGCATCCCACTCCTCTTTCTATTCTGGTTAGTGCCAGTTTGTGCTGTTCTGTGAAGGGAGTAGCACACAACGTTGTACGAGATCTTCAGTTTCTTGGCAATTTCTTGCATGGAATAGCTTTCATTTCTCAGAACAAGAAGAGACTGATGAGTTTCAGAAGAAAATTATTTTGAGCCTGTCATTTTGAGCCTGTAATCGAACCCACAAATGCTGATACTCCAGATACTCAACAAGTCTAAAAAAAAAGGCCAGTTTTATTGCCTCTTTAATTAAAACAACACTTTTCAGCTGTGCTAACATAATTGCAAAAGGTTTTTCTATGAACAATTCGCCTTTTAAAATTATAAACTTGGATTAGCTAACACAACGTGCCATTGGAACACAGGAGTGATGGTTGCTGATAATGGGCCTCGGTACAGCTATGTATATATTCCATAAAAACATCTACCATTTCCAGCTGTAAAAGTCATTTACAACATTGTCTACACTGTATTTTTGATCAATTTGATGTTATTTTGATGGACAACTTTTTAAAATTTTCTTTCAAAAACATGGACATTTCTAAGTGTCCCCAAACTTTTGAACAGTAGTGTATATAGTTAGAGATATTTATCTTTTCAAAATATATATAAATGGGTTTTGGAAATGATGCAGACAATTACAATGATGAAAGCAACAATCTACCAGCAATATTAAAGCTGATCACACCCCCCCCCCTAAATAAAAGGGGGGAAATGAGACAGCAGCAACATTTCATTTTACCCATGTCCTTCTTATTAAGAGGGGAGCATGTATCTGGCAGCTATTTACAATGCGTTTGGAAAGTATTCAGACTTTTTGACTTTTTCCACATTTAGTTACTTTATAGGCTGTCGTGTCTTTGGCTATGCCGGATTAAGTGATATGACATGCTATTCTATAATATAATTTCTCTGTAATTAATATTACCTGACTAAGCTAATCAGGTAAATAATTAACTAGAACGTCAGGGCACCTCGAAATAATGTTTATAGAGCTGTTATCTTCCGAATAAACTCTTAAAGACCGAGTAATCTTTTACATCAATAGCAGTCAATATTTAATCGTCACCTTGTTTTTGGTCTCATCTGAAAGTTGTAAATTCTTGGTTATCTTCACGAACCCTGGCTAACAAGTTGAATCAGCAATACAAACTTTGGTTTAATTATTTATTTACTAAATACCTAAATAATCACACAGCATTACATAAACACAGAATGGATCATACATTGATTACTAATTATATCCTACAAGAAAACGTCCCTGGGGGATGGAACCTGTATGACGGCTGATTACACAAAGAAAGGGGGTTGGGCTTTAATGAAAGAGCGGGAGGACTGAAGAACAAAGGGAGAAGCGATGCTATCGTAAATACAGAATCTTATGCATTTTAAATAACCGCCCATTTGGAAAAGGAAAATGCAATAAATATTTACTCTGAGCTGTGCTTCAATAGGTTGGTTGTAGATGGAAGGCCGTGTTGCCCAACAGAGATCTTCCTTGTCCTTGTCTCTGGTGGTAAACTGGATACGTTGTAGTATCGTTGTTGTGTGATAGACTGGATACATCGTCCATCCTTTCCTAGCCCACGTTTACAGCGGCCGCTGCTAACTCAATGGCTAGGAGGTATCCCTTCTGAGTGAATAAGAGTTCAAAGTTCATACCAAGTTGACATACTTTTAGCTCATGCTATATTCTGGCTGGTATAGTCAAAATCCATCCTTTCGGCGTGTTGATCGTCATCTTCACGTTGAAATGTTATGCAAATTTTGTTAGGTTATTATCTGAGCCCTTTCAATGTGGGGACCGTTGTCCTTTCGTCCTCGGAACACACAGTTACATTTTCGTCAAGGGCTTTATATAGGAGGGGAGAGAAGGGTGTGTTTCATAGTTTATAACCAATGTCTCTTCACATGGGCGGGGCCACTGAGTGAGCAGAGATTTTACCTTATGAAAACCCAATTTTCTCCTTTGGAAGCTAAAATTATATTTCATTTTTTCACAAATAGTTTCATATTTAAACATTTAAATTGCACAACAATTCCATGTGAATCTTGTAACTATAATGTGTAGACTTTCCAAGATACAGTTTATGTCATCCTATCATTAGTAAGAATGTCTCAGACGCCAACTGATCTGGCATCATATTCATTAAGTACCAATGCATATTTTCAACTGGTTGGATTACCGAAATATGGTTCCTTTCCCCCCACCTTTTGATGTTCCCAGACAAAACGTTTAACAAAGGCTTTCATTAGTCCTTCTGTAGAGTCAAGAGAGAGGAAAGGGAGAAAGGTATTTATGGGGGGGGGGGGGGGGGCCTAGAGGTCAACGTCATGACAAGGCTTATTCTAAAATGGATTAAGTCGTTTTTTATTTGATCAATCTACACACAATTCCCTATAATGACCAAGCAAAATCAGGCATTTAGACATTTTAGCAAATGTATTAAAAATAAAAACTGAAATATCACATTTACACAAGTATTCAGACCCTTTACCCAGTACTTTTTCAGGCACCTTTGGCAGCAATTACAGCCTTGAGTTTTCTTAGGTATGACGCTACAAGCTTGCACACCTGTATTTGGGGTGTATCTCCCACTCTTCTCTGCAGATCCTTTCAAGCTCTGACAGGTTGAATGGGGAGCATCGCTGCAAAGCTATGTTCAGGTCCCTGCAGAGATGTTCGATTGGGTTCAATTCCGGGCGCTGGCTGGGCCACTCAAACACATTCAGAGACTTGTCCCGAAGCCACTCCTGCGTTGTCTTGGTTGTGTGCTTAGGGTCGTTGTCCTTTTGGAAGATTAACGTTCACCCCAGTCTGAAGTCCTGAGCACTCTGGAGCAGGTTTTCATCAAGGATCTCTCTGTTCTTTGCTCCGTTCATATTTCGCTCGATCCTGACTAGTCTCCTAGTCCCTGCCGCTTAAAAACATCCCCACAGCATGATGCTACCACCGCCAGGTTTCCTGCAGACGTGACGCTTGGCATTCAGGCCAGAGAGTTCAACCTTGGTTTCATCAGACCAGAGAATCTTGTTTCTCATGGTCTTAGAGGCCTTTAGGTGCCTTTTGGCAAACTCCAAGCGGGGTGTCATATGCCTTTTACTGAGGAGTGGCTTCCATCTGGCCACTACTATAAAGGCCTGATCGGTGGAGTGCTGTAGAGATGGTTGTCCTTCTGGAAGGTTCTCCCATCTCCACAGAGGTACTCTGGTGCTCTATCACAGTGACCATCGGGTTCTTGGTCACCTCCTTGACCAAGGCACTTCTGTAGGTTTTGGGAGTCTTGGTGGCTCCAAACTTCTTTCATTTAAAAATGATGGATACCACTATGTTCTTGGTGACCTTCAACCCTGAGGATTTTTTTTGTACCCTTCCCCAGCTCTGTGCCACTATGAAATCCTGTCTCGAAGTTCCTCGGACTATTCCTTCGACCTCGTGGCTTGTTTTTTTGCTCTGACATGCACTGTCAGCTGTGGGAACTTATATAGACAGGTGTGTGCCTTTCCAAATCATGTCCAATTAACAGAATTTACCACAGGTGGGCTCCAGTCAAGTTGTAGAAACATCTCAAGGATGATCAATGGAAACGAGGTGTACCTGAGCTCAATTTCAGGTCTCATAGCAAAGGGTCTGAATACTGATGTAAATACATTTTTAATTTTAAATAAATATCTAAAAAACTGTTCTTGTTTTTTGCTTTGTCATGATGTGGTATTGTGTGTAGATTGATGAAGGGAAATTGATTTAATCCATTTTAGAATTAGGCTATAAAGTAACAGAATGTGAAAAATATGTGTGACTGCATTAAAGAAAGTGTTTTTAGCTCATTGTGCTGATTGTCTCATATGTGGTGTCCTTGTTCAATAAGGATCACCGACCAGTGTTAATCAGCAAAGAACAAAATGTTCTAATCTGGTAGAGCTTCGTTAGAATTTTCCTCTCTAATTTAGTCCACTTCAATGTTATGCAGTTCACCCGAGGCAGGACCATCAGACAACTCTCTAATTCCTCTGGGTAAACCCTGTGAAATCAACCATTTGTAGTGGGTCACAAGGGAAGACACCACAAACAGCATTTTACCAGAAGAGCCAGAGAGACTGAGGGGGATGGAGAGATTGCAGTTAGAGAGAGAGAGAGAGAGAGAGACAGAAAGAGAGAGAGAGAAGGAGAGAGAGAAGGAGAGTGAGAGGAGAGAGAGAGAGAGAGAGAGAGAGAGAGAGAGAGAGAGAGAGAGATTTTAAATGTCTCTATTCGTTTGTTTACTGTTGGTTTTTTATTGTTTATTTCACTTTTGTTTATGATCTATTCCACTTGCCTTGGCAATGTAAACATATGTTTCCCATGCCAATAAAGCCTTTTGAATAGAATTGAGAGAGAGAAAAGCTAGAATGAGGAAAGATCCAGACGATGGGACAGAAACAAAGGAATGCAGAGAAACAGGAGTGAGAAACAGAAGGAGATGGGTAGTGGGAGTAGAAGGAGGAGAGAGAGGAAGAGAGAGATCTTACATACAGGTAAAGTAGGTTTGCTACTCCAGGCCCTCAGTCGGTGGGGAATGTAATAATCTTTGATTTTGTTGGGCAATAAAAATCATTTGCATGCCAATGGAGGCCATTCCCACAGCAGACTGCTACCTACATCCACTGTGAGCCACGAATTCCAACTGGCAGTGACAAGGAGTGAAGAAGTGACAGATTGCTTCATTGTGCCTTTTACTCTGTTTGCTTGGTTTGTTTGTTTGCTTGATCCCTGCCATGTGTATGGGGCTCAAAATGATAACTGTGAAGGAAATGTCATGTTGCCCTCTGAGGCACAGGTTCAAAATGGACACAGGGGACAAGGAGAGATAACCTGGCTCCTACAGCTCTGCTATTGTAACTTTGATTACAATCACTCAAACTGCACTTGCAAGTCAAATGCTCTCCGCAAAGAGAATCTGTGTGTGTGTGTGTGTGTGTGTGTGTGTGTGTGTGTGTGTGTGTGTGTGTGTGTGTGTGTGTTGAGTGGGGTTGGATTCTTTGATGTGACTCATGGAGTGAGAGCGAAATGTCAGTCTCCTCTGTCATTGTCCAGTTAAAGAAAGTTATCTACAAGAAGGAGGAGTTGATACCATCAAAAAGCCAAAGTCCCCATCCCTGTTTAACGGACACGTCATGACCACAGGAGGCTTCACTGAGTGGAAAACATACAGTATATAGCAATGACTTCTGGACAGTTCTGTTCATGCACCCAGGTCAAAGAAACAATGGAGTGGCAATGATGTGAGTGCTTACACATGTCGGCATGTGTTAGCTTTTCTGTTCTTCCTGTTGTCTCAAGTCCTTTAATGGCAAGGGGGAGAAGTTTGCTGTCTGTCAACTGGAACTAGGAACAGCAGGGGCTCTGTGATTAAACTGCTTTGGGTTTCTCTCTTATTTCCATGTGTGAAACACATCACTGTTTCACAGTCATAGGGAAGGGTGTTAGACACAGTGGAGAGAATTGACACAGATACAAATACTACCGTTCATATTCATGCCCCTACTTAAGGAAGTATTTATAGTTGTTAGCTACATGTTTATTCCAGCATAGTTGCATGTTATTAGTAGAATAATGTTTGTAATATCAATGTTGTAATATGTTTCTCTCATATTGATTTATTTCCAAACATATAGGCCTAAGCTATGTGATTAAAGGGCTTAGGCTTTGTGATTAGTTTCAGCAGAAAGTATGGGTGCCTGAAATGTCCTAATCATATATGATATGATATCAACCACAGAGGAAAAGTAAAATATTCATATTATAATAATGTTATGTATCGTATAACAGAATCAGAGTTTTCAGGATGCACCCTACCACATGCTAGCGGTGTAAAGCTCGCCTCCCTTGTACTCTAGAGCAGGGGAAATGCGTTCTCTGGCGTGATGAATCACGCTTCTCCATCTGGCAGTCCGACGGACAAATCTGTGTTTGGCTGATGCCAGGAGAACACTACCTGCTCCAATGCATAGTGCCAACTGTAAAGTTTGGTGGAGGAGGAATAATTATTTTTTTCATGGTTCAGGCTCCTTAGTTCCAGTGAACGGAAATCTTAACACTACAACACACAATGGCTTTCTAGATGATTCTGTGCTTCCAACTTTGTGGCAGCAGTTTGGGGAAGGCCCTTTCCTGTTTCAGCATGACATTGCCCCCATGCACAAAGTGAGGTCCATACAGAAATGGTTTGTCGAGATTGGTGTAGAAGAACTTGACTGGCCAGCACAGAGCCCTGATCTCAACCCCATCGAACACCTTTGGGATGAATTGGAATGCAGAATGTGAGCCAGGCCTAATCTGCCAACATCAGTGCCCGACCTCACTAATGCTCTTGTGGCTGAATGGAAGGAAGTCCCCGCAGCAACGTTCCAACTTCGAGTGGAAAGCCTTTCCAGATGAATGGAGGCTGTTGTTGCAGCAAAGGGGAGACCAACTCCATATTAATGCCCATGATTTTGGAATGAGATTTTCGAAGAGCAGTTTTCCACACACTTTTATGTATATATACACTGAGTGAACAAATCATTGGGAACGCCTGCTCTTTCCATGACATAGACTGATCAGGTGAAAGCTGTGATCCCTTATTGATGTCACTGGTTAAATCCACTTCAATCAGTGTAGATAAAGGGGAAGAGGCAGGTTAAAGAAGGATTCTTAATCCTTGAGACAATTGAGACATGGATTGTGCCATTCAGAGGGTGAACGGGCAAGACAAAATATTTAAGTGCCTTTGAACTGGGTTTTGTTGTAGGTGCCAGGTGCACCGGTTTGAGTGTGTCAAGAACTGCAAAGCTGCTGGGTTTTTCACACAGCAGTTTCCATTTGGGGTGTGCCAAGTACAAAACAACTATCGGACTGTCGGACAAAACAACTATTATTACGGATATGGGCGATTACGAACGGATAATTTTTTGCAATTATCATTGATCAGAATTGTTTTTTTTCTGGATGCCAGCAACCCTCTATCTCATGTCAGTCAGTCACAGAGTTTATAAGCCATACTGTCCTGTCTTTGAGTTACTCATGTGTGTAGTCTAAATAACTCAACTGGCTAGTTTGCCTATCTGTAAAGAGCTGGCTGTACGTTGATCCTGCTGCTCTAATTGGATAGAGGGAAGCTGTATTTCTCCGTTGACTCACTTTATAATTTCGTCCAATCGCTTTTCCTCACGTTATCGGTCTGATCATTTAGAATGCTGCTGCACGCTACTATGATAAATCACATGATGAGAACGTTTGCTATCAAACTATCAATGTGCATAATATCTAACAAGTGGGGCGAGTGTAGGGAAAAAATATGAAACGCTAATGGGCATTCTGACTGAGTGACAGCAAACTTAGCTGCCCACTGCAAGTTGAGGACAAAGACACTGACACAGACACAGACACAGACACAAGCACTCCTCCACGCACTGGTCCTAATCTGCAACATTTATGCAGCGAGAATGTGCAGATTCATTGGAGTCAACAAGGGCCAGCATCCCTGTGGAACGCTTTTGACACCTTGTAGAGTCCATGCCCTGACGAATTGAGGCTGTTCTGAGGGCAAGAGGGGGTGCAACTCATTATTAGGAAAGTGACTATATCACATGTACTTCTTGTCACTCTTACGTAATGTAATCATTGCTGCATGGTTCTACAATTGTCCTGTTAAACCACATGACTAATTTGTTATTTCAAAAGGAAAGAAAAAATATATGACCTTGTACCCTTACAAATACACATCATATTTGTAATTTAGGTCATATGATTTATTCAGAACCAGAGCTGATTCTGAATCAGTGAACCAGAGCACAGGGATTCGTTTACTGTGGCTACAACTTCATGTACTGTAGGCCGCCCTTGACCTTGACAACACATTGTTAATTACCTCCAAACGGGGCTTGTATACAGCATTTATGACGTGCATCAGAGGAACAGAGTAAAATCTTTTCCCATTAGTGTATCATCATGGTACTCTGCAGGGAGGTTGTGGGCACAGAAGATTCAGCTGTATGGACTAAAATATTCCATACAGCACCACAGTGGAGGTGTTATAATACCCATAAAACCTAGCGATCAAACAGGAAAATGGTTCCAAACGTTTTTCACCATTCATGTTTCCCAGGGGGGATTTTAGAAACACTTCAAATAAGGTCTGTGTTTCGTGTAGGTTTACCCTGGCGTGACGTTTTGACAACCATGTAAATCTCTCTCAGACAAGGTGACTTATCAATATATTTGGCTCTATTTACTCTGATTCGAAAATTTGCATCAAAGTAGACATCATGCAAAACTACAAATCCCTGCAAGCTCCTGCACATCATCTCTAGCTGACATCTTTGCTTACACGTATTGTGTCAATTTAAAACTTGCACAAGAAAGTTCACAGAATTGTCCATTTAAATACATTTAGCCATTTTATTAATTGCTACACTTTGCTGACATTGGATAGTTAATCCAGAGATTCTTACCTTTGCCTCGGTTCAGCAGTCTCGTCCATATCATTATGGCATTTGTAGTTCTTTATAATAGCCACATTAGCAGCTAATTAGCATTTTATTTTTCATAAATACAGGTGAATATATTGATAAAGACACCTTGTCCTAGAGATATTTACACGGTTATCAAAACATCACGCCAGAGTAAGCCTACACGAAACACAGCCCTTATTTTAAGTGTTTCTAATAATAATAATGAATGTTGGGAAATGATTGGAACCATTTCCTTGTTTGAACGCTAGGTTTTATGGGTATTATGAATCATACTGTGGTATTCTATTAACAGTGAGGTTGTTTTGTAGCAAGTGAGGCATCACTGGGAGTGACATGCAGGGTTAGCTGTCATAGGATTGCAAGTGCCACTTTCCTACGTCTCCCACAAGGTTCCTCTCTTCTCATAATTACAGTAAACAAGGTTATGTGATGACTCAGGCTGATTAGATACATCAAAACAGAAATACTGCCCCTTGAAACTACTGGTGGGAGGGAGGGAGGTTAATTAGCCCAGCTCTCAAGTGTTTTGGCTTCAATATTGATTTTGATAAGATAAAGTAAATGAATGAATTACTAGGCCATGTTTGGTGTGTTCTACAGTTGGCTACAAAAGCCTGGGGCTCTCCTGTTCTTTTTGGCCCAGACAGCATAAGACTATAGGGCTACCTGGGTAGAACATTTTGGAAGATGGGACCAACGCTTCCATAAATACTGATTTTAAATAGAAATTGCAATACATGTATGTACAATATTCCTCATTGCCTTGCCTCATAATCATGTTAGACATGTGGATATCAAACTTTTTTGTCATTCAACCCATGTACACCATATTGGTCAAAATGATTTAACCATTTGTCTGTTGCATGGATACAATTTTCCCCTATTTTGTGGGGATTTGTGTGGTGGTTCTCCTCAAGGTCTGCTGTACCAAATATAATCTGATTGATTGCCTATTAATTCCTTTGAAGGCAACTATGATTTACTTTTTCATATGAAAAGAGACAGCTGCCATTTGTCACCCTTAATGGTGACCATTACAACTATAACTCTTATCTTCTGTTTTCAGACACGGCTGCATTACAACTAGCATCTATGACAAGGCTTTGCATCCAATGGGGCTGATGATATGACAGTGTTGTTAAGACTAACTGGGGGGTTGTTTGGTTTTTACAAATGGCATGTGAAAATGAGACATGAACATTATTATTACAGTGAGTTAAGGGCAATGTTTTATTTTCTGTGGTCGTCTCCTTGGAGATTTCTCTGTTTAACGTTGGTTATGGGAGCATCTCTGTGGACACTAACTTCTTTCCCAGTCCTTGGATTTTCCTATTTTTGCTCTTTGTTCCTCCGTCAATGTCAGCTCTTCCGCTTCTCTTCATTTCAACAGAGAGCAAGGAGGTGTACAAGAGACAAGTGCTGTCAATCACCTGCATCGCCGTGGGGATAAGTGTTCTGGGCACGCTCTGTATGGCTCTCTACTGTCGGAACAAGTGAGTGGACATGATCACCCAGAGGATCTGATCTCAGTTCAGTTCCTACACCTAAACCAATAGAACACACCACAGGCAATTGGCTATTGATCTAGTTTCAGCTGACACTCCGTGTCAAATACAGGTGAAGGATCTTCATTTTATCACCCTGTTGATGCAGGAAATGTCTAACTTCTAGTGCATTCAAGGCTTAAAAATTCTTCAAAAGTTTGCAATTTCCACTTAAAAATTTCAAACAAAAAAATGTAGCAATCATTAATTAAAATCCACACAATAATTCACATTTCCTTTTGCTGCAGGATAATATTCCTGCTGTGAGAAACTGGTCAAATGAAGATCCTACACCTCTAGCCTACTGTAAGAATATGGATTCACAGTTGTATCCCTCCAAATAACATTAAAGGGAAAATGTTTAACTTCATATTCATCATCTCCAGCACCACTCCAACATCAACATACACTGTATGTGAAAATGGCGTGTTTCTATGTTTTGTGGGAAAAAAGATAAGTGTTTCAAACGACATCATCAGTGTGCATTGTGATTTTAACCAATTATGAGAAGGAATTGCCTACTAATGGTTGATGATGTCTTGGAAACACTTATCTTCCTCTATCTTTTTTTAATACAAAACCTAGAAATGCGGCATTTTCACATATGTTGATGTTGAGGTGGTGCTGGAGATAATAAATATGAAGATGCATTTTTTTTTTTTTTCCATTTAATACATTTGCATACTTTTTTGCATTAGGATAGCTCTTGGCAGTTTGTTTTATTGTATCGGTATGGGCCCTACACACATTACTTTTGTACGCATGTTGTACATTCTGTTTACGCCTGAAAGCACCTGTCTATAATGTATATCCTTTATATATTTATCCAGAATGCTGGATCAAACATCCAAGCTGTGATGGAAAACTGTCATTCAGGGTATAAGGAGCAGACAGCCCTGTGATAAATTAATTGTAATTTCATAGGGTCTGTAATACAACGATGTGAGTGAGTGAGCAGTCTGACAACAAGATAATCGGATCAAACCATGATCTAGAGCCATTTGGAATTAATCTAAAATGGAGTTAGAGCACATGAACATATCAGCTCCATCAGAGCCCCTCAGTATACACTTCCTCGCTACAACAACTAGGGGTAGAGAGGTACAGAGTGGGGTCTAAGGGTTAAAGGTCAAGGCAATGCTGTGGTTTAGTTAACATGCCATACGCATGTACTCCCCCTCAGGAGACGCAGGGAAAAACTCCAGGCCCACTTGAAAGAGAGCCGCAGCCTGAAGAACTACAGCGCCAATGCCTCTGCCCTGGAGTCCAAACCCGGCCTGAGGCCTAACACGGGCCTGCAGCTGCAGAATGTGAGTATACTGGGTGGATTGTCCCCTTCCTCTGCATCCTTCACTCTAAAGACATGTATCTAGGGTGACTGATCATGCTGTTGGCTTACATCTCATAACCATTCCACTGTTCCAAAGACATGGATGTCGATTATGGCAGCCCCCCACACCTCTCTGATTCAGAGGGGTTGGGTTAAATGCGGAAGACACATTTCAGTTGAGTGCATTCAGGTATCCCCCTTTCCCTTTCCTTTCCCATTTATGCATAATGTCTTTGTCATGCAGAGCTGTTGGAGATATGTTGTTCGCTCATGGGTGCAGCACCAATCAGTCTACATTGGAGATTGGCATGATAAACAACTGCCTGTCCTATGCCACCCCCATCCACCCGAACTGAACTGTTCAGAGTTAACGCTGTTAGCACAGAAGTCTTTGAGAGAACACTGCTCAGTCATTTGGGACCCCGGGCTGGTTATTGTTGTATTCATCATATGCTCAATAGCCTCTGACGACAGATCTATCTCAGACACTGCCTATCTGAGCTGTTTGCATGGCAAACACCACGTTCATTTGAATGTCAGTCAAAGTTAGTGCTTGTGCACCAGGGAGGGATAGGGATGTGAGGGTAACACACACCACTGCAGCTAGTTATAAAGTCATTGTTTTAATGTGATACGAGTCATTGCACCAATGTAGCCAGCACACATTAGAGTCCTGCATTGGGTCGGATACCCACGGTTCCTCGCGGGTGAGCAGCAATAGAATCAGCTAACGGGTAGAATGTAAACCTTCTTTCCACCCGTGGGTCGGCTCGCGGTTCAGAACAATTACATTGTAAGTTGGAAACAATTTAAATCCAGATAATACACTTCTAAATAACCCAGGAGCTTGTTGGTTTGCATTGTGTTGTGAATTCCATTCTGTGAGCGGCGAGGCAGACATAAGGCTGTCAGAACACACACGCAATGAGAGTAAGTGGAGCCCGGAACTGTCCCTTATTTGTGTGGTGCTAAAATGTTCTAATTTGTCCATGCGCAGAGCTTATGTTCCCACTCCCCACGTTAAAATATCCTCATGGGCCAAGTTTACTTTCTCTGGATAGCCTAGCTCATGCAAAAATGGCTAACGTTGGTTGAGCAGCCCAGGTGACAGACCCAGGTCAATAGTGGTAAAGTTCCTGAGGTTCCAGAACAAGGTGGCCATTCTAGAGAGAGCCAAGAACCTGAGAGGAACCAACATCTTCCTCAATGAGGACTTCTCTGAAGCTGTGCGCCAGAGGTGAAAATAACTGATCCCAGTCATGAAGGCTGCCAGAGAGCGTGGGGACATCCGCTACAACAGGCTCATTGTCCACCCACCCACCCACCCAAAAGCCTGGAAGGGGTGAGAGACAACTCCAGCCCTGCATCACACACACACACACACACACACACACACACACACACACACACACACTTTTCTTGCTTTATTCAATATTATTATCTCTGGTAAGCTACCCAGAAAAGGGCTAAAGATAGCCCATATTGATATATGAAAAGTTTATTTCCAAAACACTATATCCACCAATTTTTCATGTTTGTGTTTTTTCATCAGAAATGATTGCTTATGGACATAGTGGTGTTGTGGGTACTGCAGCACCCCCTGAATAATAAAAACATTATAATATTGATTTATTTATTTCCACAAAAATTTGTGTACTGGGCTTACTAGTCAAGACAGCCATCTGTAGCACGGACAAAACAATTAAAATGTGTGCGCCCCACCCCCAAAACATCTTCCTCTGTAGCTATGCTTATGGGTATCTTCATGTGTATGTAAAATATTACTGTTTTCAGAAATTTTATTCATAGATTTTAGATTAGTTTTTTTTTAGCAAAACGCTATACAGTATATCCATAGCTTCACTGGAATGGAATGTTTGACTATGATATGTTGTTGTCTCACCTAGCTATCTTAAGATGAATGCACTTACTGTAAGTCACTCTGGATAAGAGCATCTGCTAAATGACTAAAATGTCAAATGTAAACGTTTTACATACAGATCTCACATTGTTGTATTGATTTTTTTATGATGTTTTAATATCACAAATGCATCATTTGTACATTTTTTTATGTTTTTAATTACCGATCCTTGATATTGGCGATGACATTTACAAAATAGCCTCCAACACTCTACTCAGCAAAGTGGATGCAGTCTATCACAGTGCCATCCGTTTTGTCACCAAAGCCCCATATACTACCCACCACTGCGACCTGTATGCTCTCGTTGGCTGGTCCTTGCTACACATTCGTCTATAGGTCTTTGCTAGGTTAAGCTCCGCCTTATCTCAGCTCACTGGTCACCAAAGCAACACCCACCCGTAGCACGTGCTCCAGAAGGTATATTTCACTTGTCCTCCCCAAAGCCAACACCTCGTTTGGCTGCCTTTACTTCCAGTTCTCTGCTGCCAATGACTGAAACAAATTGCAAAAATCACTGATGTTGGAGACTTATATCTCCCTCACTAACTTTAAGCGTCACCTGTCAGAGCAGCTAACCGATCGCTGCAGCTGTACACAGCCCATCTGTAAATAGTCCATCCAACCAACTACCTACCTCATCCCCATATTTGTTTTTGTTTTTCTGCTCTTTTGCACACCAGTATTTCTACTTGCACATCCTCATCTGCACATATATCACTCCAGTGGAAATTGCTAAATTGTAATTACTTCGCCACTATTGGCCTATTTATTGCCTTACCTCCTTACACATTTTTATATTGTGTTATTGACTGTACGTTTGTTTATCCCATGTGTAACTCTGTGGTGTTTTTGTCGCACTGCTTTGCTTTATCTTGGCCAGGTCGCAGTTGTACTGGCCTACCTGGTTAAATAAAGGTGAAATATTTATTTTTTTAAGCAATACTACTGTGTAAAACAGCAATACTACTTATTTATCTGAGAGGGAGGCAGATATATAACATTTAGCAAAAAAAACATGTTTATTTGTCTCTCTGAAATGAAACCATCACGTGAAAGATTTTAAACAAATACATGTCTTTCATTCAAAATTTCTTTAATCAATAAAAGCCAATTCAGCAACATTTCTGAAAATGGATATATAGCATTATAAATGAAATTCTTCATACGTAGCCTTAGAAATAAGGTTAATGAAGTCAATAACTTGTGTACATCAGATAACATTCACATATTGACCATCTCTGAGACTCACTTAGATAATTCCTTTGATGATACAGTAGTAGCAATACAGGGATATAACATATATAGACGAGACAGGAATGCCTATGGGGGAGGTGTTGCTATATACTGTATATTCAGAGCCATATTCCTGTAAAGCTTGGAGAGGATCTCATGTCAAATGTTGTTGACGTGCTGTGGTTGTAGGTTCACCTGCCTCATCTCAAGCCTATTATTGTGAGTGTTGCAATAGGCTACCTAGTGCTAACAGTCAATATCTGGATAATATGTTTGAAATGCTTAACAATCTATGTGATGTTAACATAGAGCTCTATTTTCTGGGCGACCTAAATATAGACACATTTTCATCAACCTGTCCGCTCAAGAGGAAGCTTCTCACTGTAACCAGTGCCTGTATTCTGGTTCAGGTTATTACCCGACCAGGATGTTTACAAACACTACAGGAACCATGTCATCTATGTGTATTGATCACATTTTTACTAATACTGTAGTACTTTGTTCTAAAGCTGTATCCACACCCATTGGCTGTAGGGACCATAATATATAGTGGCTAAATCCAGAAAAGGCAAAGTTCCAAATGCTGGCCTAAAATAGTGTATAAGAGATCATACATAACATTTCATAACGATTCCTATGTTGAAGAATATGTGTTTGTCTGATGTGTAATGAGGAGCACTTGATGCTGCACTTGATGCATTTATTGAAATACATTAAGAAACTGACTGTTAAAAATGTTAAGGCTCCATGGATTGATGAGGCATTGGAAAACTATGGTTGTGAGAGATTAAGCAAAAGGAGTGGCTAATAAATCTGGCTGCACATCTGACTGGCTTACTGCAAATTGAGAAATTAAGTGACTAAACTCAACAAAAAGAAGAAGAAACTGTATTATGGAACTAAAATAAATAATATAAAGTATGATTGAAAAAAATCTTTGGAATACTTGAAATTATGGGCAGAAAGACTAATTCAACTCCATATTTCATTGAATCAGAAGGCTAATTCATTTAAAAAATGGTTGATATTGGCAATTATTTTAATGACTATTTCATTGGCAAAGTGGACAAATTTAGAAATTAAATGCCTACAATAATGTGAGCCATGATAATCATTAATAAAATACCTAATGAGGAAAGAAAAACATTGCAATTTTGAATTATGTAAAGTAAGTGTGGGAAGGGTGGGGAAATTGTTGTTCATCAATAATGAGAAACCACCTCATATTGACAACTTAGATGGAAAGCTACTGAGGATGGTAGCAGACTATATTGCCACTCCTGTTTGTC
Source organism: Oncorhynchus clarkii lewisi (assembly GCF_045791955.1). Taxonomy (NCBI): domain Eukaryota; kingdom Metazoa; phylum Chordata; class Actinopteri; order Salmoniformes; family Salmonidae; genus Oncorhynchus; species Oncorhynchus clarkii. Next base: position 76,260,577 of record NC_092147.1, on the reverse strand, counting down.
ATATCTTTAATTTGAGCCTGGAGAAAAGTGATTGTCCTCAGACCTGGAGTGAAGCTAAAGTCATTCCACTACCCAAGAATGGTAAAGTGCCCTTTACTTGTTCTAACAGCCGACCAATCAGCTTTACTGACGGCTCTTAGCAAACTTCTGGAGACAATGGTGTTTGACCGGATACAATGCTATTTCTCTGTGAATAAACTAACGACATACAGTACTTTCAGCATGCTTATAGAGATGTGCATGTACTGCACTGACACAAGTGATTGATTATTGGCTGAAAGAAATTGATAATAAGAAGATTGTGGGAGCCGTATTGTTAGACTTCAGTGCAGCCCTTGATAATATTGACCATAATCTGTTATTGACAAAACATATGTGTTATGGCTTTACGTCCTCTGCCATATCATGGCTATCTATCCAATAGAACAGAGGCTGTTATTTAATGAAAACTTCTCTATTGTAAAACATGTCAAGTGTAGAGACTAAACTTCTTGGTGTCACCTTAGACTGTAAATTGTTGCTTTAAAAACAAATCAAACAACACTTTCTAGCATAATGCCTCACCCCTATCTGACCTAATGACCTCTTAGGCACATGTATATGTACTGATGTGTGGGTAATTGTCAGCAATGGGTGTAACTGTCAGTAGGACCTTTTTTTCTGTTATTAAATTAGTGAAGTTCAAAATCAAATGAAATGAAATCAAATTGTATTTGTCACTTTCACCGAATACAGCAGGTACCTTACAGTGGAATGCTTACTTACAGGCCCCTAACCAACAATGCAGTTAAAAAATATAAGAATAAGAATAAGAAATAAAAGGAACAAGTAGTTAAACAGCAGCAGTAAAATAACAATAGCGAGACGATATACAGGGGGTACAGGTACAAAGTTCAGTCCTTGACCTGTTCTTGTCTATTGATGTCCTGTATATTATGTCATGTTTTATGTTTTGCATGGAACCCAGGAAGAGTAACTGCTGCTTGGGGATCTGAATAAAATACTAACTGGAAAAGTAAAAATAAAGGTTATGATAAGGGAATAGTCTACACTACCATTGTCAAAAAGGTGCTCCATGAGTGAAATCCCCAGTTTGTAAGGACAACGTGGTAGATGGTTACACAGCCTGCAAGCACGGAAGTCTATTTGTTTTTGGTAATGCAGTTAATTATCAGTTAATTATTACAATAATTCAAGGCAATCCATCTCAGTGCAAGAGGCGTCACTGCAGTCCCTGGTTCAAATCCAGGCTGCATCACATCTGGCTGTGATTGGGAGTCCCATAGCGCGGCACACAATTGGCCCAGCGTCGTCCGGGTTTGGCCGGGGTAGGTACGTCTTTGTAAATAAGAATTTGTTCTTAACTGACTTGCCTAGTTAAATAAAGGTAAAATAAATCAATAAAAAAATATATATATATACTGTATATACAGGTGAGGGGAATAGTAATAATAGACTAATAATAATAATTACAAATCAAGTGTATTACTCTGGACTCATAAAAACAATTAAATACATTTATGTAATATGACATGTAACGGTTCGGCTCTCGGAATAATTCCAAGCGGTGGGTCTGTCCTGATGTCGAGTATCGGGTAGGGCTCGGAATTGATGTGGCGCGCGTGGGGTGGGTGTGGCTCCAGAAAAATCTGACCCTTGCAGGACTGTAGTACACATATGTAGTACACACATATCTTGTTACAGAATCCTGGTATTACTATGTTGATTTTGGATTAAACTCGATACTATTGTCATTTGTTTTAAAGGTCCAATGCAACAGTTTTTATCTAAATATCAATATGAAGTACCTTACTGTGATTGTTTTCCATTAAAACGGTCAAAAAGGCACAAGAATAACTTATTAACAAAGAGCAATTGCTCAAGCAATAATTTTGCTAGGACTGTCTGGGATTGGTCTGCCTGGGGAGGGGGAAACTGAAAGCTTGCTTTTATTGGCAGAGAGGTTTGGAACTCTCTTTCTTATTGGTCTATTAACTAATTTACCGCCTGATGATGTCACAAGACAGGCCAAAACTCCATCCCACCAAAGCAGGCGGTAATATCAGTCGGTCTTTTCAAACAGCTCCTACACTAAAAGGGCATTATCATAATTTTCACAATTTTGCAGTATTATTACAGCCTCATAGTGTGAAAATGTATATATACATAAAACACAGGGAAATCACATTTTTGACTGCACTGCGCCTTTAATAACAGAATATGGCTGTTCTGTTGTCAATGTATCTTTCTAGACGGTTTTATTTCCTCTGGAGTCTATTGGGAACTTATGCTAATGCATGCTATTTGTTTCTTTTGTGCCTACCCACACATATATTGATATAGATTTTTATCTGCAAGCTATCGGTTACCAGGATTTCACAACATGGCTGCCTGCGCTGGGGGGTGGGGTGGTGGAGTAAGTGACAGTATCACACACACACACACACACTTCTACTCCCTTCATTGTCAAATGATACAATTGCTCTAGCGTCTCGCAGTCTGTTTATAAATCAATTGTGACCAAGGCTGCCCTTTTCTTCCTACCTGCAGCAGCACTCTGTAGAGGTGCTATGCTTCATGATGGCTCACCCCTCGCTTCATGATGGCTCATCCCTCGCTTCGTGATGGCTCATCCCTCGCTTCATGATGGCTCATCCCTCGCTTCATGATGGCTCACCCCTCAGGCTACAGCATTCTGCTAGGGGAAGAAAATAAATGGTCCTGACGACACCTTCGCACAATACAAGTCCTAAATGCTGGTTCTAATCTGGGTGGTGTGCAGATGAAACCCGCAGGCGGATGGCGGCCCTATCTCTCCTAGATTAAAACATCCATTACACTAACACGCTCCCCGCTGTGCCATAACAGCCACAGCCGCGACATCAACATGCAGGCCTCGCCACATATATTACGTGTTGCATAACCCCTCTCTTATTGAGATGAATACCTGGGTTGATTTCATGAAGCAGTGTTGAGGTATTTGGCTCTGTGCAAAGATTCTGATAGGTTCTTAAAAGGAGTAAAGCCTCTGATTGGTTCTTAAAAGAAGCAAAGCTACTGGACTGACTGCAGCACACATCTGCTAAATATTAATTTGCAATTTGCTTAACATCTACATGGTGGAGTTTGTCAAGACGTTTCATCCCGCAAGCACCCGATGACAGAGCAGGATACAGGAAGCTGAGTGATGAGTGACAGGGCAACAGAGTGGCAGCTTAAAAAGAGGTGCAGTGTTGTTGTGGATGGCTGGTGGAAGTCTGGAAGTCCTGTTTTGGAGGATTACTGGGGAGGTGAAGCGTGTCTGCTGCCATGTCTGGATCTCTTTTAAAAGCTTTAAAACCATGAGTTTCTCTCTCTCTTTTTCCCAAGCAGACATTCTGCAACTCTTCCTTGTGTAGTTTTAATACCCCGAAGCTCTTTCTATTTTGCTGTCTTGTACTTGAAATATGAAATATCATAGTCCCATTGTGTCACATTTTCTCATGCATCCTCATTTCTTTTCTCCCTATCTAGTCTCTAGATTTCTGACAGTAATTGAAATTATATAACACTTTAATAGCATCAACTTGAAAATAAATATTTTTCTAAAGTGTACAACAAAACATTCATTAGACATGATTCATTCAAAATCACATTTGAATTATAGTAACCTTTTCAATCTGGTGGCATTCATTAAATGTGTGTATTTGAAAGCCATACCTCCTTGTTAATGCTACGATGAATGTATCAGCATTGATTAGTTACCAGGTAGAAGTCAAGGATCCATATGAGTCCATGGTCCAAGTCTACAAAAGTAAGATCAGCTCAGGACGAGGAACAGGCTGCAAGAGTCTAGCTAATAAGCTCACTATCCTGCTTCACTTAGTCAGGACTGATGCTGTTTCACTATCAAAAGGACAAAGTCAGCCCTGGCAGCATCTATTTAACCCTGATTCTTACACCCATATTGGCACCATTTATATTTGAACTGGTAATATTTCAATTGTGTCAGCGAATTCATTATTGGCAGCTTTATTATCTGTAATGGCTTGCAGTGTGAGGAATTACCTTTAAAGGATGCTTACGCTCCAGGCTTTGGACAACAACAGTAAAATCTGAGAAATTACTTAATACCATTTTATCTTGGATTAATGCATGGTTCCTGGTGTAGTGCTGCACATGCCGTTGTGGATTGTGGCACCAGAAACTTCCTGTCTGTCCGAGAATAGTGTCCAATTATACTGACTCCGCTCCTCTACACCAATCCTTTATCAACTATCTGCACTCCTCTGAGATGTATAGCTCTACTTCTCCTTCACATCCTCTTCCGTTCTCACTCATTGACACAGTAAAATGGAAGGAGGAGTGGAATAGACAAAGAGCAGGAAGGCCATTGAAATTCCTGTCATCATTCTTCTCTTGTCATGCAACGGTCTACCTCACGCTGTGGCGCTCAAAGGGTGAAGGTGTGTGAGCATACTGAGTCGTGTATACAAGTAATATTCATCTTTAGCTGTGACTCCAAAGGAACATGACCATTCCATACTGAAAATGTGTGCTTTAGCTATCTGCATAGTTAAAACTTAATTGTATTGTATGCATAAACATGCAATATGATCTGTATAATCGATATGTGCCGTATAATCGATATGTGCCGTATAATATGATCCGTGTTATAGGTTATAACCTGCACATGAGTACATTTACATCTTTGTTGATTTTTCAGTATTGTAAGAGGTCCTCCCAGCCACATGAGGGAGCTGTCTGGGAGTCCAGCTTTGCCCAGTGCAACGCCACCCCTACCAACAACTCCAGTGGTCCAGGCAGAGAAAAAAAATACAGGTATGATTTCCTCACGTAGAACTCAGTTGCCTGAATGATGAACACTTCTCTGTGGAAGTTCAATGTCCCTTACAGTAATTCACTGAGACTCAGTGAAGAGAGAAATTGAATTAACCACATTACAGCGCAGCCTAAGATCATTTTAGATTTATTGAATGCTTTAAACAAAGAATGAGACTAATTACAATTGGTGATAAACATGTTAATGTGCATATCTGTAACAGGGCTGAACATGCCAGTGAAGAGTCAGAGATCTGACTCCAACCACATGCCATGTTCTTTAAGAGCCAATTCTGTATTACAATGAGTTAATTTCCACATTGTAGAATACTGTGCTAATGGAAAGCTCTGTTGTGGCTTAACTCTTTATACTACATTAGCGTCCTGGAAGACCACATACTGTATATACTGTGGGCTATAGATGTATAACTATGTGGACTTACATTATTTGAAAGCCCATATGATTCAGATGTGATTCTATGTGATTTTTTTATGTGATTCTAAGTCGTGATTCTATGGGGCTTTTATGGCAACAGCCTTGGCATGTGAATCCCATGTAATGGAACAGCGAGAGCTATCTCTGGGAACAGCTAGTCCTTCGCATTACAATGAAGTCCAATCACAGTCAAGCTGATCTCTCTCACTCAGAAGCCCGATATCCATCATTAACTTCTCAGTGGTGTTCCCTGCTTTCGTATTCCACTTGTATTCAGTGAGCTGCATGTGAGCTGGGACCCAGGGAATGCTATTGACTTCACATGATTTCAGGAGTAGGGAAACCACACTCACTCATATAGCATTGTGAATTTCCCCAGCCACCAACCTGCCTGCATAATTACAAGGACATTATGGTGGCTATAGAGATCCACCTTTCCTTGTCAGAGTGTGTGTGTGTGTGTGTGTGTGTGTGTGTGTGTGTGTGTGTGTGTGTGTGTGTGTGTGTGTGTGTGTGTGTGTGTGTGTGTGTGTGTGTTTGCATTGCGCCAGTGTTTGTTTGTTGGGATTACAGATAACCAAATCCTTTTGTGTCTGTTTGGCTTAATCCACACCCGCCTTCTTTCTTAAATGTTAAGCTCCGACAACAATTTGATTCCCCCTCTGGTTTTGTTGGTGGCTGGATTGTAAATTGTTTGCTTACAGTCCTTGCCCTTGCCATAAGTGATGTCTATAGGATCATGTCAGTTTGTATGATTGCACTTATGCTGGCTTAGGGAGGATTTGGATAAAGTTTTCAGCAAATTAAAGTGAAGATATGTTTCCAAAATAGCTTGAAACTTGACAAGCTCTTGAGTGGATTTTGTGTCGAGGGAACCCTTGAACTGTAGTTACCATGGTGCTCTAGAAGCAGCCTTGGTGGAAAGCCCCTGTAAATATTTTGTTATGTTTAAGTGTTTTTAATTCTGGGTTTTTGTATCACCTGTTTTGTTTCTGAACTTTGAGTTTTATTGTATATTTCTGGTGGTTTTGACCCACAGATTTGCAGATAGACTGGCAGGTAATTTTTTGTTGTTGGCTTGGCTAATTGTTTTTGTTCGATTGGTGCATCTGAACAATGCACCAGATTTTTTGTTTCACCTGGCTGCTGGTTCCTGATCTTTTGAAAACATAGATTGAAGAGTTGGAGTGCTGAGGTAGAGGGCTCATCATGAGGATGACTAGCTACTACTCTGAACTGTGTGTGGTGAGCATTCTGGTGCCCTGGTATGCTGAGACATCACCTGAGTGAATGCCATACATTGTGAAGGAGGTCCAGTGACTACATGACAGGCTGGTATCCAGAGTAGCCCTGTACAAGATCATCACCAGCCTCTTCATCAACCATCTCCCTGACCACCTTCCTCTGATCAAGCCATGAACTGTCCCTCTCCATCTTGGAGGAGGCATGCACTCAAAGACTTGGCCTCTATTGTTTGAGATAGTTAACTATGGCTATGCTACTCATGATGATGTATTGGTTGATCTCACTAACTATAGCTATGCTACTCATGATGATGTATTGGTTGATCTCACTAACTATAGCTAGGCTACTCATGATGTTGCATATGTTGCTTGTTTTTTGCTTTTGAAGTGCTATAGAAATGTAATAAATGACTGTTATTATTATTATTGGCCATTGCTTTGTTCTATCCCCACAACTTTGGTAGCTGGTTAGTTACAAGACTTATCTAGCATCAAATCAAATAGTCTTCACTTGTCCATAAGCATGTCATGTATACTGGGGTTAAACGATCAATAAAGATATGATCTGGCACACAGAGAGAAGTTTTCTCTGAGAAGTCCTCACTGCACATGACTAATCAATGACTTCCCACCCCAAACCCCAATCATGTCAACACACTGCAGAAACCCAGAAACTCACACTGCAGCAAGGAACAGGTGATGTGTTAGCAGAGGGACACAAAGGTTGTATGACAGGGGAAACTCAAGTTTAATTGACTGGAGAAATGGCCTGATTCCTTTTCTCCTAGATGGATTGGCAATCAGCCACACTTGTCCAATAGCCTGTCTTTAGCAGTTTATGTGGTCCCTCTGTGTAGCGAGCGCCTTGTAAACTATGTGATGTTCAATTTACTGTTCAAGTTGTTCATTTTCTGGATGGGGAACTCCTGGTGGTACATCTTCTCATTCACAGCCATGTGATGGCTCACAACAGAGGGTAGCACCTCATTTGGATAGTCCCAAGTAGATGGTTTATAGATGTTCAGTAGATGTGCAGTAGATGTTAAAAAAACTGTCAACAACATTTCAACTAACTATGCACTAACCTTAGCCCTAAACCTGACATGAACCCTTATCCTAACCCTAACATTAACCCTTATCTTAACCCTTACCTTAACCTTTATCCTAACCCTAACATTAACCCCTATTCTAACCCTAACTCTAGCCCCAAACCTAACATTAACCCTTATTCTAACCTTAACCCTTATCCTAACCCTAACATTAACCCCTATTCTAACCCTAACTCTAGCCCCAAACCTAACATTAACCCTTATTCTAACCTTAACCCTTATCCTAGCCCTAACATTAAACCTTATTCTAACCCTAACCCTAGCCCTAAACCTAACATTAACCCTTATCCTAACCCTAACCTTAACCCTTATCCTAACCCTAACCTTAACCCTCATCCTAAGGTAGCCTCGTGGTTAGAGTATTGGGCCAGTCACCGGATGTCGATTAAGGCAACCCCCCGCACCTCTCTGATTCAGAGGGGTTGGGTTAAATGCGGAAGACACATTTCAGTTGAGGCCATTCAGTTGTACAACTGACGAGGTATCCCCCCTTCCCTTCAACCGTGACCGTAACCTTTTGCATTCCAGCAAAGCCACTACACAACTAAACACTAAACAATACATTAATTGCACTATAACAGTGACAAGCAGTGCCCACAAACTGTTAGAGACTACATAAACCTGTCCCAACAGCAGAGCTTTCTTTTAAGTACAATGGAGTGAATCCTTACCTGGCTATCAGCGGAGCCTTGAGTGGCAGCGAAACAATTAATTCAGCCTCATTTACTGCCTTTATTTAAAAAACATAGCTGATATGGCTGACCATATCTTCCTGGCATATTACATCCTTTATGCAGCAGCATACAATACATTTTGGACTCACCTTGTTGTGCGGGGTGGCCCTTCATTGGCAAATTTTGTCATCAAAAAAATAGAAAGATTTACAATTCCGAGTTGGATGACCGTTCAAAACGTATTTTCCCAGTCTGAGTGTGTTTATTCCCCACTTCCCAGTTGCAATGCTTGCGGTTAGCCACTGTCACTGATTCCTTCCAAACAACTCATTGTTGAATTAGCGATTTCCCACTTGTTGTGTAATGCTTAATTCCAATGGCCGATGAACACCGATACAATTTATCTTCATTATTTATCTTCATATTACAAGCATTAAAAAGGATTTGCCAGTAGATTGTCTACATGATTTATGATGATGACTGCAAGCTAAGAGTCCAATCAAAGTGTCACGGCCGTTGAATGAAGAGGACCAGGGTGCAGTGTGGTGTGCGTACATATTATTTTTATTAGAAAAAACACCGAACAAAACAATAAACACTACAAAACAAACCGTGAAGCTAAAGGCTATGTGCCATAAACAAAGTTAACTTCCCACAAAGACAGGTGGGAAAGGGCTACCTAAGTTTGGTTCTCAATCAGAGACAACAATAGACAGCTGTCCCTGATTGAGAACCCTACCCGGCCAAAACATGGAAATACAAATAATAGAACATAGAATACCCACCACAAATCACACCCTGACCAAACCAAATAGAGACATAAAAAGAATCTCTAAGGTCAGGGCGTGACACAAACCTAATGTAGCTATAACGAAATTTGACATCATTTTGTCTGTGGCCAATGACCTTGAGCTTTCTTGGAAGGGCACTTCTAATCTAAGTCTATGGCAGGACCCAAAGGGCTCACATTCTTGATGTCTACCCTTACTAAAGGCAGGTGACGTAGTGTCCCCATGAGTGACAGAACACTGAGCCAATAACGGTGCAATGCTCCTATCTTCTGCTGGCTTGCCCCACCACAGAAAGCACTGAGCTAGGCTGAAACACCTGCATTTTGGAGCTGCCTGTTTGTATGTGGCTTTACTAACTCAATGATATATATATATATATTTTAATTGTGTGACATACTGTATGTAACACTTTTCTTTTTGTTTTTGGGGGGGGGGGGGGATATGGGGCTCAAAACAGGTGGGGCTCTGCCCTGAATGACGTGTCACCTCTGTGTGTTGATAGTATGACCGTCTGTAGAGCATCTATTTGGGATTATCTAAATAACGTGTGACCAAATCGGAAAATCTAATAATCCACTTTTGATCCCTTTCCCTGTGGTTGATTTCAGAAGCGGCTCCCTGTCTCACAGTCCAGACCAGAGAAGTAGAGCCACCCATTGGTCAGTACCGCGTAGGACTCTGCCTATACCCAGGGGAAGACTAAATCCAAATGGAGGATCCAAACATTCTGGCCCCGCCTACCAACACCTCCAGGAGTTGGAGTCGTCTGAGAGAGAGGTTGAGTCCTTGAGAGGGTAAGTTACACTGTCGGTTTATCAGAGACATTAGTACTGACTACATCTCAATTGTCATTCAACTTAAAGTAGCATTAATAGTGAAAATATGGACATCATGTCCTTCACCTTGAATACTACTTCTGCAAACTCAGAATCAATGTGTTGGTAAAGTTCAAATCAAATCATCAAATCAAATTTTATTTCGTCACATACACGGGTTTAGCAGATGTTATTGGTCACATACACGTGTTTAGCAGATGTTATTGAGCTAAATTAAAAAATAAAAAAAATAAATGCTTGTGGTTCTAGTTCTGACAGCGCAGTAATATCTAACATGTAATCTAACCATTTCACAACAAATACCTAATACACACAAATCTAAGGAATGGAATGAAGAATATATAAATATATGGATGAGCAATGTCAGAGTGGTATAGACTTAGATACAGAAGATAGTATAGAATACAGTATATACATACGAGAAGAGTAATGCAAGATATGTAAACATTATTAAAGTGACATTATTAAAGTGACTCGTGTTCAATTTATTAAAGTGGCAAATTATTTCAAGTCTGTGTATGTAGGCAGCAGCCTCTCTGTGCTAGTGATGGCTATTTAACAGTCTGATGGCCTTGAGATAGAAGCTGTTTTTCAGGTAGTTTGCCACCGGGGATGCGTCGTGCAGACCGCACCACCCTCTGGAGAGCCCTGCTTTTGTGGGCGGTGCAGTTGCCGTACCAGGTGCTGATACAGCCCAACAGGATGCTCTCAAATGTATTTTAGGTGACAAGCCACATTTCTTTAGCCTCCTGAGGTTGAAGAGGCGCTATTGCGCCTTCTTCACCACACTGTCTGTGTGGGTGGACCATTTCAGGTTGTCAGTGATATGTATGCCGAGGAACTTAAAACTTTCCACCTTTTCCACTGCTGTCCCGTCGATGTGGATAGGGGGGTGCTCCCTCTGCTGTGTCCCGAAGACCATGATCATCTCCTATGTTTTGTTGACATTGAGTGAGAGGTTATTTTCCTGACACCACTCCCAGAGCCCTCACCTCCTCCCTGTAGGCTGTCTCGTTGTTGTTGGTAATCAAGCCTACTACTGTTGTGTCGTCTGCAAACTTGATGATTGAGTTGGAGGAGTGCATGGCCATGCAGTCATGGGTGAACAGGGAGTACAGGAGGGGGCTGAGCACGCACCCTTGTGGGGCCCTAGTGTTGAGGATCAGCGAAGTGGAGATATTGTTTCCTATCTACACCACCTGGGGGCGGCCCGTCAGGGAGTCCAGGCCCAATTGCACAGGGCAGGATTCAGACCCAGAGCCTCAGGCTTAATGATGAGCTTGGAGGATACTATGGTGTTGAATGCTGCGCTATAGTCAATTAACACCATTCTTACATAGGTATTCCTCTTGTCCAAATGAGATAGGGCAGTGTGCAGTGTGATGGCGAGTATATCGTCTGTGGACGTATTGGGACGGTAAGCAAATTGAAGTGGGTCTAGTGTGACAGGTAAGGTGGAGGTGATCCTTGACTAGTCTCCCAAAGCACTTCATGATGACAGAAGTGAGTGCTACGGGGCGATAGTCATTTAGTTCAGTTACCTTTGCTTTCTTGGGTACAGGAACAATGGTGGCCATCTTGAAGCATGTGGGGACAGCAGACTGGGATAGGGAGTGATTGAATATGTCTGTAAACACACCATCCAGCTGGTATGTGCTTGCTCTGAGGACGCGGCTAGGGATGCCGTCTGGGCCGGCAGCTTGCGAGGGTTAACAAGTTTGTCCCCCAATAAGTTTTCCAAACGTAAAAGATTAAACAACGCTGTTTGACATAGTAACATATCACAGAAAAACAGATTTTACACAATCCCACACTCCCAGAGTTTAGGTACTTATACATTCAGACTGTTTCTGTTTGCTGCAGTGGTTTCGGGATCATTATTCTCTAACAGAGAGAGTGCACTGCAATGTCCGTTTTGAAGACGAGGAATGCTGCATAATGAGCCCAGCCTATCCCAGGCTCCAATCCCAGATCTTATCCCAGGCACCTATCCCAGGCTCTTATCCCAGGAGCCTATCCCAGGCTCCTAACCCAGGCTCCTAACCCAGGCACCTAACCCAGGCTCTCATCCCAGGCTACCATCCCAGGCTCTTATCCCAGGCTACCATCCCAGGCTCTTATCCAATGTGCCTTTCCCAGGCTTCTAACCCTGGCTCTTATCCCAGGCGCCAATCCCAGGCTACCATCCCAGGCTCCTATCCCAGGCTCCTATCCCAGGCTCCTAACCCAGGCTACCATCCCAGGCTCTTATCCAATGTGCCTTTCCCAGGCTCCTAACCCAGGCTTTTATCCCAGGCACCTATCCCAGGCTACCATCCCAGGCTCTTATCCCAGGCTCCTATCCCAGGCTACCATCCCAGGCTCTTATCCCAGGCTCCTATCCCAGGCTACTATCCCAGGCTCTTATCCCAGGCTACCATCCCAGGCTCTTATCCAATGTGCCTTTCCCAGGCTCCTAACAGGCTCTTATCCCAGGCTACTATCCCAGGCTACCATCCCAGGCTACCATCTCAGGCTTATATCCCAGGCTGTGTGGCCCTTCTGTCTGCCTCTGTCATCACACCTCTGACATCTTTCATCTCTGATTTATGGGTCCACCTGTAATCTTTAAACAAGAGTCACTGTCTCCAAATCCCACAGGGCGACGTCTGCTTTCTCTCCTCCACTTGCTTTAGCTCTCTCTCTCGCTCTACTTCTCTCTCTCTCTCTCTCTCTCTAATTATAGAACTGGTTGTTTGGATGCGGATTGATTGATGGCAGAGCCTACATGTAGGCCGTCAATTTATAAACGTAATCTCTTCTGGAAAAATGTGTCCAGGCAAAATATTTCCAAATGCTGCTAGGCTAGCATTTGATTTGCAACGGTTGGGGTTTGTAAACCTTGCTGTCTGCCTCTCAGACCTGTGGAACAATGTTGCATTTTTTTGCAATCTCCACTGTACATGCATATGAATGTGAAGAGAATAACAGCTTCTCTGAGCCAGGCGGATTAATTTATCATTATAATCGATATATTCAATGAAATTTCAATAGAAACAAAGGTAAAACAAACATAGTTTGCTGTCTGTTGCAAATAGAATGGATATAATTAGCAACCAGCCCATTTGGCTAGCAATTTCAGAACTAACAACTGGCTTTTGCCCGGACTATATTGTATGGTGGAAGGATCAAATAAAACAAATTTATTCAATATAATAACGTTTTTAATGAAAACATGTCATTAATCTTTTTTGTATATGTTGGGAACCATTTTACAAAGCAATAAGGCCCTCGAACCCGGGAATCGTTGAGAATAACACCCTCCTAAGGGCTGTTTCCCCAGCCCTTGGCTTCACCTTGGGCTTAAGAACAGCCCTTTGTCCGGAGTCATCACACAATAATTCTCGAGTTCTCATGCCTTATTGCTTAAATAAAGCCCCAGAACGTGGAATGCTGCTACCTCGGCAAAGCTATAGACTTAATTTCAAGAGGAGAAATTTCAGAGGCAGAATTTTTAGAAGTGAAAAAAGAAAGGCTCACTGCACTCTAGTTTTTACTCCTTCGCTTTGTTTTTCACTGTGCTGAGCAAAGATTTTAAAAAATGAGGTTATGTTATGATCTCCAGTAAAATGGCGTTAGCTCAAATGGAGTGCTTGGCCTGTCGGGGGTGGATTGTATTTTTAATGACGGTCCTACGCTGCCCTTCCTCTCTCTTAGTTTGTCAGTGCGTGACGGGTGGAGGGATTCAGTGGGAAGCTGAACAGCAAGATCATGAAACCAGGCAGGACTCACTGAAAAAGACAGACTCTGTGGGGACTCAGCCAATAAAAATATCACTATCATTGCCAATGAAATAGATAGTGTTATACTGATAGACTTTGAAATGTCATAACAGCATAGCAGGAACTTTTACAAAGAGGGCAGTGCTTTAGACATGTGGATAAAGTCAGTCGTGTTACAGGGAATGTTCCAGTCAACTAATTGGTTGATGTTATAAATTCTTAGAAAAAAGGTGCTATCTAGAACCTAAAAGGGTGTCCCCATAGGAGAACCCTTTGAATAACTATTTTTGCGGGGAAAATCCTTTTGGTAGGTTCTACATGGAACCCAAAGGGTTCTACCTGAAACCAAAAGGGATTATCCTACGGGGACAGTGGAAGAACCCTTTTGGAACCCCTTATTCTAAGAATATAAGTCTGTCCTGTACTCTACAACTCTAGGTGCAAACCACTGTCAGGTGCTTGTAGAATAAGCAATAACAGGTGAACGGCCTAACTTTGCTGACATACCAGATGCTAGACATAGCCTCCAGCTGGCCCAGAAGGCAGGAGCACATGATTAGTTGAAAAGACTGACTGACCTATTTACAGATTTACAGACAACCAGCACATAGAGAGAGAATCCCCATTCCAGTGAGTTGCCATGGAGACACTGCGGTAAAGGGTGACATGAGAGAACACAATGAGCGAGAGCGTGTGAGAGAAAAAAAGAGGCAGAGAGGGAGGTAGAGAGAGAGAAGAAATGTAGAAACTACCTGTTTTGCATACAACAGTAAAAACAAATCAGTAAGAAGTGCTATCCCTCTCATTCCGTGTCTGTCAGAAAAACTTGCTGTTATCTCTCCAGAATGGCTTAGGCCTACACCAACATAGAACTTCACTTGTGTTTTATTGTAACCAGTATTTTTAGATACACCTGTCAGATTTCTCAAGGCTTTCTCAAATGCACAGAGGTATAATTGAATTATGCAAATGCTTGTCTGTCATTGCGGTGAAAGTGTTGCAGACAGTGTGTGGAGATACAGTGCTTCTGCATAAATCTGGTATCAAAGTACCTGCCTGAGATGTAACTTGGCTCCTTACTACAAGGTCACTATTACTGTAATTGATTCTACTGACAAGGTCACTATGACTGTAATTGATTCCTCTGACAAGGTCACTATTACTGTAATTGATTCCACTGACAAGGTCACTATTACTGTAATTGATTCTACTGACAAGGTCACTATGACTGTAATTGATTCCTCTGACAAGGTCACTATTACTGTAATTGATTCCACTGACAAGGTCACTATTACTTTAATTGATTCCTCTGACAAGGTCACTATTACTGTAATTGATTCCTCTGACAAGGTCACTATTACTGTAATTGATTCCTCTGACAAGACCACTACCACTGTAATTGATTTCTCTGATAAAGTCACTATCCCTGTAATTGATACCTCTGACAAGGTCAATTCCATAAGGAAGCATTGATGGTGGACCTTGACTGTTCTGGCCCCAGCAGACTGGATCGTAAGTCCCTCATCCTCCTCTGGTCTATAACATTCTAATAGACTACTCTGTCTATCTTTAATGGGCTCCTAATTATTCAGGATATTACCCCTGAATGAACCAGCCAATAGTATGTCCCAGAATTCTCTGGAATGTTCTTGTCTGACAGGAATGGTCCAATCCTGTCCCTGCTTTGCTGCACCCACCAGCTTTCTCAGCTGGAATAGCGTGTTCATTCATCAGATCAATTTGGAAAATGATCACTACTATCCCAGGCTCTGACTGGATAAGAGCATTTGCTAAATGACAAAAATCTAAATGTTCGATGTCTACTGTCCCAGTCTCTTTGTCATGTACATTCATAAACAATAATGAAACATTACAGTATTATCTAAACATTCATAAAATCCATATATACATTTGAAGTCGGAAGTTTACATAAACCAAAATACATTTAGACTTAGTGTTTCACTGACAATTCCTGACAATAAATCATAATAAAAATTCCCTGTCTTAGGTCAGTTAGGATCACCACTTTATTTTAAGAATGTGAAATGTCAGAATAGTAGTAGAGAGAACACATTTATTTATTTCATCACATTCCCAATAGGTCAGAAGATTACATACACTCAATTAATATTTGGTAGCATTGCCTTTAAATTGTTTAACTTGGGTCAAACGTTTTGGGTAGCCTTCCACAAGCTTCCCACAATAAGTTGGGTGAATTTTGGCATTCCTCCTGACAGAGCTGGTGTAACTGAGTCAGGTTTGTAGGCCTCCTTGCTCACACACGCTTTTTCAGTTCTGCCCACACATTTTCTATGGGATTGAGGTCAGAGCTTTGTGATGGCCACTAAAATACCTTGACTTGTTTTGTCCTTAAGCCATTTTGCCACAACTTTGGAAGTATGCTTGGGGTCATTGTGCATTTGGAAGACCCATTTGCAACCAAGCTTTAACTTCCTGACGGATGTCTTGAGATGTTGCTTCATTATATCCACATTATTTTCATTCCTCATGACGCCATCTATTTAGTGAAGTGCACCAGTCCCTCCTGCAGCAAAGGTCTTGGATGATTTCTTTTGATTTTCACATGATGTCAAGCAAAGACGCATTGAAAGGTAGGCCTTGAAATAGATCTACAGGTACACCTCCAATTGACTCAAATTATGTCAGAAGCTTCTATTACCATGACATCGTTTTCTGGAATTTTCCAAGCTGTTTAAAGGCACAGTCAACTTAGTGTATGTAAACTTCTGACTCACTGGAATTGTGATACAGTGAAATATAAGTGAAATAATCTGTCTGTAAACAATTACTTGTCATGCACAAAGTAGATATCCTAACCGACATGCCAAAACTATAGTTTGTTGACAAGAAATGTGTGGAGTGGTTGAAAAACAAGTTTTAAGGACTCCAACCTAAGTGTATGTAAACTTCCGACTTCAACTGTAGATATCTACATAAATCAATGTAGATAATTAAAATACAAAGTACAATCATGTACAGTGCCTTCGGAAAGTATTCAGACCTGAATTCAGACCAGAACTTTTTCCACATTTGTTACGTTACAGCCTTATTCTAAAAGGGATTACATTTAAAAAATCCTCAGCAATCTACTTACAATACCCCATAATGACAAAGCGAAAACAGTTTTTAAGACATTTTAGCAAATTCCTTATTTATATAAGTATTCAGAACCTTTGCTATGAGACTCGAAATTGAGCTCAGGTACATCCTGTTTCCATTGATCATCCTTGAGATGTTTCTACAACTTGATTGGAGTCCACTTGGGGTAAATTCAATTGATTGGACATGATTTGGAAAGGCACACGCCTGTCTATGTAAGGTCCCACAGTTGACAGTGCATGTCAGATCAAAAACCAAGCCATGATGTCGAAGGAATTGTCTGTGTAGATCCGAGACAGGATTGCGTCGAGGCACAGATCTGGGGAAGGGTACCAAAACATTTCTGCAGCATTGAAGGTCCCCAAGAATACAGTGGCCTCCATCATTCTTACATGAAAGAAGTTTGGAACCACCAAGACTCTTCCTAGAGCTGGCCGCCCGGCCAAACTGAGCAATCAGGGTGAGAAAGGTCTTGGTTAAGGAGGTGACCAAGAACCCGATGGTCACTCTGACAGAGCTTTAGAGTTCCTCTGTGGAGATGGGAGAACCTTCCAGAAGGACAACCATCTCTGCAGCACTCCACCAAGACTGCTGAGTGACCAGACGGAAGCCACTCCTAAGTAAAAGGCATATGACAGCCAGCTTGGAGTTGCCAAAAGGCACCTAAAGACTCTCAGATCATGAGAGACAAGATTCTATGGTCTGATGAAACCAAGATTGAACTCTTTGGCCTGAATGCCAAGCTTCACGTCTGGAGGAAACATGACACCTGAAATATGGTGGTGGCAGCATCATGCTGTGGGGATGTTTTTCAGTGTCAGAGACATGGAGACTAGTCAGAATCGAGGCAAAGATGAACGGAGCAAAGTACTGAGAAATTCTTGATGAAAACCTGCTCCAGAGTGCTCAGGACCTCAGACTGGGGCAAAGGTTCACCTCCCAACAGGACAACAACTCTAAACACACAGCCAAGACAAAGCAGAGAGAAAGAGTGGCTTCGTGACAAGTCTCTGAATGTCCTTGAGTCGCACAGCCAGAGCCCAGACCTGAACCCAATCGAACATCTCTGGAGAGACCTGAAAATAGCTGTGAAGCAACGCTCCCTGTTCAACCTGACAGAGCTTGATAGGATCTGTAGAGAGGAATGTGAGAAACTACCAAAATACAGATATGCCAAGCTTGTGGCTTCATACTCAAGAAGACTCGAGGCTGTAATCGTTGAGGTGCTAAGGTGCTTCAACAAAGTACTGAGCAAAGGGTCTGAATACGTATTTAAATGTGATATTTCATTTTTTTATATTTATAAATTAGCAAATATTTATTGAAACCTGTTTTTGCTTTGTCATTATAGGGTATTGTGTGTTGATTTATGAGGGAAAAACAATTTAATCAATTTTAGAATACGGCTGTAATCTTACAAAATATGGAAAAAGTAAAGGGGTCTGAATACTTTCCGATGGCACTGTACGTGTACAGCACATACTGTACAACACACTTCTATAATCTCACCTCAAATCTATGAACAGAGCAATTTTGTATTACAACGTTTAATTCTGTACACCATGGTCGTACATTTGCACAGTTGGGTGCATGCATGGGATGTTTTCAGGCTGATTGTATTTCCCACATCTAACGAGATTTGCTCCAAATGTTATTGTGGGCATTAGGAAACTGACATCCCTGTTATCGGAGAGCAAGGCCCAATATGGCTTTCTAAATGTGGCTCGTTTGGGGCTCATTCCAAAACCTCAGTGAAAAAGAGAATCATCAGCTTTGAAAACCCCCTTGATGGAGGCTTACATCTCTGATTAGGCTATTACAAGAAAGAGAGTGACTCAAAGTTAAATATTGATGCGACAAGAGCAGCTAGCCTTTGTCAGGGATTATGAATTATTACACAAAGATAATGAGCCCCAAGCCCTAGATTGTACCTCAATTGAGACGTTGAAATTACAGAGAGGATGTGTTGCTGTAATGTGAGGTAGCTTATGCCAGATCCCTTTGAGAAAAAGAAGAGAGAGCAAAGAATCAATATTTGATATCAACAACACAACACTTTGACTTTGAAAGTGCCTCATGAAGCACAAAAGCAATTTCTATGTCGGGAACAAATGGTGGACTATCTCGTGTCTAAAAGTGAATGGGGACATTGTTGATCACTGATTACTTCCTTAATTATTCTAGATGCTCTGATGCGTCAAACATATTCTTGTTGGACTAAATATTCATGCCATGCTCCATTTAGTTAAGTATCCCCATTTCAAGGTGTCAAATCAATAATGTAGTGTCTGAACTCCCTCTTAACTTTCCCAACTCATGATCCAGTTCATACAAAGTGAGAGTGTTCGGCTAGATAAAGACATGAAAGAGACATGTCAAGCTCATCTTGTCATTTTTGTGCTCTTCATGCCTCTGAGATGGCAAGGTGAAATTTGGCTCACAGAGTACCCTTGTTCTGTTTGGGAAGGTGCTTTAAAGGCTTCAGTTAAAATGATACTCAAAGCAATTAACTTTTCTTGAAGTGAAATGAGTACACGTGGGAATTGACAGCAATTGTAATTATCTCTCTCTCTCTTTTCGCTCTTCCCTTCATCAGGTGCCAGATTGTGAGGGCCGGGAGCGACCCGCGACAGGATGCCTTTCTAAATATGCAACCCCCCATGTCGGTGGAGCAGTCGTGGGAGAGCAGGGTGGAGGTGCGCTGCTGTCCTCTGGACAAGGGCCTGGACCATGACGTCTCTACTTCCACCTGGAGCCTCAGGCATCCCAGATGTCCAAGCCGCTCTTCCCCTCCTCCTTTCCGGACCTGCTCCATCCCTATCATCCCCTCTGTCCAGGGCCACAAGGACGAGGTCTCCTGTTTGCAAACAGCTACTGGCTCAGCCACCTGCAGCACCATGCCCAGTAAGGAAGTAGGAGGGCACTCCCTCATCATGCTGCACCCCACCTCCACCTCCTGCTCCTCCTCTATTGGGGGCCAGCAGCAGGACGAGGTGGCCCTTCTCCTAGAGGAGGCTCAGGAGCATCTCAGGGCTCTTGCCCACAGAAAGCAGGAAGACAGCGTCGGCGCCACCCCTCAACTGCCCAGAGAGACTGTGTGCTTCCTGACACTCAATGGTGGAGGAGCGGGGGGTTTGAGCCCTAATGGACCCACTGAGACCCAGTTAATGAGCCCTAGAGAACCTCATAGAGACTCAGCCCAGCCCTGCCAATGAGACAACGAGGTCTGGGCCCTAGCTTCCTATCTGGATCTACAGTAAAACAACTGTAGTGTCTTGAAGTCAAGACTGTAGAGAGCTCTGCATCAAAGGGATGAGATTAAACTGAATAGAGAAAAATAATATCATGGAATAAACAATGTGTATACTGTATGGAAGAATGAACAGAGGGATGGTCTATGGAGTGATGAAGAGAGAAATTATGTATATGCATTTATTTAAATGAGAAGCTTCTTAGACAAAAGAAACCAAATAGTCTGTCATCTCCATGGTGTTTTTAATTGTAAAAAAAATTATATATAAATATATATGGATATAAATATATGGAATTAAAAAGGTGACCAAGTTCAGTTGAGGAATACAGGAATGATGTACCGTCTTTCTTTTTTTGTAAGAACTCCTCCACATTTTTCAGGCTTGGAGCACGTTTGTGTGGACCCCATGCACCCTTACCCCTTCTGTTTTGCTACCTGGTGTGAACCGACGATGCAGTTAAACATGGCTGCCACAGCAACAGTATCTACTGTAAAACAACCTCTCAACTACCATTGTGAGTCTACCCAGCCAAGGATTATAACAGTCCCCCTTGCCTTGGATATACCACAGCAGTATATTGAAGAACAATTACAGAATGATATAGAGAGACTTTTGCCGATAAACTACCCCAGGTTGACCCTGTCACTGGCTTGGGACAGCAGGTTGATAAGACAGGCGTGATGCTAACACGGTTGGCTAGTTTGGTGTCTTATTCCTTTTTTGTACGTGAGTGGAATTCCTCCTCTGCTGACCAAGTCGTTTAGCATGGGTGTTTTTTTTCCCTCTGTCTAACCCCACACAACTCTGAGTACACACACACACATTCCCTCAGCACACAACGACGTGTACAGGTGTGTTGGGGGTACACAGCAGGGATGGAGGGACCAAGGATAATAGGCCGGCGCAAGTGGAGGAGTTTCTGTTTTTTAGTTTCCGTTTGTTCGTGATGAACAATCAGCTGCTTTCTGGGGAAGGGGAGGGGGGAGACAGTAGAGGGGGGTTGAAGAAAAATGTGTTTGTGGTACCTGTGAAGTGAGGACTTCAATTTCTGTTTTGAATTTAGAACCAAATGTTGGGGAAAAAAAGCATAATGGAGGTTTTGCAGATTATTTTTATTTTCTATTTCATTTTCAATGGTTCTGCCCCCTACCCCACCCACCCACTAACCTGTGAAATTGTGCATGCAGATAATATTTGTTTTCAGATTAACACCAATATTCTCTAGTGAGTTGCTGATTTCACTCACAATGTTTGGAATTTCACAATCAAATAACCTTTCATCAGAGGTTTACAAGCAGACCATAGAGGTGGCCAGGGCATTGGTAGGTAGATAAGGAGGTAAGGCTCCATATTGCCAACAACCCTTTCAGAGGTTTTTTAAATGATCTCCACAATGAGGTCAATGTAGCAGTAGTAATAACCATTGGAGGTTTCCAGATAAAAGCTAACTATTTATGTGTAGGACATATCCACTTGATGCCAAACAAGCTAAATTAATCGTGCTGCATGATGTACTTCATGCATCAACGACCAACAGTCACATTTGGGTCGTCAGACATCAAGTGGAAATGTGCCATTATCTGTGAACGTCCAAAGCGTATTACTTTACCTGAAACCATTTTCAATGCATTTTCAACTGTTGGTCTTGGAAATCATACATGCTCTCTGTACATCCGCCCTGCTGAATGGTTTTTGCAGTTATGAAAACCAATTTAAGTCGGGCATCTCTCGTTTCCACTCTGAACATCTGAACACCACATTACATTTGCCAGTAATTGAACACTGTCTGCTTCACTCCACGTACTTTCCGTTAACTTTATCAGAGAAGAAGCAGTGAAAAGGGGTCAGCCATTTGACCGCCTGTCTTGAAATGATTAACAAACTCATTGACCTTTCCTGCAAATGCCTCAAGTCTAGGGTGAGACTTTCTATATTAGGTCCTAATTTTTTCCAGTTTCTGTCTATACATGTGTCTGTTTGTGAATCTATGTGAAGGCTTATGGATTTCTGAGAGTACGTGTTTTATTTTTCAAATCAGATTGCTCATTGGAGTGTGTGTGTGTATATATGTGCGTGTGTGTGTTTGTACATGCGTGCGTGTGTGTGTGCATGGGTTTGTGTGTGCGTGACTATTCACATGCATGTGGTTATATAAGTTAATGCAGTATATACACATGGGCCCATACTGTATGTCCATGTCTTAGTAGGAGATTTTGCTCAGCTGGACAGTGGACAGACAGCAGTGGAGAGGTTAGCTGGTTGATGGCAGGGTTAGACCATACAGGCCAGACAGATAAGAGACCAGCTTGATCCACAAAGACCTCTGACTGCCAGGGAAAGCAACCCCATCAGAGCGTGGCAGTGTCTACTATCCCCACAAATGGCTGGAGAAGTTTATAGCCAATGCTAGTGATGCAGAGCCTTTTATCCTCTACCCTGATAAATCAGTTTGTTGTGAGAGTTTGGGGGAATTATACTTTGTCAGGTTTGTTTTTCTGAGACAAATCCAGTTTGGGTTGTGGGGAGGATGGTAAAAGCATTCCAAGGTGAAATCTCACAGCAGGAAAATGATTCAGCACTGTTCATTTCAATTTTAAAAGGCCTGTGTTTCTTAGTCTGAAGTTTATTCAGTGCTGTGCGTTGAGGCAGAATAAAAAGTTAATCCCTGGTGACGATTCTGAGCCAGTGGATGTGTAAACCTCTCTGTAAAGCTGATCTGCCTTCATAGAGAGTGACGGGGCAAGGTAAGAAACAATCCACCATGGCTCATTCTTGTACTTTTACCTACTGTGTGTGTACCTACTTACTGTGTGTGTGTGTGTGTGTGTGTGTGTGTGTGTGTGTGTGTGTGTGTGTGTGTGTGTGTGTGTGTGTGTGTGTGTGTGTGTGTGTGTGTGTGTGTGTGTGTGTGTGTGTGTGTGTGTGTGTGTGATGCAATAGCAATGCTCATCAGGCACAGTGTACCAATGTGTTAATTACTGGTGCTGAAATTCACCTTCAGTCAAAAGATGTTCTGATTACTCTAGTATTCATCCAGAGGTGTCTAGGTCACACTTTATTTTGGATTGAGTATTGCATCTCAAATATGAAGGTTTGAAGGAGTTCAAAAGGTAAGGGTGTTGAATGACCAATCAACAAAACAGCGTTACATCAATTGTAATACAAATATTCAGGGCAGAGCTATATTTCAGATAAGCATGAGATTATACCGAGATTAATTTCTAATGTCAGGCCAGGTTTGATAACCTTGATGTCAGCCAAGTGTCATTCAAATAATATTCCAGATAATTGAGCCGATAGCCTTTTCATGGTTATACATAGCTATGTGACAAGTGGTTGTTACATAGTTGTTATACAATGGTAACACAAAATGGACATGCAATTAGCATCCGGATATAAAGTGTGAACTAAGGTTGTTTTGATCCTCTGCTGCCTGTGTGTGAATTATCCAGTCACTATCATAGGCTGGTCAGACTGCTATATGGTTTAGGCTATATATTATCCCTTCAGCTTCATATCATCTCCCTGCGAATGTTCATTTTTGAGATAAGAATGGGTCTAAAACTCCAAGTTGTGAACTCCAGAGATGTTCAATGCCAGTGTATGTGTGTGTGTGTTGACAGAGTTTCCCCACAAAACCCTGGCTAATGTCAAAAATATTCCAGTTGTGATATGAAAAATAGAGTCTCATTTTTGGCAGTGAAGAACTTTATTTCAGTGATACCCCTCAAAAAATGATATAGTGGATTTTTCTGTTCATTTTATTTTTGTATTTTTGTTTTTCAATAAAGATGAGTCTTCAGTGTTATTTCTTTCAGTGCATCTGCAGAAAATTTAAATAATATTATATACATTTTGGAGATTATGGAAAATTCATAATCCAAACTGTTATTAGTTACAGCACGACTGTGCTTTGGCCTTAAACCAAAAAAACAATCAGCTACAGAATTCCTGAAATCTGATGAAGGTGCATAAAGTGCAGCTCAGGAATCAACAGATAAAGAATGGTCAAAATATCTGAAGATTGCTGGTGAAGTCAACCTGGAGTGAGGAGGAGGACATAGGTGGATGCAGGAACACACGGAAGACTAGTTAATAATGTGCTGAGAGAGAGCTCATTAGACAGTCACAGATGGGGAGAGATGCAGTAGGATTTACTCAGACATAAAGGTACATGACTCAGACAACCAATACATTACAGTCCAACCATTACATTACAGTCCAACCAATAATACTCATACTAGGTAAACAGAATGGTCATGTTATTTTCTGATGAAAGATATACAGTATGGACAATAAGAAAACTACCAAACACATGGCCGTGTGTGTGTACTTGTGTGTGTGTGTGTGTGTGTGTGTGTGTGTGTGTGTGTGTGTGTGTGTGTGTGTGTGTGTGTGTGTGTGTGTGTGTGTGTGTGTGTGTGTGTGTGTGTGTGTGTGTGT
Organism: Oncorhynchus clarkii lewisi; assembly: GCF_045791955.1. Taxonomy (NCBI): domain Eukaryota; kingdom Metazoa; phylum Chordata; class Actinopteri; order Salmoniformes; family Salmonidae; genus Oncorhynchus; species Oncorhynchus clarkii. Next base: position 76,236,088 of record NC_092147.1, on the reverse strand, counting down.
GTGCATGAATCTCTCACAGATAAATCACTACTGGATTAAGTGAACATTTGATTACTGTTTATGGATTCCTGATACTTGGTTGATCTCAGTCCAAGTACAATGGGAAGACACACATTGTTTCTGTCTGCTATGGTGACCAGTGACCACACACCTATAACCGTACAGTTGAAGTCGGAAGTTTACATACACCTTAGCCAAATACATTTAAATTCAGTTTTTAACAATTCCTGACATTAAATCCTAGTAAACATTCCCTGTCTTAGGTCAGTTAGGATCACCACTTTATTTTAAGAATGTGAAATGTCAGAATAGTAGTAGAGAGAATGATTTATTTCAGATGTAATTTATTTCATCACATTTCCAGTGGGTCAGAAGTTTACATACACTCAATTAGTGTTTGGTATCATTGCCTTTAAATTGTTTAACTTGGGTCAAATGTTTCGGGTAGCCTTCCACAAGCTTTCCACAATAAGTTGGGAGAATTTTGGCCCATTCCTCCTGACAGAGCTGATGTAACTGAGTCAGGTTTGTAGGCCTCCTTGCTCACGCACGCTTTTTCAGTTCTGCCCACACATTTTCTATGGGATTAAGGTCAGGGCATTGTGATGGCCACTACAATACCTTGACTTTGTTGTCCTTAAGCCATTTTGACACAACTTTGGAAGTATGCTTGGGGTCATTGTCCATTTGGAAGTCCCATTTACGACCAAGCTTTAACCTGATGTCTTGAGATGTTGCTTCAATATGTCCACATTATTTTCATTCCTCATAATGCCATATATTTTGTGAAGTGCATCAGTCCCTCCTGCAGCAAAGCACCCGCACAACATGATGCTGCCACCCCCGTGCTTCAAGGTTGGGATGGGGTTCTTCGGCTTGCAAGCCTCCCCCCTTTTTCCTCCAAACATAAAGATGGTCATTATGGCCAAACAGTTCTATTTTTGTTTCATCAGACCAGAGGATATTTCTCCAAAAAGTACGATCTTTGTCCCCATGTGCAGTTGCAAACCGTATTCTGGCTTTTTTATGGCGGTTTTGGAGCAGTGGCTTCTTCCTTACTGAGCTACCTTTCGGGTTATGTCGATATAGGACTCGTTTTACTGTGGATATAGATAATTTTGTACCTGTGTACTCCAGCATCTTCACAAGGTCCTTTGCTGTTGTTCTGGCATTGATTTGCACTTTTCGCACCGAAGTACGTTCATCTCTAGGAGAAAGAACATGTCTCCTTCCTGGGCTGCGTGGTCCCAAGGTGTTTATACTTGCGCACTATTGTTTGTACAGATGAACGTGGTACTTTCAGGCATTTGGAAATTGATCCCAAAGATGAACCAGACTTGTGGAGGTCTACAATTTGTTTTCTGAGGTCTTGGCTGATTTTTTTATATTTTCACATGATGTCAAGCAAAGAGACACTGAGTTTGAAGGTAGGCCTTGAAATACATCCACAGGTACACCTCCAATTGACTCAAATGATGTCATTTAGCCTATCAGAAGCATCTAAAGCCATGACATTTTCTGGAATTTTTCAAGCTGTTTAAAGGCACTGTTAGTGTATGTAAACGTCTGACCCACTGGAATTGTGATACAGTGAATTATAAGTGAAATAATCTGTCTGTATACAATTGTTGGAAAAATTAGATGTAGATAACAAGAAATTTGTGGAATGGTTGAAAAACTAGTTTTAATGACTCCAACCTGAGTGTTTCATCTCACTGAGAGGCTGAGCACCAGCTGATTCAGGATCAGTCCAGGCAAAGCATGCGATGGGGTTCGAGAGACACTATAAACCAGTACTACAGCTCTCAGATCAGTGGCCATGACGGGTTAAAATCAATAACAAAATGATCCAGCAAGAAAAAAAAAATTTTTCCCCCATACAATGACATCCATACGTTTAACTATACTGAACAAACATATAAACACAACATGTAAAGTGTTGGTCCCATGTTTCATGAGTTGAAATAAAAGATTCCAGAAATGTTTCATACTCACAAGAAGCATATTTCTCTCAAAGGTTGTGCACAAATTTGTTTACATCCCTGTTAGTGAGCATTTCTCTTTTGCCAAGATAATCCATCCACCTGACAGGTGTGGCATATCAACAAGCTGATTAAACAGAATGATCATTGCAAAGGTGCACCTTTTGCCACTATAAAATGTGCAGTTTAGTCACACAACACAATGCCACAGATGTCTCAAGAGTGTGCAATTGGCATGCGGAATACAGGAATGTTCACAAGAGCTGTTGCTAGATGTTTGAATGTTAATTTCTTTACCATAACATAATTTTAGAGAATTTGGAAGTACGTCCAACGGGCCTCACAACTGCAGACCACGTGTAAGCACGCCAGACCAGGACCTCTACATCCGACTTCTTCACCTGAGACCAGCCACCCGGACAGCTGATGAAACTGAGGAGTATTTCTGTCTGTAATGGGGAATGGGGAAAAACTAATTCTGATTGGTTGGGTCTGGCTCCCATGTGGGAGGGCCTATGCCCTCCCAGGCCCACCCATGGCTGTGCCCCTGCCCAGTCATTTGAAAGAGTTTAGGGTCTCATGAATTTATTTAAATTGACTTATTTCCTCATGTGAACTGTAACTCAGTAAAATCAATAGAGTTGTTGCTTGTAACGTATATATTTTTGTTCAGTATAATTGCATTTGTAACACAATGTACCATATGGTAAGTTTCAGCAAATCTGTGTACAATATCTGTGTTTAACAGTAGGTATCGCATCCATTATTAATAAGGCATATATTTTATGTATATTATATTTGTGTTTGTAAGCCACATACAAAATTATTATTTGAGAGTTTAACAAGCATTCAACATAAAACAAATCAAAGGTTGCCCATGCTTTTCAAGGAAGAGAGAGAAAACAACAGCTCTAGGATGACAAAAAAACTGAAATGTGAAACAATAAAAGGCACTGCAGACACTCAGCCATTATTGGGAAACTATATGGTGACTCCCTCCGGCTGCATTGAATGGACCCATTAGATTGCATAACTAAAGACCAAGATAGAACAAAGATAGCTGATTTTACTGGATCCTCAATCTATTCTTTCTGCTTTCTTCACCAAAATAAATCACTGTTGATTGTAGTCATCAATCACAACATGAAACACAAACCATCCCTGACAGACTACCATCATAAACTGATCTTCCTTGAAGCGCGTAACTGATTTGTTTATGTATCTATTCATTTACCTTTGTTGATACTGAGTTTATTTGAGACCAAATTCTCTTTTAGAATGAGTTTGTGAGCAGCAGGAAGGTTCATACAAACTGCTATGATCTTGACTGACCACAGGGTAAAAACCGTGGCTTGATGTTGGTGCAGAAGAACGACCCTCTTTGTAGGACAGTGGCCCCATCACTGGAGTATTTGGAGATCCTAGACCACAGGGGGAATGTCTTCCAACACCCCCACCAGAAGCAAGCTTTATAGGCTTTATACTGAGCTTGGATTGGTATATGTGGATGAAAGGTATGTTCTTTCACCCACATTGACATTCATGTTTGGTCTTCTCTAGCTTGGGGATATCAATGCAAAATTGATTTCTATATGTAAAAGAGTCTGCGCCACCGCTGTCACTGACATGATTAATCAGGCATGGTTCCTGAAGCGTCCCCCTACACTGAGTGTGAAAAACATTAGGAACACCTGATCTTTCCATGATAGACTGACCAGGTGAATTCAATTGAAAGCTAAGATCCCTTATTGATGTCACGTGTTAAATCCACTTCAATCTGTGTAGCTGAAGGGGAGGAGACCGGTTAAATCAATGTTTTTAAGCCTTGAGACAATTGAGACATGGACGGTGTATGTGTGCCATTCAGAAGGTGAATTGGAAAAACAAAATATTGAAGTGCCTTTGAACGGGGTATGGTAGAAGGTGCCAGGCGCACTGGTTTGAGTGTCAAGAACTGCAACGCTGCTGGGTTTTTCCATGCTCAACAGTTTCCCGTGTGTATAAAGAACGGTCCACCAGCCAAAGGACTTCCAGGCAACTTGAGACAACTTTGGGAATCATTGGAGTCAACATACAGTGCCTTGCGAAAGTATTCGGCCCCCTTGAACTTTGCGACCTTTTGCCACATTTCAGGCTTCAAACATAAAGATATAAAACTGTATTTTTTTGTGAAGAATCAACAACAAGTGGGACACAATCATGAAGTGGAACGACATTTATTGGATATTTCAAAAACTTTTTTAACAAATCAAAAACTGAAAAATTGGGCGTGCAAAATTATTCAGCCCCTTTACTTTCAGTGCAGCAAACTCTCTCCAGAAGTTCAGTGAGGATCTCTGAATGATCCAATGTTGACCTAAATGACTAATGATGATAAATACAATCCACCTGTGTGTAATCAAGTCTCCGTATAAATGCACCTGCACTGTGATAGTCTCAGAGGTCCGTTAAAAGCGCAGAGAGCATCATGAAGAACAAGGAACACACCAGGCAGGTCCGAGATACTGTTGTGAAGAAGTTTAAAGCCGGATTTGGATACAAAAAGATTTCCCAAGCTTTAAACATCCCAAGGAGCACTGTGCAAGCGATAATATTGAAATGGAAGGAGTATCAGACCACTGCAAATCTACCAAGACCTGGCCGTCCCTCTAAACTTTCAGCTCATACAAGGAGAAGACTGATCAGAGATGCAGCCAAGAGGCCCATGATCACTCTGGATGAACTGCAGAGATCTACAGCTGAGGTGGGAGACTCTGTCCATAGGACAACAATCAGTCGTATATTGCACAAATCTGGCCTTTATGGAAGAGTGGCAAGAAGAAAGCCATTTCTTAAAGATATCCATAAAAAGTGTCGTTTAAAGTTTGCCAAAAGCCACCTGGGAGACACACCAAACATGTGGAAGAAGGTGCTCTGGTCAGATGAAACCAAAATTGAACTTTTTGGCAACAATGCAAAACGTTATGTTTGGCGTAAAAGAAACACAGCTGAACACACCATCCCCACTGTCAAACATGGTGGTGGCAGCATCATGGTTTGGGCCTGCTTTTCTTCAGCAGGGACAGGGAAGATGGTTAAAATTGATGGGAAGATGGATGGAGCCAAATACAGGACCATTCTGGAAGAAAACCTGATGGAGTCTGCAAAAGACCTGAGACTGGGACGGAGATTTGTCTTCCAACAAGACAATGATCCAAAACATAAAGCAACATCTACAATGGAATGGTTCAAAAATAAACATATCCAGGTGTTAGAATGGCCAAGTCAAAGTCCAGACCTGAATCCAATCGAGAATCTGTGGAGAGAACTGAAAACTGCTGTTCACAAATGCTCTCCATCCAACCTCACTGAGCTCGAGCTGTTTTGCAAGGAGGAATGGGAAAAAATTTCAGTCTCTTGATGTGCAAAACTGATAGAGACATACCCCAAGTGACTTACAGCTGTAATCGCAGCAAAAGGTGGCGCTACAAAGTATTAACTTAAGGGGGCTGAATAATTTTGCACGCCCAATTTTTCAGTTTTTGATTTGTTAAAAAAGTTTGAAATATCCAATAAATGTCGTTCCACTTCATGATTGTGTCCCACTTGTTGTTGATTCTTCACAAAAAAATACAGTTTTATATCTTTATGTTTGAAGCCTGAAATGTGGCAAAAGGTCGCAAAGTTCAAGGGGGCCGAATACTTTCGTAAGGCACTGTAGGTCAGTGTTCTTAATGTTTTGTACACTCAGTGTATACATAATCTAATCTCCTGTTAACCATGATTCTGATAATATTGAAAAATCAGAAGAAATGAAAATTCGAAAGGTATTGCCCTCTTCCTATTATCTATCTGAACAAGAAAATATGAAATATGGTGGCTGCCCTGCAGGCTGACAAATAGATCAGATATAGGGTACAAACAGGTTCCACAGCCACATGGCTATATATCTTAATGTTATTGTTGCTTCTATGTTATGTAATCAAGCGACTACTAATAGTGTAGTTAATATGCAAGTCTGAAAATGGGCCAGAAAAAAAACATTGATTAACTCTTTAGAAGTGAGATGGAGAGTGCCGTCTCTTTGTTATGGTTGTCTAGAGATCAGTTTTTGTGGTATTATTTAATTGTCCTGGGCCCACAGACATAATCATTATTCCATGTGTCTCCAATAGGCGTAGAACAATGCATTTCTCACAACACTGTCAATGTTACTGTTCCACAGTGCAACCGTGCTGCATCGATAAAGATTGTACAAAATCAAATTCAGTCATTGAATGTTTGCGGTATGAAGCAAACAGGCATGTGCACACACAGAAACAAACAAATACAAATGGAGAGAGTTTATGGATGCATTTATGCACTGCAGGTGAATTCTGAGAAATGGTGTGTGTTTCAGGGGAAACAAATGGAATGAATAATTAAGCTGCATTCTGATTAAGAGGAAATATTACAGGAAACAGGAAACACAACTATAGGTGAGTAAGGCCAAAGGCATCTCATCAGTTGTCAGTAAACAAAATAAAAAATACATCCTGTTGCTCAAACAACCTCCAACGTTTAGTGTAAATGTGCTCATTCTGGAAATAGCTCATCTTTTCCGAAAATAGAAATTGTACACGATACATGATAATCTCTCTGGGAGAGAATGACGGAAAACAAACGAGGATCATCTAGGTGAAAAGAAGACAATTGGGACTTGCATCAGCAGATCTACAAGAACATTTCCAACACTAACAAACAGTTTTCATAATCCTCATGTATTTTAATATATGAAGATATGATGACAATGTCCCAAAATTCTAGCATTTTTTTTTAATAACCACATGATACACATAACATACACAATATAACCACATGATACACAAACATGATACACAACATTCATCATAGCAAATAATTTGGATGGGTAATCTCTTCCCCAAAAGACATTTATGGCCCACGCAAAAGAGAGGCTCATTGAAAATGATGTCATTACTCCTGAGCGATAGCTCCCAGTCCGATTGTTAACTGTAGAAAAACAAGTTGGCGCATTCAATAGTCCGTAACTCAAGATAAAAATCTATAATAATATTCTTATGCTAGTGCTTATAATGGCTGGAAAACCCCATCACCTGCTAGGCTTCTCTCTGAGCTGTTTTCTTTGCCGCTGTTCAGCAAAAACACTTAGGAATCTATTCAATCGGCATCGCTGAAGCATTACAGATTGCGCGATAGAAAAAGAGAAAGGAATTTCAACAGCTAAATGCATGAATTTGGTGCACTTTGAGGTAAACATTGAGAGACTAGAACATTGAGAGATTAGATATTTGTCAGGTAATTCGCACCTTCCCACCTGCCACAACAGACACTGCCAGTACTCAATTACAATAGCTACTGTGGGACTCTCTACACTGGAACACATACAGTGCCTTCAGAAAGTATCCACACCCCTTGACTTTATCCACATTTTGTTGTGTTACAGACAGAATTTTAAATTGATTAAAACAAGACAATTAAAAATGAAAAGCTGAAATGCCTTGAGTCAATAAATATTGAACTCCTTTGTTATGGCAAGCCTAAATAAGTTCAGGGTTAAAGATTTGCTTAACAAGTGAATAATATAGTTCAGTCTGCTTTCTACCAAACACAGGGAGATGGATTCACCTTTCAGCAGGTCAATTACTTAAAACACCAGGCCACATGTACACTGTTGCTTACCAAGAAGACAGTGAATGGTCCTGAGTGGCCAAGTCACAATTTTGACTTAAATCTGCTTGAAAATCTATGGCAAGACATGAAAATTGGTGTCTAGCAATGATCAACAACCAATTTTACAGAGCTTGAAGAATTTTGAAAAGAATAATGGACAAATACTGTACAATCCAGGTGTGCAAAGCCCTTAGAGACTTATCCAGAAAAACTCTGTAACATATAAGCTGGGAGTCAGGAAGCAGGTGCAGAATGTGAGTTTAATAATGAAACGATACAAAATAATAAACATGAGAAGCATACTGAACGTGAGCGAAAACAATACTACCTAATGACTGAAGTCAACTGAGGCCTAAATAAAGGGGGGAGTAATCACAAAGTAATAATTATAATAGTTGCCGGGCCGGTGGTTAGTAGACTGGCGACGTCGAGCGCTGGAGAGAGGGAGCAGAAGTAGGCATGACAGGCTTACAGCTGTAATCGCTTCCAAAGGTGATTCTAACATGCATTGACTGAGGGGTGTGAATACTTATGTAAATGGTTTACATATCTGTTATTTATTTTCAATAAATGTTTAACAATTTCTAAAAACATGTTTTCAATTGTCATTATGGGGTATTGTGTGTAGATGGATGAGAAGAAAAAAAAATATTTAATCAATTTTGAATTCAGGCTGTTTTGTTTTCAAATATGTTTTTAGAATACTAAATAATCAGCAAGTTACAAGTGACCAAATCGTATTTGTGTGTGTTCAGACTGCAATCATTTGCTGACATGGCTAGGCTAGTTGTCATAGTAACGACAGCTGTGTGTGCAGTGGTGCAGGCTTATTGGTGGTGGTGCTCGTGCTTCCTATCACTCAAGAAGTTATGTAGCATTCTAAGGTGACAACCATGGACGTTTTCCAGTTGCTTTGAATGTTCAAAATCATAGGGTAATAACTTTTCAAAACAAGTCCTATCTAGGTAGCTGTTTAGCTTTCTAGCACATTCACTAGTTTGTTTGTAAACAATTAGCAAGCTTGTTAGCTACCACATGTTCTTGTCAAACTGTCAACAGGGTAGCTAGTAAGCACAAGATATCCCAAATAACAGCCCAAAAAACACTTAAGGGAAAATAAATCAGGTGGTTTGAAATGTGGCTTGAAATATCTGATTCAATATGCTTTTTTTGCAGACTGCAGGAAAAATAACAGATTCTAAACGGATATGCAAATAAATACCTTTATCTTGTCTACCCTCCTCTTTCATCATGTCCTGGTTGTAAAAAGTGTCAAAATAAACTGTTGTTTAATATATAGTAATTTCACAGGCCTTTCACCTCAACTGCAATTTTTTTGTAAACCATGTTTTACTTTTTCACTGTCTCTATTTCACCTGTTGTAATTTCTGAAAATAAATGCAATTAATTAGAATCTATAGAGCAGCTTGAAGTGATACAGTCTACTACAGGGGTGTCAGACTCATTCCATGGAGGGCCTAGTGTCTGTAGGTTTTTTTTCTCCTTTCAATTAAGCCCTAGACAAGCAGGTGTGGGGAATTCCTTACTAATTAGTGACCTTAATTAATCAATTAAGTACAGAGGAGAAAAAACCCACAGATATTCGGACCTCCATGGAATTAATTTTACACCTGTTGTCTCCTGTGTGCTCAACCCACCTCTGTTCTCTCTCCATCTTCCCTCTTCTGTCACTTTCTCTGTGTCTTGTCTGTTGCTGTCTGTGTCTTGTCTGTTGCTGTCTCAGGTTCTTGTTTGATACGGTCTCCTTTGTCTATCCTCTTCTGTTTTTTCCTGTTCTGTTCTTCTAGTGCCTCTCCCAGAGGAGCCTGGTGGGAGGGCTCATGGTAATGACTGGAATGGAATGAATGGAACGGAGTTAAATTTGGTTTCCATAGGTTTGATACTGTTCCATTTATTCCACTCCAACCAATTCAATGAGCCCGTCCTCCTATAGGTCCGCCCACCAGCCTCCTCTGGTCTCTCTGCATCATATCCTATCATTCTATCGCTGTCTCTGTGTCTTGTCTGGTGTCTCTCTCCATCATGTTGCAGTCTCTGTGTCTTGTCTGGTGTGTCTCTTTAGTTTTGCAATCCAAAATGGTCAAGGGGATACTGGGGTAGCTTAACTTGTTTTGGGCCTCTGTCTGGATCACGTAAATCATCCTAATCCTTACCAGTTGCCCCTGGCTGCTGTTGTTCTAAGTGCTCCACTGACCTGCTGTTCTCATCTGTCCTCCTCCTTGGCTCATCTGCAAGGTAGAGGTAGAAGTGCAACATGTCATTAGTTAGTTTTAACGTTACTCTATACTAACATGACCAGGGCAACTCAACTGTAAAGAAAAATTCAAGTATCCACATAACAGAGCAGCACAACTCCAAACATGACAGATAAGAAGCCACATACTGTAGCCCCTAGGCCAAGGTTCCCCAATTTGTATCACGTTTCAGGTAAGCCCCAGATGCAGACCGTGTCGAAGTAACAAAAGTTTATTACTAGTACAGGGGCAGGCAAAACTACAGGTCAAGGGCAGGCAGAGGTCAGTAATCCAGATAGGGTGCAAAAGGTTCAGAACGGCAGGCAGTCTCAGGGTCAGAGCAGGTAGGGGTCAATAATCCAGTGTGGTGTGGCAAGGTACAGAACAGCAGGCAGGCTCCCACATCTCCGCCGGCTCATCGGACTCCCACGCCTCCGCCGGCTTGTCGGGCTCCCACGCCTCAGACGGTTTGTCGGGCTTCTGTCCAGCTCCCACGCCTCGGCCGGTCAGGTTTGCCCAGGTGGGACGCCGGGTGGCGCCCCTAGAAGGGTCACGCCTGCTCCCGCTCCTCTCTGGTGCTTGAGAGCGCCAGGCTGCCCATCATTACACACACCTGTCACCATCATTACGTACATCAGCGCTCACTGAACTTGGACTCCTTTAACGTGTTTATTTCCCCTCCTATGTGTGTCTGTTCCTCGGTTAGATCCCAGTGTTGGCATTATTGTAGTCAGTTTTCCTCCGGCCAAACTCTGTCTGCATTCTGTTCCTGTCAGTGTGTCATTAAATGTTCACTCCCTGTACTTGCTTCTCATCTCCAGCGTCTGTCCTCACAGAAATTTCTGCAGCATTGAAGGTCGACAAGAACACAGTGGCCTCCATCATTCTTAAATGGAAGAAGTTTGGAACCACCAAGACTCCTCCTAGAGCTGGCTGCCCGGCAAAACTGAACAATCAGGGGAGAAAGTTCTTGGTCAGGGAGTTGACAAAGGTCACACTGACAGAGCTCCAGAGTTCCTCTGTGGAGATGGGAGAACATTCCAGAAGGACAACTGTGAGGACTCGACCAGCCGGCCGAGGCATGGGCGCTGGACAAGCCGGCTGAGGCGTAGAAGCCCAACAATCCGGCTGAGGCATGAAAGCCCAACGAGGCTGGTGAGGCATGACGTGGGATGGACGCCTGCCGAGCCAATCGAGGCAAGGAAACCTCTCGAGCCAGCTAAGGCGTGGAAGCCCAACGAGCCAGCTGAGGCACACCCAGTTCCTACAGCAGCGGCACCCGGACCCGATGTCACCAACAAAACAAAAACCTCCCTGATGCTTAAAATATTGGCGTGAGCATTCTCTGAGGAAAGACACTGGAGACGAGAAACAAGTATAGGGAGTGAACATTTAATGAAACCACGTACGGGAACAGAATACGGACTGCGTCTGGACAGGGGACAGATATAGGAGGGGTAATCAATAAGGTAATGGAGTCCCGGTGAGTCAAGCGAGCACTGATGTGCGTAATGATGGTGACAGGTGTGCGTAATGATAGGTAGCCTGGTGCCCTTGAGCGCCAGAGAGGAGGAGTGGGAGCAGGCATGACAAATTTGGCCCGCAGATGGTTGGGATTTTCTTTGTTGAACATAAACGACTGTAAAAATACTAGAAAAGTGATTCCCACGCATAGTGTTTTAACTAAAAGAAACATCAACATGTGAAGATATTTGTAAATATGTATATATATACGAATATATTATAGGTACTTAATTTTGCTGGTTGTGTTAGTTGTTGCCAGTCATTTTTATTAGTTGTATAACTTTTTTATGCTGCTAACTTAAGTTTTATTTGATTATTTAATTGTTATTATTGTTACACAGTAGATGCCATATTACTATTTTTGACAAATTATTGTTTGTTTGTTTTCTTATTTATAATTTGAAAATGAGATGGTGCATTTCATCTGGCAAAATGTCAAATAAATAAATAGAGTAGTGATTATATACAAATGTAAGCAAGGTTTGAAATTATTATGTTTTAGTCAAATATTATATCTGTTTGGGCTTCTTGAAGTCAATTTGCAGTCTACAATTTATTTGTTGTTATGTTTTGGCTTCAGCCCGCGGCTGAATCTAGTTGATGAACCCTGGCTTGGGCTATATAAATATAAAGAGAAATGAGCCAAAAACCTTTAAAATGTAGAATGGAATAAGATTTAAGACCTCTATGACTCAGATTCTGAGATTCTTTGATTACATAACATTTGAGCACACATAACTTAAAAGTCAAATGTATTTTCAATGTTTTGTTCACATACAAGCTATCCACAAAGCTATCCACAAATTTTTCCCTCTCTCTTTCTGGCTAACCTCCCCATTCACTTCTAAGTTCAAGTTATATATATACAGTTGAAGTCGGAAGTTTACATACTGTACACCTTAGCCAAATACATTTAAACTCAGTTTTTCACATTTCCTGACATTTAATCCTAGTAAAAAGTCCATGCCTTAGGTCAGTTAGGATCACCACTTTATTTTAAGAATGTGAAATGTCAGAATAGTAGTAGAGAGAATAATTTATTTCATCACATTTCCAGTGGGTCAGAAGTTTACATACACTCAATTAGTGTTTGGTATCATTGCCTTTAAAATGTTTAACTTGGGTCAAACATTTTGGGTAGCCTTCCACAAGCGTCCCACAATAAGTTGGGAGAATTTTGGCCCATTCCTCCTGACAGAGCTGATATAACTGAGTCAGGTTTGTAGGCCTCCTTGCTTGCACACACTTTTCAGTTCTGCCCACACATTTTCTATAGGACTGAGGTCAGGGCTTTGTGATAGCCACTACAATACCTTGACTATGTTGGCCTTAAGCCATTTTGCCACAACTTTGGAAGTATGCTTGGGGTCATTGTTCATTTGGAAGACCCATTTGTGACCAATCTTTAACTTGAGATGTTGTTTCAATATATCTACATTATTTTCATTTCTCATGATGCCATCTATTTAGTGAAGTGCACCAGTCCCTCCTGCAGCAAAGCACCCCCACAGCATGATGCTACTATCCCTGTGCTTCACGGTTGGGATGGTGTTCTTGGACTTGCAAGCCTCCCCCTTTTCCCTCCAAACATGACGATGGTCATTATGGCCAAAAAGTTATATTTTTGTTTCATCGACCAGAGGACATTTCTCCAAAAAGTATGGTCTTTGTCCTCATGTGCAGTTGCAAACCATAGTCTGGCTTTTCTATAGTGGTTTTGGAGCAGTGGCATCTTCCTTGCTGAGCGGCCTTTCAGGTTATGTTGATATCGGACTCGTTTTACTGTGGATATAGATACTTTTGTACATGTTTCCTCCAGCATCTTCACAAGGTCCTTTGCTGTTGTTCTGGGATTGATTTGCACTTTTCGTACCAAAGTACATTCATCTCTAGGAGACAGTACTTATCTCCTTCCTGAGCGGTATGACGGCTGCGTGGTCCCATGGTGTTTATACTTGCGCACTATTGTTTGTACAGATGAACGTGGTATGTTCAGGCATTTGGAAATTGCTCCCAAGGATGAACCAGACTTGTGGACGTCTACAATTCTTTTTCTGAGGTCTTGGCTGATTTCTTTTGATTTTCACATGATGTAAATCAAAGAGGCACTGAGTTTGAAGGTAGGCCTTGAAATGCATCCACAGGTACACCTCCAATAGTCTAATTGACATCATTTGAGTCAATCAGAAGCTTCTAAAGCCATGACATAATTTTCTGGATGTTTCCAAGCTGTTTAAAGGCACAGTCAACTTAGCGTATGTAAACTTCTGACCCACTGGAATTGTGATACAGGGAATTATAAGTGAAATAATCTGTCTGTAAACAATTACTTGTGTCATGCACAAAGTAGATGTCCTAACCGACTTGCCAAAGCTATAGTTTGTTGACAAGAAATATGTGGAGTGGTCGAAAAATGAGTTTTAATGACTCCAACCTAAGTGTATGTAAACTTCTTACTTCAACTGTATATATATATATATATATATATATATATACAGCTCTGGAAAAAAATTACCTTTCTGGGACCGGGGTCAGTATTGAGTAGTTTGGATGAATAAGGTGCCCTGTGTAAACTGCCAGTTACTCAGGCCCAGAAGCTAGGATATGCATATGCATGGTAGTATTGGATAGAAAACACTCTAAAGTTTCAAAACTGTTCAAATAATGTCTGTGAGTATAACATAATTGATATGGCAGGAGAAAACCTGAGGAAAATCCATCCAGGAAATGCTATTATTTTGAAATGGCTGTTTTTCCATTGAAAGCCTATCCACCATACAGAGACTTATGACCCAGTTCACGATCCCTATGGCTTCCAATACATGTGGCCAGTCTTAAGGCATTGTTTCAGATTTTTACTCTGAAAAATTAGGGAGAAACACCACTTTCAATGAGAGGAGAGTGTACATTTCCAGAGATGTGTCCTACGCATGACCGGGAGTGTGCCTTTTCTATTATTTTCTATTGGCGAAGCTATTGTCCAGTTGAAATATGATCAATTATTTATGACAAAAACAACCTGAGGATTGATTATAAACATCTTTTGACATGTTTCTACAAACTTTCATGGTACTTTGTTGATTTTTCGTTTGCCTGCTGTGACCACTCTCCAATGGATTACTGAACAAAACACACCAACAAAATGGAGGTTTTTGGATATAAAGAGGGACTTTATCAAACAAAACAAACATTTATTGGGTAACTGGGAGTCTTGTGAGTGCAACCATATGAAGATCATCAAAGGTAAGTGATTCATTTTATCGCTATTTCCGACTTTTGTTACTCCTCTACTTGGCTGGTTACTGTTTGTAATGTTTTGTGGGCTGGGCTCTGTCCTCAGATAATCGCATGGTATGCTTTTGCTGTAAAGTCTTTTTGAAATCTGACACTGTGGTTGGATTAACAAGAAGTTTATCTTTAGGCCGATGTATAACACTTGTATGTTTTAGGAATTTTTATTATGAGTATTTCTGTTTTTTAATTTGGCGCTCTGCAATTTCACTGACTGTTGGCCAGGTTCCGCTAGCGGAACACCTATCGCTAATATTAATTAGAACTACCCCTCCCGGATCCGGGAGAATTGTCATCAACTACACTCATTAGCATAACGCAACGGACAAAAAATCTTACTAGAAAATATTCATATTCATGAAGTCACAAGTGAAATATAGTGAAACACAGCTTAGCCTTTTGTTAATCACCCTGTCATCTCAGATTTTGAAATTATGCTTTACAGCCAAAGCAAGACAAGAATTTGTGTAAGTTTATCGATAGCCTAGCATAGCATTATGTCCAGCTAGCAGCAGGAAGCTTGTTCACGAAAATCAGAAAAGCAATCAAATTAAACCGTTTACCTTTGATGAGCTTTGGATCTTTTCACTCACGAGACTCCCAGTTAGACAGCAAATGTTCATTTTGTTCCTTAAAGATTATTTTTATAGCCGAAATACCTCCTTTTCTTGTTCACATTTTGTTGAGAAATCCACCGGAAATTGCGGTCACGACGAAATTAGATCCATAATATCAACAGAAACATGGCAAACGTTTTTTATAATCAATCCTCAAGGTGTTTTTCAAATATCTAATTGATAATATATAAACCGGGACAATTTGCTTTTCACTAGGAGCGAGAGGAATAATGGCCGCCTTTGTCTATTACGCACAAATCACTCTGAGAGCCACCACCTGACCACTGACGCAATGTTGTCGTTCACGCTTATTTTTCAAAATAAAACCTGAAACTATGTCTATTGACTGTAGACACATTAGGGAAGCCATAGAAAAAGGAATCTGGTTGATATCCCTTTCAATGGTCAATAGGGATGCATAGGAACGCAGAGGTTTCAAAATAAGAGTCACTTCCTGATTGGATTTTTCTCAGGCTTTCGCCTACAATATCAGTTCTCTTATACTCACAGACAATATTTTTACAGTTTTGGAAACTTTAGAGAGTTTTCTATCCTAAGCTGTCAATTATATGCATATTCTAGCATCTGGTCCTGAGAAATAGCCCGTTTACTTTGGGAACGTTATTTTTCCAAAAATGAAAATAGTGCCCACTAGCCTTAAGAGGTTTTAAGAGACTCGCTCTGGAAAAATTAAGAGACCACTGCAGATTTGTCTTTGTGAAGGACGCATGAATCAAGCCATATACAAGGTTATCCTGGATGAAAACTTGCTTTCTTCTGCTCTGACAATATTTCCCAACTCTGAGAATTGGTATTTCCAGCAGGACAATGCTTCATGCAACACAGCCAGGTCAATCAAGGTGTGGATGGAGGACCACCAGATCAAGACCCTGTCATGGCCAGCCCAATCTCCAGACCTGAACCCCATTGATAACCTCTGGAATGTGATAAAGAGGAAGATGGATGGTCACAAGCCATCAAACAAAGCCGAGCTGCTTGAATTTTTGCGCCACAAGCGGCATAAAGTCACCCAACATCAACGTGAAAGACTGGTGGACAGCATGCCAAGACGCATCATAGCTGTGAATGGAAATCAGGGTTATTCTACCAAATATTGATTTCTGAGTTCTTCCTAAGATAAATATTGGTATTGTGTTGTTTAAAAATGAATATGAACTTATTTTATTACATTATTCGAGGTCTGACAACACTGCATCTTTTTTGTTATTTTGACCAGTAGTCATTTCTGCTAATAAATGCTCTTAATGACAATATTTTTATTTGGAATATGGCATAAATGTTGTCAGTAGTTTCCCAAACAAATAGCTATAAATAGTAAGACCAGAGAAATTGATAATTTTGCAGTGGTCTCTTAATTTTTTCCAGAGCTGTATATAAATCTTCACGCATCGCGCCGACAGAAACAAACATCTCTCTGGTAAGACGAATGGCGGGGGTGTATGCCTTATGATTAACGAGTCATGGTGTGATCATAACAACATACAGGAACTCAAGTCCTTTTGTTCACCTGACCTAGAATTGCTTACAATCAAATGCCGACCACATTATCTACCAAGAGAATTCTGTTCAATTATAATCGCAACCGTGTATATCCACGGTTGTTGCTCCCAACCTATAGACGAAAACTAAAACAGGAAATGCCCGTGATAAGTTCTGTTCAACGCTGGTCCAACCAATCTGATTCCACGCTTCAAGATTGCTTCGATCACATGGACTGTGATATGTTCCGGATAGAATCAGACAACAACATTGATGTATATGCTGATTCGGTGAGCGAGTTTATTAGCAAGTGCATCGGTGATGTTGTATCCACGGTGACTACTAAAACCTTCCCCAACCAGAAACCGTGGTTTTATGGCAGCATTCGAGCAAAATTGAAAGTGCGAACCACTGCTTTTAATCATGGCAAGGCAACCGGAAACATGACCGAATACAAACAGTGTAGCTACTCCCTTCGCAAGGCAATCCAACAAGCTAAGCGTCAGTATAGAGACAAAGTAGAGTCGCAATTTAACGGCTCAGACACGAGACGTATGTGGCAGGGTCTACAGTCAATCACGGATTACAAAAAGAAAACCATCCCCATCACGGACACCAATGTCTTGCTCCCAGACAATCTAAACAACTTCCTTGCTCACTTTGAGGACAATACAGTGCCACTGATACGGTCCACTACCAAAACCTGTGGGCTCTCCTTCACCGCAGCCAATGTGAGTAAAATATTTAAACATGTTAACCCACGCAAGCTGCTGGCGCAGACGGCATCCCCAGCCGCGTCCTCAGAGCATGCGCAGACCAGCTGGCTGGTGTGTTTACGGATATATTCAATCAATCCCTATCCCAGTCTGCTGTTCCCACATGCTTCAAGAGAGCCACCATTGTTCCCGTTCCCAAGAAAGTGAAGGTAATTGAGCTAAACAACTATCGCCCCATAGCACTCACTTCTGTTATCATGAAGTGCTTTGAGAGACTAGTCAAGGATCATATCACCTCCACCCTACCTGACACCCTAGACCCGCAAAACACCAGTCTCATTGTCAACAGTGAAGAAGCGAATCTGGGATGCTGGCCTTCTAGGCAGAGTTGCAAAGAGAAAGCCATATCTCAGACTGGCCAATAAAAAGAAAAGATGGGCAAAAGAACACAGACACTGGACAGAGGAACTCCACCTAGAAGCCCAGCATCCTGGAATCGCCTCTTCACTGTTGACGTTGAGACTGGAGTTTTGCGAGTACTATTTAATGAAGCAGTTGAGGACTTGTGAGGTGTCTGTTTCTCAAACTAGACACTCTAATGTACTTGTCTTCTTGCTCAGTTGTGCACAGGGGCCTCCCACTCCTCTTTCTATTCTGGTTAGCGCTAGTTTGCGCTGCTCTGTGAATGGAGTAGTACACAGCGTTGTACGAGATCTTCAGTTTTTTGGCAATTTCTCGCATGGAATAGCCTTCATTTCTCAGATCAAGAATAGACTGACGAGTTTCAGAAGAAAGTTCTTTGTTTCTGGCCATTTTGAGCCTGAAATCGAACCCACAAATGCTGATGCTCCAGATACTCAACTAGTTTAAAGAAGGCCAGTTTACAGTGCCTTGCGAAAGTATTCGGCCCCCTTGAACTTTGCGACCTTTTGCCACATTTCAGGCTTCAAACATAAAGATATAAAACTGTATTTTTTTGTGAAGAATCAACAACAAGTGGGACACAATCATGAAGTGGAACGACATTTATTGGATATTTCAAAAACTTTTTTAACAAATCAAAAACTGCAAAATTATTCAGCCCCCTTAAAAACCTCTTTAGGATGCTGCGAATTTTCGCAGCTTTTTGTTAAAAATCGCGCAACATTTCAAAGTCCTGCTACTCATGCCAGGAATATAGTATATGCATATTATAAGTATGTGTGTATAGAAAACACTCTGAAGTCTCTAAAACTGGTTAATAACAGATATAACAGAACGTGTTTAGGAGTAAAAATCCCTGGTAAAACTGTTTACCAAAAACACAAAAATAATATTAATCCGCCATTCAATTAATTGTTTAAGGCGACAGAAAATATATGCGAATCCCCTGTAAACGCCTACAGCTTCCACATGTCGCCATTGCTGTCAATTTCTGCCTCATTTATCCTTGGTTACGTCACATATAGGGGTGCCAACAAAGAAGCTCGTCAAAGGTAATGAATGTTTTATATTTTATTTCTGCGTTTTGTGTAGCGCCGGCTACCGCAAAATCTGTTGTTTAGGTGACGTTCTGGTATTTTGGGGGGGTGCATGCTATCAGATAATAGCTTCTCATGCTTTCGCCGAAAAGCATTTTACAAATCTGACTTGGTGGCTAGATTCACAACGAGTGTAGCTTTAATTCAGTACCTTGCATGTATGTTTTAATGAAAGTTTGAGATTTATTGAGTACTATACTATAGTACTATAGGTGGCGCTCTGAAATTTCCGCTGAGGTGTTCCTGTGCAGGGATCACGTCAATACTTTGTAGCGCCACCTTTTGCTGCGATTACAGCTGTAAGTCGCTTGGGGTATGTCTCTATCAGTTTTGAACATAGAGAGACTGACATTTTTTCCATTCCTCCTTGCAAAACAGCTCGAGCTCAGTGAGGTTGGATGGAGAGCATTTGTGAACAGCAGTTTTCAGTTCTTTCCACAGATTCTCGATTGGATTCAGGTCTGGACTTTGACTTGGCCATTCTAACACCTGGATATGTTTATTTTTGAACCATTCCATTGTAGATTTTGCTTTATGTTTTGGATCATTGTCTTGTTGGAAGACAAATCTCCGTCCCAGTCTTAGGTCTTTTGCAGACTCAGGTTTTCTTCCAGAATGGTCCTGTATTTGGCTCCATCCATCTTCCCATCAATTTTAACCATCTTCCCTGTCCCTGCTGAAGAAAAGCAGGCCCAAACCATGATGCTGCCACCACCATGTTTGACAGTGGGGATGGTGTGTTCAGGGTGATGAGCTGTGTTGCTTTTACGACAAACATAACGTTTTGCATTGTTGCCAAAAAGTTCAATTTTGGTTTCATCTGACCAGAGCACCTTCTTGGCTGCATATCTGATCAGTCTTCTCCTTGTATGAGCTGAAAGTTTAGAGGGACGGCCAGGTCTTGGTAGATTTGGCAGTGGTCTGATACTCCTTCCATTTCAATATTATCGCTTGCATAGTGCTCCTTGGGATGTTTAAAGCTTGGGAAATCTTTTTGTATTCAAATCCGGCTTTAAACTTCTTCACAACAGTATCTCGGACCTGCCTGGTGTGTTCCTTGTTCTTCATGATGCTCTCTGCGCTTTTAACGGACCTCTGAGACTATCACAGTGCAGGTGCATTTATACGGAGACTTGATTACACACAGGTGGATTGTCACGAATCCCGCTTCCTGAGTCTGTGTTTGCCTGTGTTTCTGTCCTGGAGTGTGTTTCCGTTGTCCTGGAACGCACCCTGTCTGGTTGCCGTGCGAATTAGCTTGTTGGGAGATCGATGTTCACCCGCACCTGTATCCCATCAGTAATCTGCACACCTGTCCTGATCATCACCTCTCCCCTTCAAAAGCTCTGACCTAACATCCATTCCCTGCCGGATCGTTAGCCATGAACATTACTCACCCGGATCATTTACCCCATTCCCGCCTGGTCGTCGGAGGATTCCGCTACCCCATTGGATCCACCTATTTACTCCCATCAACTCACCACCGCTGCCCGCTACGCCACCTGGATATATCTACCCATTCACATTCACTTGTAAATAAATACTCACCTTCTTCCTACTCTCCTTGTCCTGGTCTGCTTCTGGGTTCGATTTTGAAAGAACGTGACAGAACAATCCGGCCAAGGATGAACCCAGCGGACCTGGACTCCGTTTGCCATGCCATTACCCAGCAGGGGAAGACATTGGGACAACACAAGACGGCGCAACAGGAGATAGCGGGTTCAATCCAGAACTTATCTGCTAGCTTGACACAAATCCAGGATCAGCTCAGTTTGCCGGCGATTCATTCACCACCTGTTTCACCCATCTCACCTGCCGTTTCTGGTGCGGTTTCCTTCCGTGAACCCAAGGTACCGACGCCTGATAAATATGAAGGGGATTTGGGAAGATGCCGTTCTTTTCTTATGCAGTGTGGGTTAGTGTTTGATCTGCAGCCCCATTCTTACGCCACTGACAAGGCTAGGATAGCCTTTGTTATTGAACTGCTGCGTGGAAGAGCTCTGGAATGGGCTTCAGCCGTTTGGGAACGACAGGAGACCTGCATGGCTTCATACCAGGAGTTCACGGGAGAGATGAGAAAGCTTTTTGACCATCCAGTCCGAGGTAAGGACGCAGCTAAACGTTTGTTCACTCTTCGCCAAGGAGCTCGCAGTGTGGCAGACTTTATGATCGAGTTCAGGACATTGTCTGTGGAGAGTGGTTGGAATGAGGAGTCACTACAAGCAGCTTTTTACCAGGGGTTGTCGGAGCAACTCAAGGGCGAGCTGATATCCTATCCAGAGCCTAGTGATCTAGACAGCTTGGTCACCTTAGCTATTCGGGTAGATAATAGAGTCCGAGAGAGAAGGAGGGAGAAGCAGTGGGGTCCATCTAATCAATCTGAGACTCGGTTACCATTCGGGTCAGGAAGTGGACCAGAACGGGTTGATCATTTTCCTTCACACGGGATTAGTGGAGGAGTCCTGCCGCCAGATCCTGAACCTATGCAAGTGGGGCGGCACGGGTTAACTAAGGACGAGCGCCAACGTAGACGTGAGACCAACAGCTGCCTCTACTGTGGTAGCTCGGGACATTACATCTCCGTTTGTCCTCGGTGCCCGTTAAACTGCTCGGCTCGTTAAGTTTGGGAGCTTTGTTAGCGAGCCAGTTTCAACCTCTCAAGAGCCCTGTCAGACCTCGTTTTCCTGCTACCCTCATAAATAAGAATCAGAGTTTAGCGATTAACGCTTTCATCGATTCAGGTGCCGATGACAGCTTCATTGATGTCAACTTAGTGGAACAGCTGGGGCTTTCCAAGGAGCAATTACCGGAAGCCATTGAAGCAACCACTATGAACGGCAGTATTCTGGCATGGATCACTATGAGGACTGAACCGGTTAAGATGTTGTTGTCGGGGAATCATTCAGAGGTTATTTCTTTTTTCATTTTGCCTTCCCCCCATGTTCCTCTGGTTCTTGGATACCCCTGGCTAAGAGAACACAATCCTTTGTTCGATTGGGTGACTGGTAAGGTAACTAGTTGGAGCATTGAGTGCCATGCTAACTGCCTCAGGACTGCCTGTTCTCATGCTGTCCCCAGTCGGGTCAGTGAGTCTGCTCCTCCTGATTTGTCCTTGGTTCCTGAAACACATCACGAGTTGGGTGAGGTGTTCAGTAAGCAGAAAGCTCAGTCACTTCCTCCCCACCGACCTTATGATTGTACAATTAAGCTGTTCCCTGGAGCTGCCTTTCCCAAGGGACGGTTATACAGTATTTCTCGACCTGAGCGGGAAGCCCTGGAGACCTACATAAAGGAGTCTCTTGCTGCAGGTCTCATTCGTCCCTCGTCATCACCCCTGGGAGCTAGATTTTTTTTTGTGAGTAAGAAGGATGGCTCTCTTCGACCGTGTATTGATTATCGGGGGTTGAATGATATTACGGTCAAGAACAAGTACCCCTTGCCCTTGATGAGCTCCGCTTTCGATTCTTTACAGGGTGCTACTGTGTTTACGAAGCTTGATCTACGCAATGCGTATCATCTGGTTCGGATCAAAGAGGGGGACGAGTGGTTGACTGGATTCAATACACCTATGGGACATTTCGAGTACCAGGTGATGCCGTTTGGACTTTCCAACGCTCCAGCAGTGTTCCAAGGTTTGGTGAATGACGTGCTGAGGAATATGATCGGTCTGTTTGTGTTCGTTTACCTGGATGACATCCTGATTTTCTTCAAGGAGCTTTCCAGCCACATCCAGCATGTTAAGCAGGTCCTGCAGCGGTTATTGGAGAACCGTCTGTTTGTGAAGGCAGAGAAGTGTGATTTTCACGCCCACACTACATCCTTCCTCGGGTACATCATCTCCAGGGGTGAGATCAAGATGGACCAAGAGAAGGTTCGGGCGGTTCGGGATTGGGCCCGGCCCGGTACGAGATTGCAGCTCCAGAGATTCCTGGGATTTGCGAACTTCTATCGGAGGTTTATCCGTGATTACAGCCGGGTGGCCGCCCCTTTAACTGCTCTGACGTCTTGCACCAGAATTTTCTGTTGGACTCCTGAGGCAGACCGAGCATTTCTGAACTTGAAGAGCCGATTCACCAACGCGCCGATTCTCTCTCAACCTGACACTTCCCGTCAGTTTGTTGTTGAGGTGGACGCGTCTGATGTGGGGGTGGGCGCCATCCTGTCCCAGCGTAGCTCCACTGACGGTAAACTCCATCCCTGCGCCTACTACTCTTGTCGTCTTTCACCAGCTGAGAGAAACTACGATGTGGGTAACCGGGAGCTTCTCGCTGTGAAGCTTGCCTTGGAGGAGTGGCGTCACTGGTTGGAGGGAGCGGAGCAACCGTTTGTGGTCTGGACTGACCACAAGAATCTGGCTTACGTACAATCGGCTAAACGTCTCAACTCCCGTCAGGCCAGGTGGGCTTTGTTTTTTGGACGCTTCAATTTTTCCCTGACGTTCCGACCTGGGTCGAAGAACGGCAAAGCGGACGCCTTGTCCCGGATGTTCTCCAAGACGGATGAGAGTGGGGCCAAGACTGAGACGATTCTTCCCCAGAACCTTGTCGTGGGAGCCGTTACATGGAGGATTGAGGAGGATGTGATGGCGGCCCTTCGGACGCACTCCGGCCCCGGTAACGGTCCACCCGGTCGGTTGTTCGTGCCTGAGTCGGTCCGTTCTGCTGTTCTTCAGTGGTCCCACGCCAGCAAGATAGCTTGTCACCCTGGCGTTGCTCGGACTATGGCGCTACTGCGCAGACGATTTTGGTGGCCTGCCATGGGAGAAGATACCCGGAGGTTTGCTGCCGCATGTCCTGTTTGTGCTCAGAACAAAAGTACCAATCGGCCCAGCTCTGGGCTTCTTCACTCCCTACCTATTCCTCGGCGACCGTGGTCGCATCTGGCCCTGGATTTTGTCACGGGATTGCCCCCTTCTGTTGGGAACACGGTCATTCTGACCATTGTGGACAGATTCAGCAAGTTTGCTCATTTTGTCCCTCTCTCCAAGCTTCCATCTGCCACGGAAACGTCCAAGATCCTGGTTAGGGAGGTTTTCAGGGTCCACGGATTGCCCAGTGACATTGTTTCTGACCGTGGTCCTCAGTTTACCTCTGCTGTCTGGAGATCCTTCTGTTTGGCCATTGGAGCTACAGTCAGTCTCACTTCTGGATTTCACCCACAATCTAATGGTCAGGCGGAGAGAGCCAACCAGAAGATGGAGTCCACGCTGCGTTGTCTTGTCTCCTCTGATCCCACCTCTTGGTCATCTCAATTACCCTGGGTCGAGTATGCCCATAATACCCTTCCTTCATCTGCCACTGGGATGTCCCCCTTCCAATGCCTGTACGGATACCAACCTCCCTTGTTTCCTTCTCAGGAGAGGGATCTTTCGGTTCCTTCTGTCCAGGCCCACATTCGTCGTTGCCACCGGACCTGGCATCGGGCCAGGAAGGTCCTCCTTAGAGTTTCTGACCGGTATCAGATCCAGGCGAATCGTCGCCATATTCCTGCTCCCGCTTATACCATCGGAGATAAGGTTTGGTTGGCTACACGGGATCTTCCTCTACGGACTGAGTTGAGGAAACTGTCACCAAAGTTCATTGGTCCGTTTGTGGTGGAGAGAATCATTAACCCTGTTGTGGTCCGACTCAAATTGCCGGCAACGCTTCGAGTACACCCCACCTTTCATGTCTCCTGCCTCAAGCCGGTTCTCCTCAGTCCTCTGTTGCCCCCTCCTCCTCGTCCTCCTCCTCCTCGGATGATCGGAGGTGGTCCTGCCTACACGGTGCGCCGCATAATGGATTCCAGACGGCGGGGTCGAGGTTTCCAATATCTCGTGGATTGGGAAGGATATGGTCCAGAGGAGAGGAGTTGGATTCCTCGGCGTCAGATCCTTGATGACGACCTGCTTCGTGACGTCTACCGCCTCCACCCTGGCGCTCCAGGTAGTCCGCCCGGTGGCGTTCGTCGGAGGGGGGGTACTGTCACGAATCCCGCTTCCTGAGTCTGTGTTTGCCTGTGTTTCTGTCCTGGAGTGTGTTTCCGGTGTCCTGGAACGCACCCTGTCTGGTTGCCGGGCGAATTAGCTTGTTGGGAGATCGATGTTCACCCGCACCTGTATCCCATCAGTAATCTGCACACCTGTCCTGATCATCACCTCTCCCCTTCAAAAGCTCTGACCTGACATCCATTCCCTGCCGGATCATTAGCCATGAACATTACTCACCCGGGTCATTTACCCCATTCCCGCCTGGTCGTCGGAGGATTCCGCTACCCCATTGGATCCACCTATTTACTCCCATCAACTCACCACCGCTGCCCGCTACGCCACCTGGATATATCTACCCATTCACATTCACTTGTAAATAAATACTCACCTTCTTCCTACTCTCCTTGTCCTGGTCTGCTTCTGGGTTCGATTTTGAAAGAACGTGACATGGATTGTATTTATCATCATTAGTCATTTAGGTCAACATTGGATCATTCAGAGATCCTCACTGAACTTCTGGAGAGAGTTTGCTGCACTGAAAGTAAAGGGGCTGAATAATTTTGCACACCCAATTTTTCAGTTTTTGATTTGTTAAAAAGTTAGAAATATCCAATAAATGTCGTTCCACTTCATGATTGTGTCCCACTTGTTGTTGATTCTTCACAAAAAAATACAGTTTTATATCTTTATGTTTGAAGCCTGAAATGTGGCAAAAGGTCGCAAAGTTCAAGGGGGCCGAATACTTTCGCAAGGCACTGTATGCTGAGGGAGACAAGCTAGTTAGCTACCACCAACCCTGCACAAACCTGTGGCTAACTATGCTGCTGCACTTTGACTTTCTGACTGTTCTGCCCTCTCCACCTCATTCACTGCTGTCTGTTTGTGCTCAACCTGCTCGCTTTTTTTTGCCTCTCTTCTAAGAAGTTTTGAATATCCATATTTGCTCTGTGCTGCAGACTCTGAGTGACAGGCGTTTTGCTGAGTGATGACATTGACGTCTAACCGGAGCTGCAGGGGTTGGGGAGGGGTCAAGGGAGGTGAGCGGTCCACTACGTCGTGAAATCTCGACCAAGCCTCCAAGGGATTCCTACAGTGACTGCTACTGCTGTCACGCCCTGGCCATAGAGAGGCTTTTATTCTCTGTTTTGGTTAGGCCAGGGTGTGATTAGGGTGGGCATTCTATGTTCCTTTTTCTATGTTTTTGTATTTCTTTGCTTTTGGCCGGGTATGGTTCTCAATCAGGGACAGCTGTCTATCGTTGTCTCTGATTGAGAACCCTACTTAGGTAGCTCTTGCCCACATGGGTTTTGTGGGTAGTTATTTTCTGTTTAGTGTGTTTTGCACCTGACGGAGCTGGTTCGGTTGTTCTTTTGTTACTTGTTGTATTTAGTGTTCAGTTTAATAAAAACCTTCTTCTGCCAACGGCCGTTACAACTGCCTTGTCAGTAAAACATTTTATTTTTAAAATACTGCATAGCGCAAGTGATGCATGAATATGGATATTCATTTTAGGTCAATAAAAAATTATAATATTGTTGGACCATCAAAAGGTTTGGGTCTGGACAAAAAAAACATGATTTTTCACTTATTCAGCTATGTTAGAAATTGCATGGTCACCTTTAGTATTTACTGTATATAATAACGCTGAACAATAACACAAAATGAAAAATGGATCTGCGTTAATGTGAATGTACAGTAGACCGAAACCATTCACTGTTCTCTGTCCCATGTTAACAGTATTTGGATAACTTGCTGTGATATTTGTCCCCTTCTCTAATTTCTACTAAACTCCTATACCCCAACTCTTCTCTCACACACAAACACTTATACTCTCACACAAACACAAACAAACACACGCACACACAAGCCCTGGCTCTAGTTCTGTAATTACACCTCAGACGAGGGTCCCAGGGATTGCCATGCTGACACAGCCAGACTCAATCGCTCTATAGGGAGGCTGCTGCAGGTGTGTCATTTTTCTTCCCCTTTCTATCACCCCCTGCTGCCTTTCTCTCAGTTTCCTCAGTATCTATTTCCCTTAACTAACACTGTCTGTCTGGTGTAGAAATCCCTCTCATTCCATGTCAGCCTAGTCACAGAAGCAGCCATAAAGGGATGGAGTAGAATGATCCCCCAGGCCAACCATGTCTGCTCTTCTAGTAGACTAGGCCTGTCTCCAACTAGAGGGTGACAGAAGGCTGAGAGGCAGCCTCTCGTCTGGAATCTGTGACATGCTCCAGGATGATGGGGAGATCAGGGAGGGAAGCCTGTGGTTTAGGTTTAAAGAGGAACACCCCCACCCACCCTCTCTATCTTTTTCCATCCCCCCCTCTCTTATCTTTCTCCATCCCACCTCCACCCTCCTTCTACTCCCTACTGCAACAGAGTAATGAGGTCAGGCTCCACTGGGAAATGATATGACATAGAGAGAGTATGATGTGGTTGTATCAAAGTAGCTCAAACGCCCCCTGCTGCTGGGATGCGACTCGAACGCTCGGTCGGGGGGATAATCATAGAGGATAGTGATTGGTGCTAAACTGCCGACAAACAAGAGGGGGGTGGTGGGGTGCTGTATCGTTTTTCAAAACCCTTCTGTAAAGTCCTCCAAGGAACACATTTTGTCCATGCACATTCCAGGAGGCTTTCACTTCTCTGATTGGAGAGGCAGAGATGTGCCGTGATTGGGGGACGACACAGTGACGACCGGAGCAAATCAACATTTAAGAGGGGAATTTCCCTGGAGTGAGACTACCGTTACTTGAACCAATCACAGGGTAATTACAGCAGATTGCGAAAGTGATCATAGGGTACATATCGTCCCCCCACATCCATCCCCCCTTTTCATGTCTCTTGGGGTCTTTGTCTCCTCCTCCTCTGGCATTCTGATAGGCTGGGAAAATAACCTCCATTCTGTGGGATTCACCAGTTTAACAACATGGCCTCCTTAGCATGTTTGATTTCTAGTCCCCCCCTCTCAAGTGATAGAGCAGGCTGAGAATTGGACAGTGCATGCATGCTAGCTTATAAAATCATGTAAAACACAATTTCATGAAAGGAGGCGGATGGCTTTCAGTCTGCGAATACCCAAGGAATGGTTTCAAAAGCTATAGCAACAATAATACATCAGTGCAGAAACACTGGTAAATTCAAATATACCGTATGCTTAAAAATTCTGGATCGTAGCATGCTCATTACAATTGAGGCCTAGAAGTGGAACTGTGGTGGAGCTGTCAAATCTGTGAGCAGCTGCTCTGATCATTGTCAGGAATCCACACCCGTCCCACTCGCATTAGAAGTTCAGAGCGAGAAAGTGTAGGCTATATAGAAATAACAACTCTCAAAATACTGAGGATTTCTATAAGCCTAATCGAGGTATAGATTATATGTCACATTCCAGTGTTCGAACTTGCAAGGTTGCATGGGATTTATCTTAATGCGACTCTGTGCAGCCAATGGCAATTTCTGCTTTAGGTATATTGCCCGGAGCCACTTATGGATATGACAGCTCTTACGCAGTTCCACTACAGATACTGCCCACTGGAGTAACACAGTTTCTCTGGACCCTCTCAAGGTAGGCTACCTGAACCTGCATGATCTGAGCCTTCCTCACGCTCTCCGCAAGCTTGGCTACAAAGTTGTTATGCGTAAAACCAGTCTATTAATGCCAAATAATACAGTCAGTCTACCCTCAAAACACTAGTTTACTAGGGATTGTTTCATTATGCAGTGTACTCTATAGCTATATACCATATATATCTGCTTCTGTATGTCCATTACACTGCACACAATTTAAACGTAGTCTTGAATGATGCATGCCAAGACATACCAGAGATAAGGGACTTTTGCTATTGCAACCACACAACTCAAATGCCGGTTCACCAGTATGAACGAAATCGCAAACAGCTTTTTTTGTTCAAGCCCTCAAGAACTGTTGTCTGCTAAAAATGATAATCTGTTTACATCTGCCAATATACTGGCTGTCCAGTATCCTGACGGCCTGTCCCCAGAGCTTCCTATACAGTTAACCTCTTTCCGTAACGTGTTGAGGCCAGCAATAAAGGAGAATGAGAGGCTCAATTAAAGATGTTACAGAACTGCTGCATTTGAAGCACAACTCCCTTCTGCCCAGTTTCCCTGATGTTGCTATGGCGATCAAGCTGTTTTTACCAACACTGTAAATCACTTTTACGGAGAGATCGTTTTCTAAGCTAAAACTCATGAAGAACTACCTAAGAAGCATTAGGCTCTAGGTCTGATATGCACTTTTGAACACCTGAGTAAGCTCCACTCATTGTACTGGGGCCGTTGCAGCCTTGACCACAGCACTTGTTCACTGATATTCCCTCATACTTTCGATCAGTTTCTTTTTTCTTTTTCAGTCACATTCCTGAAGCCCAAGAAACAAACAATTAGCTTACTGGTACATATGGAAATTAAAGGTTTATGAATTACTTTTTGGAGGTTTACTGTCTAAATTATTTTATAAAAATACAAACAATTTAACAACGATGATGACAGGTGCATGGGCCCCCAGAGCTCGTTGGCCCCCTGTCTTGTGGGAGCTGCGGGGGTGTCCGATATGCCACTTTGCAGATTTTGGCTAAAGCGGATCTGATTGAATAGAGTCCTGACTTGGGTTAAGGTGTATAGAAATCAATGTTTTCAAATGCCACATTGGTCAAAGAACACAAGGTACCCCAGGGGCTATGGCCATGATAAAAAAGCTCTGGAATGTTTTGTGGCACTGAGTTGCACAAAGTAGTGGGGAATTAAAATGCCTTAGGTAACTTCTTCAGCTAAGACTTCAAACTTAAACTCAAAGGAGCTCCGTCCTCAGAAAAACAATAACTCTAGATTTTAATCAATAGCATTTTCCTTCTATTCACAGATGTTCAGTATCTCTTTCTCTCCCACACTGTGAGTCTGACATTATAATGTAAGAAGGCTTGTGTTTCCTCTTCAGGTGCAGAGGCACTCAGGTCATTTTTCTCCTCTGCTCTTGTGATCCATAAAAGTGTCTGGTGAAACATTACTGTCAGTGCAGTTGAGTCATCCACCTCTGTCTTTGTCATCTCATCATGCAAAACCAAGGCTCCATATTGATTCTGATGTCAATGGGTAGCTCTTTTCAGCAAAAAGCTGTGTGTTTCTGTGTGATCATCCAATTTAAAAGTGGTCGGGAGTGAACATTCACAATTCCACACAACCCAACGGCTACATCTATGGGTATTTCATTTTGAATCGTAATGCACTGGAGTAGCCTATCTTACTGTAGTAAAACAGAGTTTCTACATCATCACAGTATGATTGGTTATTCCTTATCTCACCTCAACTAAAACACTTACTTTAACCTCCCACTCATTTACTGTTAGAACAACAAAGATCCAGTGTGTGCCTTGGTCATTAGTCACTGTGCCATCAATATATAACCCCACTATAAGTTTCAGGCTTCCATTTAAAATGCTTAAATTGACCCCAAAATATGTGAGGCCAGTTTAAGTGAGCAGAAATCTATTTCATCTGGCTGTGAATTACACAGGCTTCTTTTACCTTTATTTAACTAGGCTTGTCAGTTAAGAACACATTCTTATTTTCATTGGCAGCCAAGGAACAGTAGGTTAAATGCTTTGTTCAAGGTGAGAATGACTGATTTTTACCTTGTCAGCTCAGGGATTTGATCTTGCAACCTTTTGGTTACAAGTCCAACACTCAAACCACTAGGCTACCTGCTGCCCCAGGTAGCCTATCCTGTTACTGACAGAATAAAGGAAACACAGACATAACGTGTCTTAATAGGGTGTTGGGTCACCAGTACAGCTTCAATGGATCTTTGGATAGATTCTGTAAGTGTCTGGAACACTTACAGAAGGGATTGTCCTAGACGGAATTAAATGGAACATTGCGGCCCCGCCCACCAGCCTTGGGGGAAAACAATCCATGGTCACCTTGGTTACCCCATTGGCTCACAGATCTTTTTCAAATGCAATTTTCTTATTGTCTGCTTGTTTAAGTCAATTACAAAACTACATTTAAGAAAAACACAACAATGTCTATAGATTACTTTTCAACATGATCTGGGTACATGTACATTGAACAACACAGCAGCTTTTAGGCATGTTTTGGTTTTGTATAACAATATAGATCTATGACAATTGATGGTTCTTTTACACTGGGGGTCAATAGGAAATAATATTTTCCCCAATTTGTGGACATGATTGAGGAGAATTCCTTATTATTATGTGAATATCAACTCGCAGTATGAGACACCATTCTTCCACGCTGAATTTCATAATTTGGTGTTTTGTTGATGGTGGTGTAAAACGCTGACTCAGGCGCCGCTCCAGAATCTTAGCCTGACGACTCACATTAAATTCTACCTCTGCTCTGTTGTTCGCCACATACTTTAGTATGAGACTGTCATTATTGAAGTCATTTGTGCTGACGATGGGCGTTGTACAAAACAAAGTCCTCGGCGATTAGATTGTCTCTAACCAATCAGAGAATCAAAGCCAATGACACATTTTCAAACCGGGTTCTGGGTTCTGGCTCTGGCCCAATCCCTCGGTTTCCAGCCCAATCCCTCGGTTTCCTGACCAATCAGACGACCCCGAATGTGTTCGCATTTGGTGAAGGGTTGGGGAGGTACTCAGATCCAGACTCATTTTGGAGAAGGAACGAATGTCCGTGGGCGTGGTGTAGCGTTTGGCCGAAGCAAGGAGTCTGGGTAGCCAGGCAACCAGAATCTTCCATAAGTGTTCAATTGGGTTGAGATCTGGTGACTGACACACACACACACACATGCATGCACGTACGCACACACACACAAACACGCACCCTTTAAACCCCCCTATGCATCGTTGAAACCCCTCTTTTAAAGTCTCTGAGATCTCTTCTTCTAGCTATGGTAGCCAAGATAATGGGCAACTGGACATTTTATACATGGGATGTTAATTGCTTAGTTTACTCACCACACCTATGTGAAAGCACCTGCTTTCAATATACTTTGTGTCCCTCATTTACTCAAGTGTTTCCTTTATTTTGGCAGTTACTTGTATGTATTGCTTCTTTAGTTACTACATTACATAAACAAATGGGCTGACGGGGTAACTGCAGCCTGCACCGCTTCTCCCGTTCCCTCAGTCACTTCAGTAATCAAGATAAAGAATGACTCCACAACTGGAGCGGAGCACTCATTAATGCCCATCAAACTTGTTTATTGCCAGATTTTGACAAAATAATTGAGAAAGATTAAGATAGATATTGTGTGTGCCTGCGCGCGAATCTTTGTGCGTGTTTGTGTGTTAGACTTTCTGTGTGTATGTGTGTGTTAGACCATGTGTGTGTGTGTGTGTTAGACCGTGTGTGTGTGTGTGTGTGTGTGTGTGTGTGTGTGTGTGTGTGTGTGTGTGTGTGTGTGTGTGTGTGTGTGTGTGTGAGCCTGTGTGTGTGTGTGTGAGACTGTGTGTGGGGGAGCTGTAAAGGGCATTGCTTTGTCTGCCTCTGTTTGAATCTGTTATTGCTACATCATTACCCAGTCAAAACACAATAAGAAGAAAATAGAGTGGTAGAAGTACTTTGACAGCATTGCAAAGCCAACTGCTCCTATGGCATAAACATGACATAGGAGCAACTTGACCTTATTTAGAACATGACAGTGACCACCATCTTATTGTTGTGATTGTGGTTAAACGGATTAGTGGCCAGAAAGTATAGGATAACTTAGTGAACAATAAGATCAGAACGTGGTCACTGTCACGTTCTAAACAAGGTCCAGTTGACAATCAACCACACTGTCATGTGTATGCCATAGGAGCAGTTAGCTTTGCAATGCTGTCAAAGTCATTTCTACCACTCTGTTATCTTCTTATGTTTTGACTGGGTAATGATCTAGCAATAAAAAATTCAAACAGAGAGAAAAAAAGCAATGCCCCTTACAGCTCCCCCACACACAGTCTAACACACACACGCATGCACGCACGCACGCACATGCACACACACACGCACGCATGCACACACACACACACGCACGCATGCACACACACACACACAAATAAATAATAATAATAATATTAACATCACCAATCTGGGTATAGTTCTTGAGGCACATACAGTGGGGTCTGAAATGATTGACACCCTTGATGAAGATGAGCAAAAATGACAAATAGTGAGCTATATTGTATGTGTCACGTTCTGACCTTTATTTCCTTTGTTTTGTATTTATTTAGTATGGTCAGGGCGTGAGTTGGGTGGGCAGTCTATATTTGTTTTTCTATGTTTTGGGGCATTTCTATGTTTCGGCCTAGTATGGTTCTCAAGCAGAGGCAGGTGTCATTAGTTGTCTCTGATTGAGAATCATACTTAGGTAGCCTGGGTTGCACTGTTTGTTGGTGGGTGATTGTCTATGTTAGTGGCTTGTGTCAGCACAGCTCGCATTAGCTTCACGGTTGTTCTTTTGTTTACTGTTTTTGTATAGTGTTTCAGTGTTCAGTTCTTTCTTTAATTAAACATTCAACATGAACACATATCATGCCGCATTTTGGTCCTCCGATCCTTCTCGCCTCTCCTCTTCAGATGAAGAGGAGGACGACCGTGACAGTATGCAAAAAAATTTGGGAATTTATGTTATTTTAAACTTAAACTATTGCTCAGAGAAAGAGATTTTGTTGAACAAGTAATATTTTTTTCTCTCAAAAAGGTAGGGGTCAAAATTATTGATCCCCTGTTTTCCATGGCTTTCATTACCTCACCTTGCGAGAATAACGGCACTGAGCCTTTCTCTAAAATGTTTTATGAGTTGGAGAACACATTGGAAGGGATCTTAGACCATACCTCGATACAGAATCCTTCCAGATCCTTGACATCCTTCGTCTGCGCTTACGGACTGCCCTATTCAATTCAAACCACCGGTTTTCAATGGGTTTCAAGTCCGAGCAGACTGAAGTAAGCAGAAAATAGTCAGGTTAGTAAGGGCTATGTAAGAAGATGCACACCTACACTATTTTCTTTGAAGATAGTGGTCAGTCTGTCCAACCATCTGGCCTAACACTTTAGTTTTTCTTCATTTCATTTTTCCAAAGCTTCTACAGCCACAATGTGATATTACAAACTTAATGGAAATCAGAGAGCTATTCCAGACGTACACAAATGTGAAGTAAGTATTTGAATATCATATTTTAGCTCTTAATTACCTTGATGTGGTTTTCAGAAGAGGACAGTTGTAGTAATTAAAAAAGTTGTTTGATGGCGAAGCTTTAGCTTCATTTGTTAAATTTGACAAGCTTTTTCAGAGAACAAAAAGTCATTATTTGGCATGCCCTGCTTCTTCGCTTGTCTAGACATAGCATTAGCACTTTTAGAAAATGTTTACAGATTCAATTGAGAGGCTCGTAAAATCACTGTGGAACTAATCATGAATTTGCTGATTAAGAACAGAAATACTTGGCTGATATCTTGTTTGGAGATATTTTAAGCAGTCGACCCAGTTCTGCATTAAAGTTAGAAGTTCTTTCTGAAAACTGCTGATACAGTAGCTACCATTAGCATGAAACCCCTTCTGGAATTGTAAAAACCAATCAAGAATAAGGTTTTGTTTGCTTTAGAGCAATTACAAGCTGTATGATTGAATTATTTAACTTTTGCAGGGTCTTACAATCAGGATCAGCACAATTCCAACTGTGACTTCATTACCAGCAGGCTCTCCATAAAGCCATAGGTTTGTAAAAAAAAACAAAATGTGCGATGAAACCAACAGAGTGCACAACAGACATTTAGGGGTCCCTTTTCATCTGTTTGAATTCTTATGAACTGTTTGTACCCATTTGCTTTTGTACAAATATCAAAGCTCAGCTTTGGTTACAAGCACACACATAAGAGAGAATGCAAAGAACACCTCTTCAGTAGATGGAAGAGACTTCCCCAAAGGAAAATAGTTATATGTAGCCTACAATACCGAAGTAGCTTTTGATCATTGTTGAATATTAACTATTCATTCTTTCCCGTTTGAGTCTTATAGTTGAGGCAAGATGCAAATGAGCAGATTTCTGTCACACCCTGATCTGTTTCACCTGTCTTTGTGCTTGTCACCACCCCCCGCCAGGTGTCTCCCATCTCCCCTCATTATACGTACCCTGTGTATTTATATCTGTGTTCTCTGTTTGTCTGTTGCCAGCTAGTTTTGTTTGTCAAGCCTACCCGCCGTTTTCCCCCTTGCTCCTGTCTGTTTTTTGTTCCTGTTTTCTAGTTTCCCCGGTTTTGACCATTCTGCCTGCCATCCTGTACCTTGTATCACCACACTGGATTATTTGACCTCTTCCTGCCCTGACCCCAAGGCTGCCTGCCGTTCTGTACCTTTTGGACTCTGATCTGTATTACTGACCTCTGCCTGTTTTTTTGCCTGCCCCCTGTTCTAGTAATAAACTTTTGTTACTTCGACACTGTCTTCATCTGGGTCTTCACTAAAACGTGATAGATTTCTATGAAAATGCTGCATGACATAATGGGAATGACAACATACCTGTGCAAAATGACAATTATTGTTGTCATAAATAGCAATTATAGTAATTATATTTGTGCGATTTGAGAGCGTGGCATATTGAAGAGAATATTTCATATGTGAGAGATGGCAACAGCTACTGTACATTCAGGCTGATAATCAATCCAACCCATTATAGCAACGTTTACAATGTGTCTTTGTTTACAAACTGCTGCGTGTGTACTGTACACTCACCTATTGAGAAACCTGGAAAAGGGGTTGAGTATATAGTAGTTAATAGTAGTAGTAGTAGCAGTAGGAGGAGGAAGAGAAGGATGAGCAGGAGACGGACGAGGAGAGAAGAGGAGAAGAAGAGGTTTTGACAGTAAAGCCATTCTTTATTTGACCACAGTTTTCCCTAGAGCTACTAGACTGAATCGAGCTGACAGTAACACACACAGACATGCTCACACGTTCAAACGGAGTGAGAGAGAGAGAGATAGTGAGCAAGAGATCAAGTCAGACCTCCTCACATCTGACCAAATGAAAGCACAGATACGATAGGGCTAATGAGACACAGTAAACTAGGAGATGAGGAAGTAGTGGTGTTGAACAACTCGCCTTGCTGCTCACAGGAGTTATAAGAACGATTGACAATGAGGAGGGTGAGAGAAACAGGACACAATGACTGAGAAACACTCAGACACAGGATTAAGGCTTGGGGGAAATGTGATTGGAGATTGTGGCTTTACTGAGCAAGTACTGTATGTGGAGGTGAAGCTTTGAGCTACTCAGTAAGCATTTAGATTGTCATTAATTTATGAAATAATACTTAAACATTTCAAGCACTTCCATTACAATTTTTTTTGTATTGGTCACTGCCCTCAACATTGCTAATGTGCTACTCTCTAGATGCACTAGGGCTGTTGCTGTGACCATATTACCACCACACCGGCAGTCATGAGTCATGGCCGCAGAAAATTCCAGTAAAATTCCACATGACCGTTGAGTCACAGTAATCTCCTCTTATGCCCTCTGGACATGTGTTAGTAGTACCCAACTTGCTAATGACCATCAGGTCATAATGGCCTGGTACTCAGGGCTTTACTGTCCCTCCATCAGGTCATAATGGCCTGGTACTCAGGGCTCTACTGTCCCTCCATCAGGTCATAATGGCCTGGTACTCAGGGCTCTACTGTCCCTCCATCAGGTCATAACGGCCTGGTACTCAGGGTTCTACTGTCCCTCGAACTACCCTGACATCAATGCAAATGCAATCGATAATCACATCAAACACTCATCATCAAAACGGCATCATGCTTTTCAAACTCACCTCACTTTGATCGATCAATTTCAAGGAAGAATTTCAACATCAGGTTAAAACTGAGTGGAAAACATGGCCGTTGTGGATGAGCTTTCTAAGGTGATGATTCATTCAAAACACCCAGAGCTTATAGGCCTATATATGAGCCCAAGCCCCCAAAAACTCTGAATTAAAATAATGACTGTGCTGTTATACAATACAGAGCTTACTGCATATTAGGCATGGCAGCAAAACAAACCAACAAAAAAAGATTTAAGATTTCTTTGGTACAAAATTAAACCATTTCTAGAGTTCACCTTTGTGTGTGGACTCTATTATGATGCATACTAGATGGACTAGTTACCTTATGCTATGGTCCAAATTTTATATCCATAAGTCTAGGAGAGAGCATATAGGCCTAGGCGATGCTGTTGGTATTCAGACCCATAGGCGATTCAGGCCCCTAGGTATTCAGGCCTAGGCGATGCTGTTGGTATTCAGACCCCTAGGCGATTCAGGCCCCTATGTATTCAGGCCTAGGAGATGCTGTTGGTATTCAGACCCCTTGAATTTTTCTACATTTTGTTACTTTACAGCCTTATTCTAAAATTTATTTTTTTAAATTCTCCTCAGCAATCTACACACAATACCCCATAATGGCAAATTGAAAACTGGTTTTAATACATTTTATCAAATGTATTTAAAACAGAACTAATGTATATACATAAGTGTTTTTGCTATGATACTTATGAAATTGAGTTCAGGTGCATCTTGTTTCCATTGATTATCCTTGAGATGTTTCTACAACTTGATCCAGCTGTGGTAAATTCAATTGATTGGACAGGTGCACACCTGTATTGATAAGGTCCCACAGTTGGCAGTCCATGTCAGAGCAAAAACTAAGCCATGAGGTCAAAGGAATTGTCCGTAGAGCTCCAAGACATGATTATGTCGAGGCACAGATCTGGGAGGGGTATCAAAAAATGTCTGCAGCATTGAAGGTCCACAAGAACACAATAGCCTCCATCATACTTAAATGAAAGAAGTTTGGAACCACCAAGACTCTTCCTAGAGCTGGCCTTCCGGCCAAACTGAGCAATCGATGGAGAAGGGCCTTGGTCAGGAAGGTGACCAAGAACCCGATGGTCACTCTGACAGAGCTCTAGAGTTCCTCTGTGAAGATGGGAGAACCTTCCAGAAGGACAAGCATCTCTGCAGCACTCCGCCAATCAGGCCTTTACGGAAACCAACCCTCAGTAAAAGGCACATGACAGCCCGCTTGAAGTTTGCCAAAGGGCACATAAAGACTCTCAGACCACAAGAAACAAGATTCTCTGGTCTGTGAAACCAAGATTGAATTATTTGGCCTGAATGTCAAGCGTCACGTCTGGAGGAAACCTGGCACCATCCCTACAGTGAAGCATGGTGGTGGCAGCAACATGTTGAGGGCATGTTTTTCAGCGGCAGGGACTGGCAGACTAGTCAGGATCAAGGCAAAGATGAACAGAGCAAAGTACAGAGATTTTTGATGAAAACCTGGTCCAGAGTGCTCAGGACCTCAGACTGGGACGAAGGTTCACCTTCCAACAGAACAACGACCCTAAGCACATAGCAAAGACAACGCAGGAGTGGTTTTGGGACAAGTCTCTGAATGTCCTTGAGTGGCCCAGCCAGAGCCCGGACTTGAACCTGTTCGAACATCTCTGGGGAGACCTGAAAATAGCTGTGCAGCAATGCTCCCCATCCAACCTGACAGAGCTTGAGAGGATCTGCTAAGAAGAAAGGGAGAAACTCCCCAAATACAGTTGTGCCAAGATTGTAGCTCCTACCCAAGAAGACTCGATGCTGTAATCGCTGTCAAAGGTAGTTCAACAAAATACTGAGTAAAGGGTCTACATTCTTAAGTAAATGTAACATTTTGCTTTTCTTCTCAATAAATTAGCTAAAATATCTACAAACCTGTTATTGTTTGTAAATTAATGAGGGAAAAAAAACAATTTAATACATTTTAGAATACGGCTGTAAAGTAACAAAACGTGGAAATAGTCAAGGGTTCTGAATACTTCCCGAAGGCACTGTATTTACTTAGTAGGCTTACACATGAACTTTAGCTACAGTATATCTCACCACTGCCCGTTTCCATCTCCTCTCTTCTCCATTATTTTCTCGAGCGCGCAAAGATAGCAACTATCAACAGTTTAATGAAATATGTTTCATTGTGAACTATTGGTGTTCCAAAAATTTGGTTTCCCAAATTAAGCACTGGGTAGCTGCAGGAAATGGGTTGGAGAGCCCATGGCATACAGAGTTTGTGCAGAATAGCAGTAGCCTATCCGGCATGACTGAGACAACAAAAACTAGCAGGAAAGCCTCCATTCGCTGTTCTCTTGCATATGGATGACATGTATTTTTCCCCTGCTCCTGTTCCTGCCCATTTGATAACGGGCCATTCTAAATCGTAACTCATTTTACATATTAGTAAAGAAAATATTACATTGAGAATAGTCTGATGGGTGAAAATATGATCACTTGAGAGAACAACATATGCAGCCTGAGGCAAGGAACAGAGCGCAAGCTTTTTTTTGCGACTTTCTCAGATCATCAATAGCCTATAGTCGCATCACGCAGCCCATATGTTTTGATTATTAATAAATGTTAACGTTTGTATCATTCACACAAAAGTTGACAAATAACTCTAGATCTAGTGTATAGCACCTGTTTCAAATGATCACTTTATGACCAACATAGTTAATTCATAAGCACACTCACTTTGGAA
The DNA here is from genome assembly GCF_045791955.1 of Oncorhynchus clarkii lewisi. Lineage (NCBI taxonomy): Eukaryota > Metazoa > Chordata > Actinopteri > Salmoniformes > Salmonidae > Oncorhynchus > Oncorhynchus clarkii. The sequence goes on along the minus strand of NC_092147.1, from coordinate 76,196,495 downwards.
TGGGAAAAATATCCTATCTATTTTATTCACCTGAGTTTAATTATTATTATTATTATTATTATTATTTTAAACTTTATTTAACTAGGCAAGTCAGTTAAGAACAAATTCTTATTTACAATTATATTCTTACTATCATACAATCATACAATATAAAATAATGTCACAAACCAGCCTATGGCATGGAGCATAGACAGATAACATACAGTAAGCCAACTTATATTCTGTTCTTCTAAAATATTTTTTTTCAATCATGTTTCTTTAGACCTGCCTAAAATAAATAATGGATTCATTGCGATGGCGTATATTAAATTTACTTATTAGTCTTTTTGAAATGTAGATGTTCCAAATCTTGTATGTGACATGTATGTGGCTTGTATGTGGCTTGTATGTGTGGAGAAAATGTAATGACCGCCACAACCCTAGTCAACACTACAGAAAAGTTATCCTACATGTGCCCTCACTCACACACATTATTTCATAAACTTGTGGACAGATAAAGTGTTGGGTTTTTACAAATGTTTTGCAAATTTGTTATTTGAAACATATGAAACATGGTGGAGCCCCAAAATCTCCCTCTCTAGAAGCCTGTGTTTCAGACATAAGGAAGTGGATGGCTGCAAACGTTCTACTTTAAAACTCAGACAAAACAGAGATGCTTGTTCTAGGTCCCAAGAAACAAAGAGATCTTCTGTTGAATCTGACAGTTAATCTTGATGGTTGCACAGTCGTCTCAAATAAAACTGTGAAGGACCTCTGTGTTACTCTGGACCCTGATCTCTCTTTTGACGAACATATCAAGACTGTTTCAAGGACAGCTTTTTTCCATCTACGTAACACTGCAAAAATCAGAAAATTGATACTGTCCAGAAATGATGCAGAAAAATTAATCCATGCTTTTGTTACTTCTAGGTTAGACTACTGCAATGCTCTACTTTACGGCTACCCGGATAAAGCACTAAATAAACTTCAGTTATTGCTAAATACGGCTGCTAGAATCTTGACTAGAACCAAAAACATGTATCATATTACTCCAGTGCTAGCCTCCCTACACTGGCTTCCTGTTAAGGCAAGGGCTGATTTCAAGGTTTTACTGCTAACCTACAAAGCATTACATGGGCTTGCTCCTACCTATCTTTCCGATTTGGTCCTGCCGTACATACCTACACGTACTCTACGGTCACAAGACGCAGGCCTCCTAATTTTCCCTAGAATTTCTAATTAAACAGCTGGAGGCAGGGCTTTCTCCTATAGAGCTCCATTTTTATGGAATGGTCTGCCTACCCATGTGAGAGACGCAGACTCAGTCTCAACTTTTAAGTATTTACTGAAGACTCATCTCTTCAGTAGGTCATATGATTGAGTGTAGTCTGGCCAGGGGTGTGAAGGTGAACGGAAAGGCTCTGGAGCAACAAACCGCCCTTGCTGTCTCTGCCTGGCCGGTTCCCCTCTCTCCACTGGGATTCACTGACTCTAACCCTATTACAGGGGCTGAGTCACTGGCTTACTGGTGCTCTTCCATGCCGTCCCTAGGAGTGGTGCGCCACTTGAGTGGGTTGAGTCACTGACGCGATCTTCCTGTCTAGGTTGGCGCCCCCCCTTGGGTTGTGCCGTGGCGGAGATCTTTGTGGGCTATACTCGGCCTTGTCTCAGGATGGTAAGTTGGTGGTTGAAGATATCCCTCTAGTGGTGTGGGGGCTGTGCTTTGACAAAGTGGGTGGGGTTATATCCTGCCTGTTTGGCCCTGTCCGGGGGTATCATCGGATGGGGCCACAGTGTCTCCTGACTCCTCCTGTCTCAGCCTCCAGTATTTATGCTGCAGTAGTTTATGTGTCGGGGGGCTAGGGTCAGTCTGTTATATCTGGAGTACTTCTTCTGTCTTATCTGGTGTCCTGTGTGAATTTAAGTATGCTCTCTCTAATTTTCTCTTTCTTTCTTTCTTTCTTTCTTTCTTTCTTTCTTTCTCTCTCGGAGGACCTGAGCCCTAGGACCATGCCTCAGGACTACCCGGCATGATGACTCCTTGCTGTCCCCAGTCCACATGGCCGTGCTGTTGCTCCAGTTTCAACTGTTCTGTCTGCGGCTATGGAACCCTGACCTGTTCACCGGACGTGCTACCTGTCCCAGACCTGCTGTTTTCAACTCTCTAGAGACAGCAGGAGCGGTAGAGATACTCTCAATGATCGGCTATGAAAAGCCAACTGACATTTACTACTGAGGTGCTGACTTGTTGCACCCTCGACAACTACTGTGATTATTATTATTTGATCATGCTGGTCATTTATGAACATTTGAACATCTTGGCCATGTTCTGTCATAATCTCCAACCGGCACAGCCAGAAGAGGACTGGCCACCCCTGATAGCCTGGTTCCTCTCTAAGTTTCTTCCTAGGTTTGGGCCTTTCTAGGGAGTTTTTCCGAGCCACCGTGCTTCTACACCTGCAATGCTTGCTGTTTGGGGTTTTAGGCTGGGTTTCTGTACAGCACTTCGAGATATCAGCTAATGTAAGAAGGGCTATATAAATACATTTGATTTGATTTGATATTTCCAAGTAGCAATAAATTGTAAAACAACATTTTAACAACTTTTTTTCAGGGAAACGATTATAATTCTTAGTAGATTTGGCAGTTTATGAGTTATACAATTCATTAGAGAAAGATGAGCCCTTGAAGGATCTGGAACATAAAAGACACCAGGTGCTCAGGTCCCACACTCATGCAAGACAGAGCTGACAGCACACTCAGATGCAATTCAAATCATCCTCCAAACTTTGTCTCACAGGGCAACACTTCCTTTTAAAAAGCAGTCTGTGATTTTGAACGTCTGCTACAATCTGAGTCATGCACTCAAAAATATGGTGGGTTCTCTAAGGAGAGCAGCTTGGCAGATCCATGTAATAATAATATTATAACCATCTATTAGGTAACACCACTGCAGCCACAGTGAATAATGTTAACAAACAACACGTAGGGGGACTGAAGACATGAAGGCATCCTTTGAAGGGGGACCAGAGAATCAATGAAAGGCCGGGAATTTAGGAACCACATAATAATGGACCTGGCCCAGCCAGCTGCAGGATGCACACTGATCGCTCTCTACGGATCCTTCTTTCACACAATCAGCTCTCTTTTATCCACTCTCTGCCTGGTTGAGTTGGGAAAAAACAGAGGTAACGTAAAATAGCTACAATGAACCATTCTGGCTCGCACAAACCAAGGCTCTGTCACGCCCTGGCCATAGAGAGGCTTTTATTCTCTATTTTGGTTAGGCCAGGGTGTGACTAGGGTGGGCATTCTATGTTCCTTTTTCTAAGTTTTTGTATTTCTTTGTTTTTGGCCTGGTTTGGTTCTCAATCAGGGACAGCTGTCTATCGTTGTCTCTGATTGAGAACCATAATAAGGTAGCTTTTGCCCATATGGGTTTTGTGGGTAGTTGTTTTCTGTTTTGTGTTTCTTCACCTTACAGAACTGTTTTCTTTTGTTCACTCTCTCTTTGTTGTTTTTTGGTTATTGCAATGTTCAGTTTATTTCTTAAAATTAACATGGACACTTACCACGCTGCGTTTTGGTCTGATCCTTCCTATTCCTCATCCGAGGAGGACAACGATCGTTACAGGCTCGTGACAAGGCTACTTACTTAAACATTTTGAATAACTCATGATTTGAACATGGATGTGTTAAGTTCATGTCACCCAAGGTGAGTGATGTAACTATTGGTATAGGTAGGTGAGTAATATAGCCATTTGTGTATGTGTTCTAAAATGCTACTAGCCCTGTTGAAAAGAGCTATGCTAATGGCCCTGGTAGTGACGCAGCACCCTCTCTCAGGAATTGTAATCAGTCACATTGTGTTTCACTCTTCCTGTTCCCCTCAGAGGAATTGTTCAAGCCATTCCCTTGTGCCCCAGTCCTGACCCCTAGTGGCTTTAACTGCCTCGTTTCACTAATGGCAAGGTACAGGTAACTGCCAAAATAAAGGAAACACTTGAGTAAACGCTTTATGTTGGTGTTTGATAAATGGGAGGTGACATTGCAAAGACATTGCCTTCCCCAGTCTCTGTTTCATGAGACATTTTGGGTCCGTAGAGAGATGAGCCCAGCTGTTTACTGTCCTGTTTCTATAGATACAGTACAGTACAAAGGATGTTCATGGAACACGACATCCTTCTCTCCTGCCTAGAAAACACACACCACTCACACATCCAAATAACTGTCCTGTGGGAATCTTTGACATGAACTCCTTTACATTAAGTACTTTACATCACTTATTAAAGGGATTGTTCACACAAATTACATGTTGGCTTCCTTACCCTGTAAGCTGTCTATGGTAAATGTATGACAGCAATCCATGCTTTTGTCCTGGGCACTGTTTTCGCATGCTAAAGTTTTAGAATTTGTGGCACAAATACCGTTCAAGTCATGTGGCTGATATTATAATTTTTTTTGTGCATCATGTTCAAATCAACTATGTGCGAAAAATGCTAATATCGGTCCCATGACGTGAATGGGATTTGTATGGCATATTGATATTCAAATCAGGTAATGACTGTATATACGCATGCTGCTAAACATATATTCTTTACTTTGAGAAAAGGGCATCTATATTTCCCTATTCAACACAGAACTCAATAACGTCAAGGAGCTTGGAATGAGCTGCACATTAAATATAATCCTTTCTGGAGACACCTACCAGTAATATTTCAGCCCTTCACAGGACAATAGAAACAAATTGAAGGGGTCACAGATCTGAGTTGTGCATGGAGATATACAGTGCATCTCTATTCTGAAGCTCGGACAATGTGCTGCAGCACCAGGGCACTGTGTATTATTGCATTGCATCTTCATAAATGTTTGTATGCATGCATATGTATGTTGTACGCATTCGTAAATGTATATATTAATCGTGCAATGTGAATAGTCTATTTGCACACTGAATGAGTATGAGTACACTGTCTTAAAGTAAGGTAATAGAGGATTTTACTTCTTACAGATACATGAGCAAATTGGATTGCTTCCTAAATAAATCTGCAAAGCATACTTTATCACAAAATAAAGAGCTCTCCTGGCTGCGATATATATTCCAGTACAACGCAGAGGATAATGGATGATTGCCTAAGCAGAACATCCATAATTCAAAAATGATTTATTTAGCATGAAGGTGGAAATGTACAAGCATGCTGTGTGGGGTATGTGCGTGTGTCTCTGTGTATGTGGTGTGTGTGTGTGTGTGTGTGTGACAGAGAGTGCGAGAGAGAGAGACTGTGTGATGGCAGCAGGAAATGGCATCATCCAAGCCTAAAAAGCTCCCCCAAAAACCTGTCTTTTGGAAAGAACAAATATTTGTCGATCTGTGAAATAGAGGTAAAAGCTTGCACCGCTCTCCAGAGTCTCTTACACATTAGAAAGCTAGCACATTGAGCACACTAGCTTATTCGCTTTTCCACCTGCTTGAGCGAGTTCAACATACCAAGGATGAAGAATAGATGAAGAAAACACAAAACAGCAGCAGCTTTCGCAGCATCAATCTTTGATTAATGGCTATCTCTTCGGCTTCATGCAAGCTTTGCCTTGTTCAACAAAACCTAATTAGGATTCAGCTCATTTGAGCAGACCCTTGTTTATAGGATCACATTAATGTTACTTGTGTTCCATTGCTAGACCTGTCTGACATGCTGGTGGGTCAAAGCTCTGGCAAATGGTCTATTCTAAGGGTTTTTTGCAAACTTAAACACTCAACAGTACATGCACACTGCTCAGTGAATATTTGGTTGAGGGTTTATTAAGTTGCAGTGTTCAGTAATGTAATCTTAACCTAGATGTTATAAGTTAAACTTTTATTAGAAAATAGTCAAATTAGTGTTATGTGCTGTCATTTCTAGTGTTACAATTAAAAAAAATACTCTTTACCAAAAATTTCAGTTTATCATTTTCTTCACTTATTTTTTGAATTGTGATAATTGTGGTAAATCTGTCAAGAAAATGTATATAATTTGCACAGACATGAAAACATTCCCAACAGGCACAGTTTCCAAACACTCAAGAGCAAGATTGCCCTTCCAGCACCATCTGCAGCCAGATTTCAGCAACTTAATATCATTTCTCTTTTGTGCAGTATTATTAGACTCTTCATTTGTTCTGCATTGAAAGAGGAATTGGAAAATCTGCCTCAAAATTTACAAGAGGCCTGTGTGTTGCAGATCTCATAAGTCAACACTGTATGTCGAGGGTATCCTAGTTTTACTGCCATCACAGCTGTTGATGTTGACAAATGCTTTTGATTTCTTACCACCTAAAATCAGTGTGGTTGTTTCCACTAACTTCAGGGGGAGAGTTGTAACTATTTCAGAGTGAGTTGCCCTTCTTGCTCAGTAGAACATCTCTGTTTCAGGCTGATTTGTTTTTCTATCAGACACTGCCTGTGTTGGTACAGGTTGGTACAGTGGCTGTGTTAGGTGAACCCAAGGCCTCTCTGCTCCTCCAATACAGGTTGGTACAGTGGCTGTGTTAGGTGAACCCAAAGCCTCTCTGCTCCTATTGGAGGAGGTTGTGTTGGTACAGGTTGGTACAGTGGCTGTGTTAGGTGAACCCAAGGACTCTCTGCTCCTCCAATACAGGTTGGTACAGTGGCTGTGTTAGGTGAACCCAAGGCCTCTCTGCTCCTCCAATACAGGTTGGTACAGTGGCTGTGTTAGGTGAACCCAAGGCCTCTCTGCTCCTCCAATACAGGTTGGTACAGTGGCTGTGTTAGGTGAACCAAAGGCCTATCTGCTCCTCCAATACAGGTTGGTACAGTGGCTGTGTTAGGTGAACCCAAGGCCTCTCTGCTCCTCCAATACAGGTTGGTACAGTGGCTGTGTTAGGTGAACCCAAGGCCTCTCTGCTCCTCCAATACAGGTTGGTACAGTGGCTGTGTTAGGTGAACCCAAAGCCTCTCTGCTCCTCTAATACAGGTTGGTAATTTAGCCATTTCCTCTGTCGCCTTAGTTTTCTTTGATACCACTTTAGATTTGTTTCCTCCCTTGTAGTGGTGAAGCTCTACGAAAGTGTTTTTCAATCATAATCTGTTTATTGATTTGCCAGACAGCGAAATGGAAAGACACAATGCAGTTTCATGTCATGTCCACGTAACTATTCACAAAACACAGACCTAATACACGTTGATGTCCTTTAGCACATAATTAGATTAACAACAGTGTGTTTTGTTTGTAGAGACATAGTAATTTAAGACATACAATACTTGTCTACCACCTTTGTCTTTCTTTCTGTTGCTGACACTGTCGACCCAGGTGTTTCAATATTGACCGGACACTGTCGACCCAGGTGTTTCAGTATTGACCTAACATTGTCGACCCAGGTGTTTCAGTATTGACAGGTTGTTAACAAAGCTCCTGAACATCCTACAGGTGATCTATTGGCATGTTGTCACTTTGTCACTTTGTCACTGATGTTCCTGTTCTATCTTTTACCACCCAGTGCTGTGGAGGACATGTTTACTGTAGATATAGTCTGGTGTGTGACGATTCACTGCCACCATGTGCCAGTACATCTCTCCTATACAAAACCCATGAACTAAAAGGCTGTAGGTGCGTGAAAGTCATCTATAGGATAAAAAGTTGTTTGTCTTTACATAAAGTATAGCTTATATCAGAGTGCTGAGAAGTGTTGAGGATAGAATAGAACGTGTTCCCTCTGAACCCTTGAGGCTGTAAGCAGTGATGAATCTTTGGGCCCCTGTAGCTAAAGCTGAAGGCTAAGTCTGATGGGGGTTGTGACTTCCTTCTTCGGGTTCTGTGTTGGAAGACTGCAGGTTATATACACAACCCATATCTGGGTGGCTGTCAAAAGCCTGATCTGTACAGAGAGGATACAAAAGCCCTGTTTATAGCTTGTGCTAACATGCATCCTTTGTCCTTTGAGCACAATCAGAATGTGGACAAGATTAGAAGAAAGGACACATGTTAGCGCCAACTATAAACAGGGCTAATGAGGGGGAAGGCAAGTTGCAGCTACAGAATGGAAGCAAACAAAAGTCTTTGTTTGGTTTACAAGGTCAGTGGAAATGTGACGTTTTATAACTGTTCATACAACCTGCCACAATATGAAAGACATGCATTTGTGTTACTTCTTATTCTGAACATGAGTTTCAAGCATGAACGAGTTACATGTAGTGAAACATATGTTAGCCAAACGGCTACATTTTTGACACCATGTTGACTGGAATTAAGAGGCACTTACCAGGATATGGTGTGCATGCTGATGGGTGAGTACATATGGACACACTTAGGAAGTGGGACAGAAGGAGGAAAATGCATGAAGGCAAGCCTCCAAGTATATGAAATGGGCTCTGAAACATAATTTGTACCGACAACATGAATGTCCCTTTCAATAACACTACATATTAAACTGTAGCTGCACTCAAATGTTGAAATAATCACATAAATTCACTGAAAACCCCACAGTTCTCTTTCTCTCTTGCTCGGTCAAACACTGAAGCACCAGACAGAATAAATGTCCTACTACTGCAGGTCCTATCAAAACTCTTTTTATATATAATAAAATCCTCATGCTGCAGGATTATTTTACTCCCATGACAAAACTGGTCAAATTAAGATCCTACATCTGAATAGCTGATTAAAGAAATGAAACATGTTGCATAACCGTGTCTAGTGGAATAAATTTGGTTTTTATTAATGTCATCAATGTGTTTCCAACTCTGCAATTAGCAATGGTGATTCATAAGTAAGTGCTGCTATTACAATTCTACATACAATAATTAATGAACTGCAATAGCAAAATGGTCAATTACAGTATTTAAATCTGCACTCTACTTTTATGGGATTAAAGCAACAATATACATGTCACAGAGTTGGAGAGTCAACACACACTCTTGCACACTCCTCCTTTTACTAATAGGTCGAAGGCGCTGGAGTGAGGAAATCAAGGCCAGTCTTCAAAAGTTCAAGAGTATTGACAGCACAGCAGGTAGGAAACACCACTCAATAAAACATTTCAGTCAAAAACATAAATCCATTTGACTGGGGCCTCTCCAACCTTTCAATCCTTCAGCCAGAGGTCACAATTAAACAAAAACCCAGGCAACGGATAGCAAGGCAAAATGGCAAACTCATTTGGGAAGAAAACATCCAAAGATAAATAACTGTGAATTGCTACAGAGATGTAACTTAATGATAAAAAAAGATGTCTCCCTCTGAATGGAATGGTTACTGAAAGTATTGTTGTTTTTGATGTAATAGGTTATATCAGAACTTTACATAATGAGCATGAAGCTGTAAAGGCTAATGATGATATGTTTTAGCTAAGCTCATGATCATTGTTGGTGACAGTTGCCATTGGTTTTAGTGTTACAAAGCACAACTAATTCATTAATTAATTTTAACAGTGTAATCATTGTTTCAGCTAAATATGGAAACCAGGTATAAGCTCAGCACACTTTTCAAAATAGAGACATTTAAAACATGTACCTTGTCAGTGAAGCCCTAACCTTGAATTTGATGCTGTTAAAAGTTTCATGTTTCTTGCTTTAATGTCACATGCACATGTACAGTGAAATATCATTATTAGATATTACAATGTTAGCTCGTTGCAGTCTATTACATACAAAATTGAAGATTCTGAATTGGATACCAAAATACCTGAACATATCAACAAATGCATGTTAGTAACATACACATTCCCTTTACCGATTACAACATACATTCTGTTGAATTAATCATTTTTATGGGCAAACAGAGTCAACTCAGAATTTAAGCTTGGGCGTTCCTCAGAAAGATGAGTTTGAAATGGGACCCCACCCCCCTGTGAACCCTCTTTGTTCATCTTTATATAATTGTTCCGAGACCAACACCAGAAGTGCTGAGGGGCAGAGAGATGATGACTAACTCATAGTAGAACAAGTTTTTCAATCTTCTTTACCGAGCTCTGAACAGAATCGCACGGCACTTGGAATTATTTTTATTTCGAGCGTCTCCAAAATATTTTATAAGTAACCCAAGATATTCCGCCGGTGTCATTTCCAATGGGAGAAAATGAAGCGTAGTGGCCAGAATAAGCAAAGAGGTGGAACAGAAAACTGTATTTGCAGAATGTCGGACAAGTTTTATCTTGCTCTATGTTCTCTCTACGTCCTGCTACATTACTTTCTCCCATCGCCATATTTGGTGGATGAGAAGAAATTCTAAACGGATGCTTCAGACTTATACATCCTGTGAGACATCTGGCTCCTTCTCTCTGTGGCGTCTCCTCTCCTCGCCCTACTCCCATAGCAATTCCGCTCTTGGAGTGGTGCAGCCACACCTCCTGGCAGTACATGATGGGAGCTGTCACTGAGGTGATGTGACAGGTGAAAGCCAACCGGCACTCTCCCTATGCAGCTTTCCTAGCCCTCCTCTGTTGGCTACGAGGCAGATGGCATGTTAGGGACATAGGAAAGGTGGTTCAGTAAGTCTTTCTGGGAACTGAGGTGGGTATGTGGAGGAGGAAGGGGAAGGGGGACTGTTGATCTCCTGTGTGAGTATGTATTTTAGCTGCTGTGACAAGCACCAGCTGACTGTGTCACTCCAAATCACCAGCAGAATCCAGCTAAGCAGCCAGAGAGACAGATGTTGGTGCTGACATTGAACAGTCAGGGAGAAGAGTTAAAGAGAAAAACAAAGGTGACGAGTGTCTGATAAGCATTGTCCAAAGCCAGCATTGAGGTAGAGGAGGAATCGTTAAGAAAGACACGTTCTGGTCCTGTCACTGTCAACTGCCTCTCTCTTGTATACAGTATAAAGACCGCCAGTGCTTTGTTGAGGCCTTGGTAGGCTACTCAACACCTGTCTGGACACCATTTTAAATGTAAAGACAGTAAGCAGTGTAGGGAGCTGAATCAAGATGGAGGAGGAAAATGAGAAGAGCTTTAGCTCGTCAAGGGGAGCAGACAACAGAAGCCTTTACTTTCCTTTAGGAGCACCTGGTTCATTCACTGCCTTAGAGGGGAGCTGCCACGGATAGCTCCATCCATATCTATAAAGAGCACATGGCTAAGATTAAGGAAGGACATATAACACCAGGCGAGCCTCCATCAGTAGCACGTCAATAAAGGGTTTAGGTTAGGGGGATATACAGTGCCTTCGGAAAGTATTCAGGCCTCTTGACTCTTTCCACATTTTATTATTTTACAGCCTTATTCTAAAATGTATTAAATACATTTAAAAAAATCATCAGCAATGTACACACAATACCCCATAATGATTAAGTGTAAACAGGTTTTTAGAAATGTTTGCAAATGCATTACAATAAAACCAGAAATACCTTTATTACATAAGTATTCACACCCTTTGCAACGATGGATTTCAACAGCTCTCCAGTGTAATTGCTTGCTCTCACACTTACACACTGCGCATGCACAATCCTATAACCGCTTGCACACCTTATTTATGGATCTCTTAAAGCGACAGTGCCATCTAGTGGATATAAATGAATAACGCTATGCGCTTTTAACACCTGGCTACAAATACATGTCAGATCGCTAATATTTAGGTGTAGCCTGCTCCAACATTTATGTAAAGAGTTTTTGCTTGTGTCTGTCGGGAGTGATTGCTAAATTAATAAGCTACCGGAGGAAGGTGGAGAGCTTTGTGCTCAATGATTTATAGATTACACTAGCTGACTAACAGGGGGTGTTGATGCCACCACACCTCCATCTTGGCACTCCCCCACCATTGTAAAAAAATATTTTGGAAGCTATAGGAATGCATTTCTTAATGTCTACATTTGTTTTTGCCACATTGTATTCTATTACAGATACCTTAATGCATACTTTTAAATTATATTATGTGAGGAAAAATATATACATTGCATTCGGAAAGTATTGAGATGCCTTAACATTTTGCAACTAAAATGGATTAAATTAGTAGTTTTCCTCATCAATCTACATACAATATCCCATAATGACAAACCTAAACAGTGTTTAGACATTTTTGCAAATGCATTACAATAAAAAACAGAAAAAAAATGAACAAATATTTTACATAAATACTCAGACCCTTTGCTATGAGACTCAACATTGAGCTCAGGTGCATCCTGTTTCCATTGATAATTCTTAAGATGTGTCTACAACTGGATTGGAGTCCAGCTGTGGTGAATTAAATTGATTGGACATGATTTGGAAAGGCACACACCTGTCTAAATAGTTGACAGTGCATGTCGGAGTGCATGTCGGAGCAAAAAACCAAGCCACGAGGTCGAAGGAATTGTCCAAGAGCTCCAGGACAGGATTGTGTCAAGGTACAGATCTGGGAAAGGGTACCAAAACATTTCTCCAACATTGAAGGTCCCCAAGAACACAGTGGCCTCCATTCTTAAATGGAAGAAGTTTCGAACCACCAACACTACTAATAGACCTGGCCGCCCGGCCAAGCTGTGCAATTGGGGGTTGGTCACTCTGACAGAGCTCCAGAGTTCCTCAGTGGAGATGGTAGACCCTTCCAGAAGGACAACCATCTCCGCAGCACTCCACCAATCAGGCCTTTATGGTAGTGTGGCCATACGGAAGACGCTCCTCAGTAAAAGGCACATGACATCCCTCTTGGAGTTTGCCAGAAGGCACCTAAATGACTCTGACCATGAGAAACTAGATTCTCTGGTCTAATGAAACAAATATTGAACTCTTTGGCCTGAATGCCAAGAGTCATGTCTGGAAGAAACCAGGAACCGCTCATCACCTGGCCAATACCATCCCTACGGTGAAACATGGTGGTGGCAGTATTATCCTGTGGAGATGTTTTTCAGCGGCAGGGACTGGGAGACTAGTCAGGGTCAAGGGCATTCTAAACTGAAGATCTTGATTAGGTGATTATTGGAGTCAGGTGTGTTAGCTGGGGCTGGGGCAAAACTTTGACATCAAACATTCCCCCGAGGACTGGAATTGCCCACCCCTGGCCAATGAGGTTCTCTGTGCACCAGGGTCACTGGATAGATGTGCAGACATCTGTGGACAAACAGACAACAGAGACAGCTGATCCTACACACTGTATTTACACCAAGAAACTAACAATACTAAAGGACTCCCAGGATTAGTCAGTCAAACCTAGGATTATACATATTCATTAACTTTCAATAAATTCCCCGGTTTTCCCGAAATCCCAGTTGGAATCAGGAGGGAATATGCAGGAAAAATGTCTGTAAAACCAGGGAAGTATTGAAAGTTCCTGGAATTTTGCAACCCTGCTGACAGCCACCCTTACCTAGTGTCACTGACAGCCACCCCTAACTAGAGGCATAGAAACCTACCTAAAACTAGGGTCACTGATACCCACCTCTAACAAGTCATAGACACCCACCTTTAACTAGAGTCACTGACACCCACCCCTAACTAGAGTCACTGATACCCACCTCTAACTAGAGTCATTTGCACCCAACTTTTACTAGATTCATAGACACCCAACCCTAACTAGTCATTGACACCCACCTATCTTTAGAGTCAAAAACACCCGCCCCTAACTAGAGTCATAGGCAGACAGTAGATTATAAATGTATATGTGACTCTGCACGTTACCATTCTCACCCAAATAGTTTTCACACGCACACTCACCCCCCACCTCTCCCTCCCCTAAAGGTTACTATGACCTACACTCTGTTGACCTATGTGCGTGCATGTGGCTGGGTTGGGATTTTTGGAGCAGAGGACTCCTTTTGGTAACATAATATCCTTGCCGGTCCCATTCCCATTTACAAGGGGACGAACAACAAGCAAGAGTCGCCTTCCATTGCTAGTAGTAGCATTTTTTGCTTCCCACATCTCCATGTGAAATAATCATATTCATATTTTTTTTAAATATGCCCTGGTAAATATTCTTATACTTGCAGGTGTAACCTAAAACAATATATGAGTTTGATATGCTATATTAATTCCTATATTAATAAAAATATGTCATGTTTTGGTCGTGAAGAAAAAGTCACATGGCTAGCTAGTTGGCTATAACAGGTTCTACCATTTCACAATAGCCTTTCATCACTAGTTATTACTCCTAAAGAAAATACGTTTTTGGGTGGATTCTTGGGTTTTGTTGTTGTCTTCTCATTTGTGGTGAAGGCAAAAGAAGAGTATTGTCGTGCCTTCCTAGCAAGTTGGCTAAACACTGCAAGCTAGCCTTTTTAGTAATACTTGCCAGTGTAACCTAAAACATTATCCTAATTTGACATGCTGCTTACAAGTATTCACTCTCATATCAGCCAAAAATAGCTGCAGCAGAAAGAATGATACGTCAGGTCTCAATCTACAGGTAGACAAAAACTGCCGCCTCTTTTGTGATGAAAAACAACATTGCAACACTGCGCTATGCTCCGTCGGCCCCGTCTACGTATCCTCAGTAGATGCCTTTAGCCCTTCAGGGCTCCAGCCATTTGAGACCACTTCCCTTTGAAAGCGGTACCCTTATCAAGAACACATGTTCAATCCCGAGGTTCAACAAGCACAGGAAGAGAGGAAACTCAAAATAGAGTTAAAATGGAACCCTTATCGGGCCAAAGGCTTAAGCTGAAGCACCAATATATAGGGGTTTTGAAGCGATACAAGTATTCATTACATGAGGATGGATGTTATCTAGCCATCATGTACAGCATATTTTATACTCCATCCTTAACCTTTACGCAGAACCCTTTGAAGCTCAATCCAAACAATATTCTGAAGATGATTCACTTTTCCGATAACTCCATAGTCACATTATCTCCGAGGTGAGGTTCAATAGATGAGCTACACTTCAAGGTTCCACTTTATTTCATTCTTCCTTGAGTTTGCAGTCCAATTTCACAGAAACAGGATATACACTAAAATATTGAAACCATTTGCGGTAGTGTTTTCCACTAAAACTGTCAGGTGATGTATTTGCTTGAACGGAGTCCCGAGACCCTAGCAAACATCAGCTTTTAATTTATCTGACATTCATTTATCTGCATGTCCAACCCTTATATTTAGCCTCACAATTAAGTGTTTTTCTATTTTATTTCCAGGACAACCACTGCTACAAGTAGGTTACAAAACAATTTGACATCAACAGTTGCATTCAATAAAAAAATAAGGTCAGCCAAAGCAAAAATGTGTTCTAGCTCAGCCTCCATTAATCACAAAGGTTGGTATCAATGGATGCAGAAGAAAACACACACTGTTTTAAAGGGATTAGAAGTCCAAAACGTGCCACAATCACAGTGGGACTGTTGGAGTTAAAAGACACACAGCCAGAGATAACACTCTTCACATTCTGACACCTGTATGTCTGGTATGTCCTCTGTATGACTGTGGTCCATAATGTAATTGATCAAGCCTAGCTCAACTCCACTCCCTGTGGAGTATTACTTGGGGGAGCCTCCCACACTCAGTTAGGTAAGAGTTAGGTAAAGGTTATGGTTAGGGTTAGGGTAGGGATTAAGGTTAGGGATCCCGGATAGCATTAACCATTTTAAGTGCACCTGTAGACAGGGTTTGTCACCTGAATCCACTCTCGTAATGTACCATGAACAGATAGATACTGTATACAGTATGTTTACACAATAACCTTAGTCTCCTAAACCCGTCGCCACACTTACTTTTACAAATCTATAAGGGGTCAATGTACAGTGCCTTGCGAAAGTATTCGGCCCCCTTGAACTTTGCAACCTTTTGCCACATTTCAGGCTTCAAACATAAAGATATAAAACTGTATTTTTTTGTGAAGAATCAACAACAAGTGGGACACAATCATAAAGTGGAACGACATTTATTGGATATTTCAAACTTTTTTAACAAATCAAAAACTGAAAAATTGGGCGTGCAAAATTATTCAGCCCCCTTAAGTTAATACTTTGTAGCGCCACCTTTTGCTGCGATTACAGCTGTAAGTCGCTTGGGGTATGTCTCTATCAGTTTTGCACATCGAGAGACTGACATTTTTTCCCATTCCTCCTTGCAAAACAGCTCGAGCTCAGTGAGGTTGGATGGAGAGCATTTGTGAACAGCAGTTTTCAGTTCTTTCCACAGATTCTTGATTGGATTCAGGTCTGGACTTTGACTTGGCCATTCTAACACCTGGATATGTTTATTTTTGAACCATTCCATTGTAGATTTTGCTTTATGTTTTGGATCATTGTCTTGTTGGAAGACAAATCTCTGTCCCAGTCTCAGGTCTTTTGCAGACTCCATCAGGTTTTCTTCCAGAATGGTCCTGTATTTGGCTCCATCCATCTTCCCATCAATTTTAACCATCTTCCCTGTCCCTGCTGAAGAAAAGCAGGCCCAAACCATGATGCTGCCACCACCATGTTTGACAGTGGGGATGGTGTGTTCAGCTGTGTTGCTTTTACGCCAAACATAACGTTTTGCATTGTTGCCAAAAAGTTCAATTTTGGTTTCATCTGACCAGAGCACCTTCTTCCACATGTTTGGTGTGTCTCCCAGGTGGCTTGTGGCAAACTTTAAACGACACTTTTTATGGATATCTTTAAGAAATGGCTTTCTTCTTGCCACTCTTCCATAAAGGCCAGATTTGTGCAATATACGACTGATTGTTGTCCTATGGACAGAGTCTCCCACCTCAGCTGTAGATCTCTGCAGTTCATCCAGAGTGATCATGGGCCTCTTGGCTGCATCTCTGATCAGTCTTCTCCTTGTATGAGCTGAAAGTTTAGAGGGACGGCCAGGTCTTGGTAGATTTGCAGTGGTCTGATACTCCTTCCATTTCAATATTATCGCTTGCACAGTGCTCCTTGGGATGTTTAAAGCTTGGGAAATCTTTTTGTATCCAAATCCGGCTTTAAACTTCTTCACAACAGTATCTCGGACCTGCCTGGTGTGGTCCTTGTTCTTCATGATGCTCTCTGCGCTTTTAACGGACCTCTGAGACTATCACAGTGCAGGTGCATTTATACGGAGACTTGATTACACACAGGTGGATTGTATTTATCATCATTAGTCATTTAGGTCAACATTGGATCATTCAGAGATCCTCACTCAATTTTTCAGTTTTTGATTTGTTAAAAAAGTTTTTGAAATATCCAATAAATGTCGTTCCACTTCATGATTATGTCCCACTTGTTGTTGATTCTTCACAAAAAAATACAGTTTTATATCTTTATGTTTGAAGCCTGAAATGTGGCAAAAGGTTGCAAAGTTCAAGGGGGCCGAATACTTTCGCAAGGCACTGTATATGCACTTACAAAATGTGTATTTGAAGGAACTGTCATATGTGTCAGGGAACAGCGTACTGAGCAGCATACTGAGGTGACATACAGAGGGATACCATGTCTCACAGCACTGGCCAGGGGAGATACAGTGTAGATCACAGTACACCACTGTGTGGTCTAGTAGTACAGATTGAAACAGTGGGAGACAGGCGTTGGAGAAGATCACTAGTAGATGCCTTCAGTAGAATAACAGGACTAGGAGCCATTGGCAGAGGGCATCTTTGGGATTTGCATAGGCTCTTGAGGAACTCTTACACTTCTGTAAGCCTCATTGAAGCTACAAAACTGTCAAGTCTTCAACCTTAACATGGGATGACAATACAACAGAACAGATTAACAGGGATGACATTTATCTTTAAAAAAGATCTATCTGCTTTGGATAAAAGCATCTGCTAACTAACTAAAATGTAAATGTGAAAACCATGCCCCTACTAAGCCACGCCTCCATTGTTACATTGAAACATGAAAGGTTCCTCCAAGAACACCTAAACTAATTGAAGGTGCGAATATGTACCATTGACTAGCAATACTTGAAGATATCCAGGGTTCCTTGAGTTACCAATAATTCTAACAGTGTAGCATTGTGTTTACTTCCTTTCCCCAGTTTACAGCCCTGGGATCAAACTGCAATTCTGAATTAGGCAGGACCAAATTCAGCCATTTGAATGGATAATGGTACTAAACCTGCTACATTTTAGCAGACACTCTTATCCAGAGCAATTTTCAAGAGCAATTAGTGTTAAGTGCCTTGCTCAAGGGCACATAGACAGATGTGTTATGTCAGCTCATGGATTCAAACCAGCGACCTGTCGGTGACTGTCCCAACGCTCTAAGCGCTAGGCTACCTGCCGCCCAGTTAATTAGTCTTCTATTTACATTAATTAAAATTAACAGAAATGTTGAATAATTTTTAGCCACAGCCCCCCTTTGGCTGCCTAGTAGAAAATTCTGACTTTTATAGACTAGGGTTTTTTGGGATAAAACAAAGAGTCTCTAAATGTAAAGTATTATTTATGTAATAGCTACCCTTTGAAATGGTCCATGACGTTATATTTTTCTGCTGTGTACATAACTTTTATTGTTACGCAAGTAATGACTGTATGCTTGAATTAAATGGAACTATGTCCACTTCTGCGTCTGTACTCTTCCGACCATTTGTTCAGCAAAACTACCGCTATTGAGTTAGAGCACTGCAGCCAGCAGAAGAGGGGATTAGTCTGGCTAATCATGTAAAACACAGAGTGGGTGGAAATAACTCTGCAGTGCAGATGGCATCATTTGTTTGGTTAGCTTGGGGCATCATGCCCATTGCGTTGGAGGATTTTGGACGTCTTTATTCAAAGCCAGATTTGATCTGTTACAGGGCGCCCAGATCTTGTTTTGAACTATTAAGAGAACTAAGGTCAAACCATAATTTCTCTGGAATTGAAATCAGGAATGCATTCATGATGCTGCTAAAAATGGATAACACAACCCAATCCCATAACAGGTAACGGTAAAACTAAAGAAATTAGAAACAAAACAAAGTCCAAGTCATTTGAAAAGATTGGATTAGGTCAAAGCCTTGTTATTATCTAAATGTATTTATTGATCAATCTTATTATTTACTATCTTTTTATGATGCTTACTAGACTCCTTACTAGACTCCTTACTAGACTCCATATTAGACTCCATATTAGACTCCATATTAGACTCCATATTAGTCTCCATATTAGTCTCCATATTAGTCTCCATATTAGACTCCATATTAGACTCCATATTAGACTCCATATTAGTATCCATATTAGTCTCCATATTAGTCTCCATATTAGTCTCCATATTGGACTCCTTATTAGACTCCTTACTAGACTCCTTACTAGACTCCATATTAGTCTCCATATTAGTCTCCATATTAGTCTCCATATTAGTCTCCATATTGGACTCCTTATTGGACTCCTTATTAGACTCCTTACTAGACTCCTTACTAGACTCCATATTAGTCTCCATATTAGTCTCCATATTAGTCTCCATATTAGTCTCCATATTGGACTCCTTATTGGACTCCTTATTAGACTCCTTACTAGACTCCTTATTAGTCTCCATATTAGTCTCCATATTAGTCTCCATATTAGTCTCCATATTAGTCTCCATTTTAGACTCCATATTAGACTCCATATTAGACTCCATATTAGTCTCCATATTAGTCTCCATATTAGTCTCCATATTAGTCTCCATTTTAGACTCCATATTAGACTCCATATTAGACTCCACATTAGACTCCATATTAGTCTCCATATTAGTCTCCATATTAGTCTCCATATTAGACTCCTTATTGGACTCCTTATTAGACTCCTTACTAGACTCCTTACTAGACTCCATATTAGTCTCCATATTAGTCTCCATATTAGTCTCCATATTAGTCTCCATATTAGTCTCCATATTAGTCTCCATTTTAGACTCCATATTAGGCTCCATATTAGACTCCATATTAGACTTCATATTAGTCTCCATATTAGTCTCCATATTAGTCTCCATATTAGACTCCTTATTGGACTCCTTATTAGACACCATATTAGACTCCATATTAGACTCCTTATTAGTCTCCATATTAGACTCCTTATTGGACTCCTTATTGGACTCCTTATTAGACTCCATATTAGTCTCCATTTTAGACTCTATATTAGACTCCATATTAGACTCCATATTAGTCTCCATATTAGTCTCCATATTAGACTCCTTATTGGACTCCTTATTAGACACCTTTGACCATGGATAACAAAAATATACTAGACAAACTTGGGCACACTCACTCACTCACTCACTCACTCACGAGAAAACGTGCTATGCAGCCTTCTCACTGTCCATAGTTCATATATCAGTGTGGGATAGTTGGAGAGAGTAGGGTTAGCTTTTATGGATCCTGGATAATTGAAAACGATAAATATGCCCTTTCAAACCAAAGAAAATAAACTCAGGCCTCTGCTAGATTTAATGCTCACCCAACCAGCAATACAGATGTCCTCTCAATGGAATAGATTGCCTTATGCCTCATAGGGCCATCCTTGTCTATAGAGTGACATTCACTACATCCTTGTTAAACAACACACCGCTGGAGGGTCAAAGGTTGTCATCCAGCCAAGTGTTAGCTGCATGTTCGAAAAGAGAGTTGCATAACCCTAATGGTGGTAGAATATTGATGATAACCAAACTCTGTGTAAGTCATTGCCAGGATGCCCCAATGCTTACCCCTACTGGATTGTAGGAACCTCAAGCAGTTTAATGCACTCAATCCCTCTGTCCTCATGTGAACAACTTTGTATGGATCTCGCTCTTTCGTGGTGCTGGAATTTTGCTCTGGAAAATGGGGGTTTGTTTATTATGATTCCATGTCCACCCCTGAGATAAATTCTAGTACTCCCTCTGTTCACACACCTTAAAATGAATGCTGAGTCTGTTCATCATATGCACCACAGGAAGTATTCTCATTACCTTTAGCTTGACTTGCAAAACATACGTCTTTCATGGGCGTTCACATCTAATCTTAAAAAATGTGCAGTCACATTTTGGGATTAGATTGCTTTGACTGACCACCCGGGTGCATTAGAAATTCTAACGATGCTGTATGTAATCACATGATCAGCCATTCTGTATTCTGGAATATCAATTGTGTGGCACATGGTGATGATGCTGGCTGTGTAATAAGTCATCTCTGGTATAGATTAGATATCTAAGGTTAATGGTTGGTACCAGAAGTATCACAGTCCACAAACTGCGTAGCACCCGAGGACATTAATGACTATGTAAGGGATTCCTTTTTACAGGGTATATCTCCACTTGATGGAAAGACAGAGTTTAAGCAATGTACAAAGCAAATTAACTATACTTCAATAACTAGTTAATCCAATTCTTTACGTTCTAGCTACAACCATACAGTATTAACTCAAAAGTTGCTATAAATGAGTCATCATTAATATCTATTTAATTTTGCTAATCTTGAGAGTTTTATGTGTTTTAGAGTTTTATGCATTTGGGTCATCACACTAGTAGAGTCATTGGTTTGCAGAATGTGAAGTGTGGACAATCACGTTAACTTGTAGCATGTATAATTCATGTTCCCTCTAGGCATGAGCGCCCAGGGCAAGATCACTGCAGGAAAATGGTATTGTAGCTGGAAGGCCTTGTCGTGACTGACATCCCGCTAGGAGTGTTTGTCGCTCTCTGTCTGGTAGTCTGGTGAAATCGGTGACCTACTATAGCTTTAGCCCTCAGCATACCTTTTTCTCCTGATGCTCTTTGCTCTAGCTGTCATTTCAACCACATCAGCCACATTTCTCCCTTCTTCCTGCCAACATTCCTGATGAGAATTGTGTCGAGCTATAGGTCAGCCCCATCCTTCTCTTCCACTGACAGAACATGAAAAAGATAAGCATGAGGATGGTATTTCTTTCCTGCCTTATTGTTTCTTTTCTCCCTGTCTGTCCTGTTATTGCTGACATTTCCAGACCTTAATTGGTGTGTTGCAGTCCTGACTGTCACATCAAATGACTCTGGTCCACTAAGTATGAAAAGTCTGGGTCCTGAGTTGTCACCTCAAGGCCAGGATTAACACAGTCAACAGACATCCAATCTTTCTACAAACCAAAGACCATTACCTATGGGATTGACCCTTCAGAAGGGTCATTCTATGTTATTGTGCAGAGCACAGTGTCAACCTATACATTGGATTGAGATTTGAGGTTAAATAAATGTTCAAGGTAATGGGATATCTAAGAACACAACTAGCTTCTAATGTGTTTGTTTTTGGAATATGAGATGGTTTTCAGAAAATAATTGTCAACTGGATTTGTTTTGATAAGTAGGCCAACTGGAGATGCAGGGTCATTCACATGCTTTACTCTGCATTATAACAAGCAATCATACTTCACTTCAATATCTGTTAGTCGGAGAACGTAGGCCTGTAAATGAATTGTTTTGAGGAAACATTTGTGCTAACTGTTTCAATGTGAATCTTAGCATCACCAACCTTGACTAACACACAGAAAATCAGCAGAATATGGCGTCCACCCCTGAAAAGTTCGAAAAGCGACTAAATCTCAATCAGAGATAAACACTGCCACTATCCCCTGTGGAGAAAAGTTAGGCGGAGGAGATAAGCGGAATTAGATTTATGGCTTTTTAGATGAAATTCAAACTGCCACAGCTTATTAAAGACGCTGGGGATTCATCGTTTTTGTCTCTGGAAAGTAGGTGCCAGTCATAAATGTGCTATTATTATGTCTGGGTCACAGACATTACCCAGGATTTTCTCATTTTTTTCACTTATTTATTGTTTGTGTGCAATTCAGCATCCTTATATTGGCCTGTCAGGGTAATGCTTCCCAAGTGAAAGGGAAAAGTCATTGCCACCAAGCCCTCAGGCACTGCTGGGCTGCGTCATACATTTCTCCAGACACGTTGTTATGCATCTTTGTACTCAAGGGACAGTGGGGAGAGGGCAGGTTTTGAGAGGGAAGCCTCTGAGCAGGTCTCAGAGCAGGTCTCAGAGCAGGTCTCAGAGCAGGTCTCAGAGCAGGACTCAGAGCAGGTGACAGCAGAAAAGAAACCTGGATGAAAGTTAAGGGACACATGCACCTTCCTCTCCATTGACAGATATCCAAACTTGTCACAACTGGGTTCTCAGGAAAAAATACCTCTGACACGTATGTGTGTTGTTATATCTCGTAGGTTTCATAACCACGTCTTTATAACAATTCGATAATGATGAGACGGGAGACAGGAATTCAGTTTCAACCATTTATCTAGAACAGGGTAAAGGCCTACCTGGGGGCCGTGTGCGGCCCGCGACCTGATTCAATATGGCCCGCGGAATCATGCTCAGATCACATAAAGAACTTGCGATAGTAAAGTTTTGAAAAACGTATTTTGTTATTTAAATTAAAATGCCAATTAATATTCACATTTGTGTAATGATTTAACTCCCACCTCTTGTGGGGCATTTATTTTGAGGCACATATAAATAACAACTGCACGAGAACAGACAGTGACTGACAGGCTGACACACACATCACAGTCAAAACAGCACCTAGCTAGAAATTGTGCAAAAATGTGTTTTTCAACATTTTCAAAGAAAAGGAAAGTAGATAATGAATGTAGAGTGTTCCAGTAAGAGTGGACATCGAAATATTTCTTTATTGAGGTATCAGGGAAAGCTGTGTGCTTACTGTGCAAAGAGAGCATCGCTGTCTTGAAAGACTACAACTTGTCCCGACACTTCCAGACGAAGCATGCAGAGAAATAAAATAGTATGTCTTCTGAGCAGGAGGCAAGTGCTCCGAAAGAGTTGCTTTCTCAGTTGCAAAAGCAGCAAAGACTTTTCACAAAACGGCATTCAGCAAACGACGGCATTGCGAGAGCTAGCTATGTACTGTCCCACAAATTGCTAAACAAAGCAAGCCATTCGCTGAGGGCGAATTCATTAAATAATGTTTCATTGACTCTGCAGCAATAATTTGCAATGACAAGAAAGAGCTGCTTGAAAATGTCTCCCGGTCAAGACAAACAGTGACACGGCGTGTTGAGGACATCGCAGAGAATATGGAACAACAGTTGAAAGACCAGGTAAAGGATTTCACCTACTTCTCCTTGGTCCTGGATGAGAACAGTTATGCACGTGACACGGCGCAGTTGTTGATATTCTTATGAGGCATAACCCCAGACTTTGAAATTACAGAGAAGCTTGCTTCAGTGCAGTCAATAAAGAGCACAACTACAGGGAGCAATGTATTGGAGGAGTATCACGTTCTGACCTTAGTTCTGTTATTATATCTTTGTTTTAGTATGGTCAGGCCGTGGCTTGGGTGGGCAGTCTGTTTGTTGTTCTATGTTGGTTTTTGAGTTCGGCATAGTATGGTTCTCAATCAGAGGCAGCTGTCAATTGTTGTCCCTGATTGAGAATCATACTTAGGTAGCCAGGGTTTCACTTTTGGGTTGTGGGTGTTTGTTTTCCGTGTGAGTGTTTGGTCCACACGGTACTGTTTTCGGTTTTGTATATTCACATCATCATTTGTTGTTTTGTTCGAGTGTTCTATTGTCTTCATTAAAAAACATTATGGACACTTACCACGCTGCGCATTGGTCCTCCGATCCTTCTCGCTTCTCCTCCTCAGAAGAGGAGGACGAGAACCGTTACAAGGAGGTTAATAAGTGTGTAGCAAAGCTGGGACTGAGTTTTGAAAAGTTATCCAGTGTGACCACTGATGGGTGCCCAAACTTGACAGGAAAAAATGTTGGCCTTTGGAAAAGGATACAAGATCAAGTAGTTGAGCTGAACCCAGATCAGAAAATTATTTTGTTTGTTCTGAAAATGAGCCATGTTGTGGATGCAGTCACTAAAACTTCATAAGAGCAAAATATTTAAACTAGAGTCAGTTTGTCTCACTGTTGGAAGAGACAGGGTCATGCAAATCTCCCCTACCACACAAACGTGAGATGGCTGAGTTTTAGAAAGGTGCTTAAAAGGGTGTGGGACCTGAAGTCAGAGATTGCTGAGTTTTTGGATAGATTCCCAACTTGTTTATAGTACTTGGACTGGACGTTTAGTTCAACTTAAAACAAGTCAAACATGAGGAAAATATTGGGCGTTTTATTTGTAGTTTGTTGAACGAAAGAGTGCTCAACCATACCACTTTAGATACTTGTATGGGGCATTGCAGGTACCACAGATTAACAAAAATAAAACCTCGTTTTAGAATCCTTGTCACGATGCTCCCTTGTGCATTCATACATTTAGGAAATTTATATTTTTGTTCAGCTCATGGTGTCATAGATGAAAGACTGCTTTAGAAAACATCAAGTGAGTCAGGTGACAGAGGAAACCAGCCTATGGCCTGGGGCTGAAGAGAAAGTGAGAAAGCCTGGAAAAGGACTAGCTATCACTTGGGAGTCCACGGTGTGACCACAAACATCATAATGAAGGGAGAGCTCACAGACACTGGGTGAAATTGATCCACACTGCAGCCAACAATGTCAGAGCCAGATTATTCAAATGTACAACAGTGCAGAAAATCCACAATCCACATATCCACATAAAATCCTGGATCTCTATTATTAGCCAGGATTCTGGGTCCTGATGTTAGGGTGCACTCTGATACTCTGTAGAATGACTGTTATTGAATGTGGCTCTTATTGGTTGGTATCTACAGTAGGTATCTTGTCATTGCTCTGGTTACATATTTTAATGTGCCCTATATGCCTTTATTTGCATGCTGCACAGATGTAGGGTCTTAATTGGACCAGTTTACCACAGGAGTAAAATAATACTGCAGCATAATTTCTAATGGGAAATTTGCCTTGGTAGGCTATAGTTTAGGTGTGAGATCTAATGAGAAAAAGATAACACCAGGTTTTTAGTGAATTTATGGAAATCATGAGGTCAATTTAAATTTCCTGCGGCTCAGGAAAATTCCCTGAGACAACAGAGTGATCCAATTAAGATACCACACCTGTAGCTTCACCATCTGTCAGGGATCCAACCAAAGTTTCCACAAATCCAACATGAAGATGACAAAGCCTGTAGTCGGCCTACTCAAGATTCATGACGGTTTATATCAGATAACATCAATACCTTGTCATGACTAGGGCTGTTGCGGTGACTCTATTACCGACACACCGACGGTCAAAAGTCATGACGGCAGACAAATTCCATGTGACTGTTTAGTCACAGTAATTAGGCTTCTCCAAGCTCTGATGCTGCTGATGGTCATTAATTGCCTACCAAACCTGCTAACTGCCAGGTACTCAGCACTCTATTGTCCCTCTAATCACTCAGGCATCAATGCAAATGTAATCGAAAATCTAATCAAACACTTAATGAGAGCCCATGAGCTCATGTTACGCAACATTTCTGTATGCAATTCCGTGAGTAAACAGATTTTTAATGGCCTCTAGAAGATCCCATCAGCCTTCTATAGGCTAAGCTTACTATATGTATTTATCAACTTTACTAATATTTAGCACATTGCTTTTCTTTACTACAGGAGTATAGCCTACCTGGCTGGCGTGAAAATGAACGGGAAACGGTCTAAGGCACTACATCTGTAGACCCTGGTTCGATCCCGGGCTGTATCACAACCGGCCGTGATCGGGAGTACCATAGAGCGGCGCATAATTGGCTCAGCGTCGTACAGGTTAGGGGAGGGTTTGTTCGGGGAGGCCGTCATTGTAAGTAAGAATTTGTTCTTAATTGACTTGCCCAGTTAAATAAAGGTTCAATCAAAAAAATACAAATAAAAATGTGCATCGATGACATGTATTTTTTTCCCATTCCCCTGTTCCGAGAAAGGTGCATGATGATGGTCGATTCTAAATCAAACTAATTTCACACATATATTATTTATGTGTTTTAATAAGGTCAGTATCACACCTCATGTAGCCTAGCCCATAGGCCTATATGTTTTGATAAGGTCAGTATCACACCTCATGTAGCCTAGCCCATAGGCCTATATGTTTTAATAAGGTCAGTATCACACCTCATGTAGCCTAGCCCATAGGCCTATATGTTTTAATAAGGTCAGTATCACACCTCATGTAGCCTAGCCCATAGGCCTATATGTTTTAATAAGGTCAGTATCACACCTCATGTAGCCTAGCCCATAGGCCTATATGTTTTAATAAGGTCAGTATCACACCTATGTAGCCTAGCCCATAGGCCTCTATGTTTTAATAAGGTCAGTATCACACCTCATGTAGCCTAGCCCATACCTATCACACCTCATGTAGCCTAGCCCATAGGCCTATATGTTTTAATAAGGTCAGTATCACACCTCATGTAGCCTAGCCCATAGGCCATAGTATCACACCTCATGTAGCCTAGCCCATAGGCCTATATGTTTTAATAATGTCATGTAGCCTAGCCCATAGGCCTATATGTTTTAATAAGGTCAGTATCACACCTCATGTAGCCTAGCCCATAGGCCTATATGTTTTAATAAGGTCAGTATCACACCTCATGTAGCCTAGCCCATAGGCCTCTATGTTTTAATAAGGTCAGTATCACACCTCATGTAGCCTAGCCCATAGGCCTATATGTTTTAATAAGGTCAGATCACACCTCATGTAGCCTAGCCCATAGGCCTATATGTTTTAATAAGGTCAGTATCACACCTCATGTAGCCTAGCCCATAGGCCCTATATGTTTTAATAAGGTCAGTATCACACCTCATGTAGTCTAGCCCATAGGCCTATATGTTTTAATAAGGTCAGTATCACACCTCATGTAGCCTAGCCCATAGGCCCTCTATGTTTTAATAAGGTCAGTATCACACCTCATGTAGCCTAGCCCATAGGCCTCTATGTTTTAATAAGGTCAGTATCACACCTCATGTATGTAGCCCTATGTTTTAATAAGCCCACAGTATCACACCCTAGCCCATATATGTTTTAATAAGGTCAGTATCACACCTGATGTAGCCTAGCCCATAGGCCTATATGTTTTAATAAGGTCAGTATCACACCTCATGTAGCCCAGCCCATAGGCCTGCCTATATGTTTTAATAAGGTCAGTATCACACCTCATGTAGCCTAGCCCATAGGCCTATATGTTTTAATAAGGTCAGTATCACACCTCATGTAGCCTAGCCCATAGGCCTATATGTTTTAATAAGGTCAGTATCACACCTCATGTAGCCTAGCCCATAGGCCTATATGTTTTGATAAGGTCAGTATCACACCTCATGTAGCCCAGCCCATAGACCTATATGTTTTAATAAGGTCAGTATCACACCTCATGTAGCCTAGCCCATAGGCCTATATGTTTTGATAATGTCAGTATCACACCTCATGTAGCCCAGCCCATAGGCCTATATGTTTTAATAAGGTCAGTATCACACCTCATGTAGCCTAGCCCATAGGCCTATATGTTTTAATAAGGTCAGTATCACACCTCATGTAGCCCAGCCCATAGGCCTATATGTTTTAATAAGGTCAGTATCACACCTCATGTAGCCTAGCCCATAGGCCTATATGTTTTAATAAGGTCAGTATCACACCTCATGTAGCCCAGCCCATAGGCCTATATGTTTTAATAAGGTCAGTATCACACCTCATGTAGCCCAGCCCATAGGCCTATATGTTTTAATAAGGTCAGTATCACACCTCATGTAGCCTAGCCCATAGGCCTATATGTTTTAATAAGGTCAGTATCACACCTCATGTAGCCTAGCCCATAGGCCTATATGTTTTAATAAGGTCAGTATCACACCTCATGTAGCCTAGCCCATAGGCCTATATGTTTTAATAAGGTCAGTATCACACCTCATGTAGCCTAGCCCATAGGCCTATATGTTTTAATAAGGTCAGTATCACACCTCATGTAGCCTAGCCCATAGGCCTATATGTTTTAATAAGGTCAGTATCACACCTCATGTAGCCTAGCCCATAGGCCTATATGTTTTAATAAGGTCAGTATCACACCTCATGTAGCCCAGCCCATAGGCCTATATGTTTTAATAAGGTCAGTATCACACCTCATGTAGCCTAGCCCATAGGCCTATATGTTTTAATAAGGTCAGTATCACACCTCATGTAGCCTAGCCCATAGGCCTACATGTTTTAATAAGGTCAGTATCACACCTCATATAGCCTAGCCCATAGGCCTATATGTTTTAATAAGGTCAGTATCACACCTCATGTAGCCTAGCCCATAGGCCTATATGTTTTAATAAGGTCAGTATCACACCTCATGTAGCCTAGCCCATAGGCCTATATGTTTTAATAAGGTCAGTATCACACCTCATATAGCCTAGCCCATAGGCCTATATGTTTTAATAAGGTCAGTATCACACCTCATGTAGCCTAGCCCATAGGCCTATATGTTTTAATAAGGTCAGTATCACACCTCATGTAGCCTAGCCCATAGGCCTATATGTTTTAATAAGGTCAGTATCACACCTCATGTAGCCTAGCCCATAGGCCTATATGTTTTAATAAGGTCAGTATCACACCTCATGTAGCCTAGCCCATAGGCCTATATGTTTTAATAAGGTCAGTATCACACCTCATGTAGCCTAGCCCATAGGCCTATATGTTTTGATAATGTTTGTATCATAACTAAAGTGGCAAAATAACTTCTTAAAATTCAGCACATTAATCCGGTTTATAACGCATACATAGGCTACACATGAGTTTCAAGTTTGGGGAAGATAATTTTCACCATAAAAATGCATTTGCCATCACTTTCGAGAACAGTGTTTTCCCACTAATTGCATATTGGAATATTCCCGCTTACAGCCTACTGCCGTGTGCGCATTGCTGCGCTTATAATGTGAAGAAATACCTACCAACATTTTAATCTAAATGTTCTGATCTGTTGCATCAGTCTCATTGCTTTTAAAAGTATTTTCATGCTAGTGGATGTATTCATTTGGGATCTATCGCATCGCACAACTGTCCCAGAGTATGTTTTGAATGTTTATTTCTTGCACGGAAGGACAAGTTGACCTATAGAATAGATCACCTTTTGTACTATGGAGGATAGTAGCTTGACATAGGCGAGTGCTTTTGCTGTTTGTTAGGCCTATTCATCTTCTTGGCTGACAAAAAGGAAACTAAATGTGACAGTTCTAACAGAACATGTCATTTATATATTATTCAGCTATGTTCAATTGTATTCCTCATACTATAAAATACAAACAAATTATGATATGGAATTCTAAGCAAATCTTGTCTGCTAAATGAACTAGTGTACCCCACAGCCATATGGCATAGCCATATCAGAGCCTAACATATGGACAACTCCCAGTATGCTATTCTGTTCTTCTGAAATGGACAACATTTTCTTCATATCAGGTTTTTTAGACCTGTCTAAAATAAATAATGAATTTATTGTGAAGGTGTAGGCTATATTAAATGGATGTATTATACTTTTTAAAATGTAGATGTTCCCGAGATCTACATCAGTGGCTTGTAGGGAAGCCAGGAGATGCTAAACCCAGTTTATGTTAATTAACGGTCAATTACCATGAGACCGGCAGTTATTTGCTTGAAAATCACAATTTAATGACCACTACAGCCCTAGTCATGACACACTGAAAGGTTTTGGCGCTTTCACCTTCAGTATACAGCCGTTAAGTTAGATGTGGTCAATCAGCATGTAGGCCTAGACAGCTGTCTTACTTGAGTAGTACACCACTGAGACTCAATAATGTGCAGCTAGCTTAGCTTGCTAAGGGACCCACCTGGGGGCTGCTCCCATTTCCTCACGACACAAAGCCTCAGGACCTGTGCTTAAATTTCACATCATGTATTAATCTGTGTTTTATTATGAAAGAACTTAACCTGGGAAATGTCATCAATATCCAGATTCTTATCGCCACTTAAAAACTTGGAGGGTGCAGGGCTGTTTAGGGGCCTTTATGAATGTTGTAAGCTGGTAATGCGGCGACTTTTATGGAACACTCATGTGGAGCTGATATTGATCCCAAAGCGCCGTAATGCGCTTAAGATGAATTAGTCAAAAGCCATGGGAAGGCCTATCTGCATACTATTTACATGTTGATGGTGCTGCATTGGGCTGAATGCAGACACATGGAGGCCCATGTTGAATTATTCAGTGGCATCATCCTCTACAAAGCTAGAAGAGCTGGCACTGGGATAGAGAGCCGGCCACTGCCACACAGCATGCAGGAACAACATATCTGTATAGCATAACACTACTTGCAGATGGATCGCTAGCTCTCAAGCTAGCTTGCTACCAACATACATTTTAAGCAGATATCTGTCAACATAACAAATCACTGAAGATATTTGAGATATTGTATATGCTGCCATTTAGGAAGCCATCATTCCGCTAAGGATTCTGTAAGCTGGAGAGCCTGATCGTCATGATCTGCTTGAATAGCTCTTTGATGATGATAATTTTTTTTTAACAACCTGAAGACAATCTCAAAAGGATTACATTTGTACATGTAGAACGTGTTTAAAATATAAAGGTGTGACTGTCTCCTGCAGCAGCAGTCCACTGCACACTCTCCTTCCACGTTGATAAGAGCACTCTGTCACACACACAGGCTGTTCTCCAGCCTCTGCATAACTCACTCTCACAGCGTTTGGCAGTAATGGCTTTTGTCATTGGTTGATGTGACGCATGTGTCCCATATTAGGGACAGACAAATACATAAACCCAGATTGCAGCAGACAGCTTCATTTTGATGTGAATTAAAATACATAATGGGGTTACAATAAAATAATGACAATGAGGACAGGGTGAGGATGAAAGCAATTGGATTAAGATGTCCCACTGATTTTAAACAAAGAGAATGTCAGGGATACTGGATACCTTGCTTCTGATGATTTCCATATGTTTTTTAGAAGGACAATATGACTGCACCATATAATATGACCGCACCATATACAAGGTATTCTTAATCCATTTGATTTTCATTCATTCCTTATGACATCCCAGTCACATTCAACCTCTGGATGGCCTTTGAAAATGGATGACCTGTTGTCCCCGATTCGCATGGTGTCCCCGGTTCGCCAGCACAGCCCAGTGCGGGCTATTCCACCTCGCCGCACTGGCCTGGCTACAGGGAGCATTCAACCAGGTAAAGTTGGGCAGGCTCGGTGCTCAAGAGCTCCAGTGCGCCTTCACGGTCCGGTCTATCCGGTGCCACCTCCATGCACCAGCCCTCCGGTGGCAGCCCCCCGCACCAGGCTGTCTCTCTGTCTCATCCCTACAGGTGCTCCCGCCTCTATTTTCATTTGAGAGAGATACAAAGATAGGAAATAGAAGGGAGAAAGTGAGTGGTCTGACTAGAGTGTATGAAAGCAGGCAATACAAAGAGGACTTCAACCTAACGTGTACGATAACATTTAAACCAGATTCCAGGAAAGTCACGAATGGCACTCTGTTCTGTCTCCAGGGCTTCCTTTGTACATTCTCCTTTCAGAGATCCATATATGGGTTCATGACTTGTACACTGTCATAGACATAGACTCTCCCAACCCCTCCCACAGGGAGCTCTTTTCCTGCACTATGACACTTCCTCCTCAGCCACCCTGCTCTAACAAGATGGCTTCCAGATGGTGTTTGTGTATGGCTTGAGTGTCGTTCTCTCTCCCCAAATGGCTCATTTATGTTAATATCAGCTCTTTATATGGGATTGACATCCCTTCATTTAAAGATAATGTATTGCGGGTGTAGCAAATGGCTTTCATTAGAAACTAACACTTGTTGAGCAACGTTTAGTTTCAAATACTTAAAAAAAAAAAAGCATTCTGTGGTTCATTATTTCATGTTCATGGTCCACATATTAGCTACTGAACAATCACAGCATGTTCTTATCACACAGCGCAATGGCAGACCTCTGCAAAATATAAAGGCAATATGAAGTGAGTTAATTAATTAATATCACTACTTATATTAGATTAATCATTATCCACACACCAATAGACACACTTGACATGAGAAGATTGGTCTTTACACAATGCTCTCAGAATGATCTCTAAAATTCTACATTAAAGAGACAATCATGCAAGAAGACCCCTCATGTTCCAATAGTATGCTACAAGGGGAAATTCACTTAAGCCGAAAATCATGCACCAGAGCACATTAATCCATTTCATAATTCAGTATTGATAGAAAAGGGAAACTCAATAGGATACACAAGGAATTTACTCGTCATCTACAAAGTTACCAGGAGAGGGAAGAAGATAGAAGTAAGCCTATTATAGGGTGTCCAATCAAAGTGCATCTTTTGACCTATGGGTAAAATAATATGTTAATTGGTTAGATAATCCTCTAAGAAAACCAATGGTCCAAACCTAATTTCTTTATCATAATCTGTTCTTACCCTTGTAGGATGTCCAAAACTAGGGTGACTAAATCAATGGAGGCCAGAGAACAAAAGTGGTCAAAAATCAGGAAAACTCTATCGCGTCAGCTAGGCTAGATTCTGGCAAGAATTAAGGCAACTGGCTACCTGGCACACTCACTTGCCATTATTCTTCTCAAATCCACAGGACATAAAACAATATAGAGGTGAGATGTATATAGATTTTGAGACATGACATAGTATTTTCATATTTTAGTTTATGCTTTTTATATTCATTTGAAATTCCTGTACTTTTACGAAGATTTTATCACCAAAAAGCATGCGGAGCACTGAGCATATACCAAGAGTTTTATTTTCAAAGGCTTTGACATTTAATTCAGCTCGTGTCATGCTAATTTAGCTTTTTGTGACCCGCCGAAACCATTTTGAAGATGACGACGACCACAAAATGTTAAATCCTCAAAAGTTGTTGTGAGAAACCTGCACCGCTGTGTCCACAGAGCTCGGTGCATATTATCGGATATATTAGGTTACGAAATCCAACTTTTTGGATATAATATGGATGATATGTTAGAGAAAAACCCCACTGAGGGCTTCAGAACATGAATAATCATATTTGTATTGGAAAAATGTATTTGATAACATAAGGAAGTGAAATTCCATCACCAAAGCACGTTTTCACTGATTCTGGGCAAAGTGGGTGGACACCCTACCTATTATTGAATTTGATTATCTGCAGTCGCAGTGCTGTTGAGATACATTGTTCTCAGGTTCTGTTTAACATCCCTCCTCGAATGGAGGAGAAAATGTAAATGTGCAGAGGACATTATGCAGTGTGGATAAAGGGGGGTGGAATCTCATTGCGTTTTTTGCCATTTTTCTATGAGCATAGACAAGCATCACTATAATGATGAATCAAGAGTTTCTCAGCAACTTTAATCAAAAGGAGAGAAGGGGGGACCATCTCACTATATGGCTGCAATCAATGGTCTCGGCCGCCGTTAATGAACTGCACCCGCGTTCAGCTGCAGCATTACAAATGAAAGGCGTACTCCACTCAGAGGAACCCTGGTCTCATTTGCATGTAAATAACAGGATGTTAGTCCTGCACTCCTATTCAGCCAGCTCAGCGTCAAGCTGTCCTCACACACACACACACACACACACACACTAAGCTGGATGTCAGTGTTTTATGGCCAGTGTTCACTCCCCTGCAGCATATGCAGCACCCCCACAACTATGTGCAGCAGGCCTGAACCAACCAAAAAAACAGCTATGGTCTGACTTTAGTAGTTAAACAGGCCTGTAGGAGTTGACTGTGGTAGGGTGGGGCGGCAGGGTAGCCTTGTGGTTAGAGGGTTGGACTAGTAACCGGAAGGTTGCAAGTTCAAATCCCCGAGCTGACAAGGTACAAATCTGTCATTCTGCCCCTGAACAGGCAGTTAACCCACTGTAGGCAGTCATTGAAAATAAGAATTTGTTCTTAACTGACTTGCCTAGTTAAATAAAGCTAAAAAAAAAATTTTTTTAAAAGAGTAGTTAGGCTAGCTGTAAGATGTGTATTGGCGGTAGAGAAGTCAGGCGCAGGAGAGCAAAGACTGTGTTACAACGGCGCAGTGTAATGATAAAAATCACAGTGAACAGAAACAATATATACAATGGGACAAAAACCCCAGACATAACGTGCACAAGCACTTACAATAAACAATATCGGACAAGGACATGAGGGGAACAGAGGGTTAAATACACAACATGTAATTGATGGAATTGAAACCAGGTGTGTGGGAAGACATCGGTGATGGCCAGAAAACCGGTGACGTCGACCGCCGAACGTCGCCCGAACAAGGAGGAAGTCGTGACACTAGCTGTAAAGGCTGCCAGCCATGACACACACACACATACTTAAAAACATGTCCACCCACCCACACGCGCACACATACACAAACACAATTATGCACACAGACACACACACACATAAGACATGCATCCCTTCATCCAGGAAAACACATGAATACACATGAGCAACATGCACACACTCAGTACTTTTGATGCACCGATTCCTTCCTAACAGGTTATTGTTGATTTTGCAGAGCAGGAGGGACTGCAGGCTGAAGATAAGAGTCTCAGGCAGTGTGGCACTGTATACTTCCCTTCGGCTATGATGCATCTCATCTTATCTCCAATCCAAATGAAGAAGGCAATGTCACGTTGCTCCAAAAATCTCCATTCCAAATGAGGGGGAAAGACCCTGTTTTGCACTATGGAGGATATTATCGCTATCTCTGTCTCTCTGTGTTTTTGAGGTTGGAGAGAGCAAGTTAGGCACACGTTGTCGTTGAAGCACCTGCTCCCTGTAAGGACACCAGGTAATCCTGACCATTATTTTGGAATGACCACATATTTGGGGCGAAATATCACAGAATTTAGCTGGCTACCTGCCACCTAACAGTCTGAAGTGTTCCGTGGGAATGGAACTGACCACAGTCAATTCTACAGTGTTATGCTGTAAGCATTTGGAGAGTATGGCAGCTGGTACATTTGAAAGGAAAGACACACTGAAGCTACAAATGGAGACAATGCATTACAGCTGAATATTAATAACTTGACATTGGGTATTTCTTTGTACCTGTTACACTGAATTGTATGTGATATAATTCAAAAAGCATTAAAGGAATTGTCTTTCATGTGCTCTGGCAGAAAATGTCTTCTGCTTTGTGGACTCTGGTCGGAGCCAGACAGTGAGAGGTGTGAGAAAGAGCAAGTGGGTGACAGGACAGCGTTCTGCTCTCTCCTTCAGGGACACAATTAGGACAGCCTATCAAACGTCACTTTGAGGAGAGAGCCTATGGGAGCCAGTCAGGTCGCATGGTACAGGTGCAGTAACATCTATCTCAGAAGCAGGGCTTTTTATAGACTTACATTTGCTCTCTCTGGCCCTACACATGCTGCTTCAGTCAGCTATCGCCGCCACATCACCGCCACATACAGTACCTTCCTGCAAATGCAAGGGACACACATGAGCCAAACGACAGCCATTAGGGATAACATCATAGGACATTTATCACACCTCAGAAAATGGGTTTTTCTTTGTGTGTGTGTGTTCTTCTATCTTCTTCCCCATGACGATAGTAGAACATAACGTGTGTGTGTGTGTGTGTGTGTGTGTGTGTTTGTGTGTGGGAGTAGTCTTTATTTACCAATCACTTGAACATGTTCAATGAATCTACACTGTTCTGACTAATTAAGTAGGTAGGACAACACAGATCAATGTACAGGTTGTAGGATGTACAGGTAATAGATTATAATGCGGGTTTTACTAGCATATGTAATGAGACTTCAGGAGCAGTGTTGAAATCCCCTTGTGCACAATAATTACACAGGATTTGATTTGACTGTAGAGCAGTGGTCACCAATCATCTGGTCAATCTCCAAAGCATTCCTAGTTGATAACCAAACATTTCTGTAAAAAACCCAACTATAAAGTTTATTTTTTATTTTATTTTTGCATTGTTGGTGGTAGGTGCATTTGATTCAGCAGCCCTAGCACCAGGAAGGCAAAGTGTTCCCATATTGAACCATTTCATGTGTCTAAAGGTAGAACTCTGGCTACCCGGCAGGCCCAGAGAGCAAATCAAGTGCACCTATAAGTCGACAGCTGGTCAATGAGATAGCTCAGATCACCGTGTCTACACATTATTCTCAAGCAATAGACTGTAAAAAGAAGCCTTGAATGCACAGTAAAGTTCATACTGTGAGATTTCTAAACCATGACTAGAGAGAGACTCGACGAACACAGCAAAGGGCTGCTGTTTTTATTAGTAACACTTTAATAAGCCATAAAATGTGTGTTTTCTTACTTCCACTCATGCTACAACCAGCACTGCAGCTGCAATGAATGAGTATAGCATTGTTATTATTAGTAGATGTCTTTTTTAAGATCAAGGAATATTTCACTTTCTCTGTTCATAGGTGTAACAACATGAATTGGTGCATGAGGCAGAAATAATGCAGTGTGACTTGAGTTTCGCCATCAGCTGGAAGACTGTGTCCCCTTTTCTCAGTGGAGGGAGAGCGGAGGGACGGTGAGTCTGGTGAGAGGAGGGAGAGCGGAGGGACGGTGAGTCAGGTGAGAGGAGGGAGAGCGGAGGGACGGTGAGTCTGGTGAGAGGAGGGAGAGCGGAGGGACGGTGAGTCTGGTGAGAGGAGGGAGAGCGGAGGGACAGTGAGTCAGGTGAGAGGAGGGAGAGCGGAGGGACGGTGAGTCAGGTGAGAGGAGGGAGAGCGGAGGGACAGTCAGGTGAGCGGAGGGACAGTCAGGTGAGCGGAGGGACAGTCAGGTGAGAGGAGGGAGAGCGGAGGGACGGTGAGTCAGGTGAGAGGAGGGAGAGCGGAGGGACGGTGAGTCAGGTGAGAGGAGGGAGAGCGGAGGGACGGTGAGTCAGGTGAGAGGAGGGAGAGCGGAGGGACGGTGAGTCAGGTGAGAGGAGGGAGAGCGGAGGGACGGTGAGTCAGGTGAGAGGAGGGAGAGCGGAGGGACGGTGAGTCAGGTGAGAGGAGGGAGAGCAGAGGGACAGTCAGGTGAGAGGCAGCCTCACCGCTGCTCCCTCCCTCCCCTCAGACTGACCATCAGATCCAAGCACTCAGTCCAGTAAAAAAAAGAGAGAGAGAAATTGATTAAGCTCATTCAGCTGTGCCTCACAAGTAATTGAACAAAATATATATTAGCAGTGTGATCATATACCTAACATGTTGAAATATTATTTAAAAATGGTCTGAGAAGAACAACATCGGCAGGGCAAGTCAAGCATAGCCAATATGCAATGATAATGGGACTATAGCCTACTGCACAAACCCTCATTGCCACATAACTGATTTTAATTGGTTAATGTTGCACATATTTTTGTCATGCTTAAATATAATCTGAGTGGTAGATCTTGGCTTGCATTTTTACTCAGAAAGTGATCTTGACTCAGAAAAGGTTGGTGACCACTGCTGTAGAAGAAACAAAGGCCATGAACACTATGTACACTATGAGTACTATGAACACTATGAACACTATGCACACTATGAACATTATGAACACTATGAGCACTATGTACACAGTGTACACAGTGTACATTGTGTACACTATGAGCACTATGAGCACTATGAGCACTACGAACACTATGTACACCATGAACACAATGTACACTATGTGCACTATGAGCACTATGACAACTATGAACACTATGAACACTATGTACACTAAGAGCACTATCAACACTATGTGCACTATGCGCACTATGAGCACTATGAGCACTGTGGCCACAATATACACCATGTACACTACGTACACTATGAACACAATAAACATTATGTGAACTATGTGCACTATGAGCACTATGACAACTATGTACACTAAGAACACTATCAACACTATGAACACTATGTACACTATGTGCACTATGAGCACTGAGCACTGTGGCCACAATGTACACTACGTACACTATGAACACAATGAGAACTATGTGCACTATGAGCACTATGACAACTATGAACACTATGAACACTATGAGCACTATCAACACTATGAACACGATGTACACTATGTACACCATTAACAGTGTGTACACTATAAACGCTATGTGTACTATAAACACTACGTACACTATAAATGCTATGTGCACTATAAACTATGAACTATGAACACTATGTACACTATGTACACTATGAACACTGTGTATACTATGAACACTATGAACACTATGTATACTATGAACACTATGTACAAAATATATACTATGCACTGGAGCATGTCTTGCGGTTTCATCGTCTCTATAACAGATGTAGATTATTATGATATACTGTATTGGTGTACCTTCTAATACCATTCTAATTCAATTGTTATCAGCATCCATTTTCAATATTACATCATATATTACAT
Source organism: Oncorhynchus clarkii lewisi (assembly GCF_045791955.1). Lineage (NCBI taxonomy): Eukaryota > Metazoa > Chordata > Actinopteri > Salmoniformes > Salmonidae > Oncorhynchus > Oncorhynchus clarkii. Next base: position 76,157,549 of record NC_092147.1, on the reverse strand, counting down.
CATTTGTCTAAGAATATGGTATAAAGAAAGATGACATTACACATGAGCCTCCGATCCAATTCCCTCTTACAGATGGTAACCCAAATGCAATTGGAGATTTCAGCACAGTTGTCTCTATCGCTACACAGCCATTTGTACAGCATAACAGCAATTTCCTTGACAAACAGAAAACACTTAACAACCAGCTTATTGCATCTAGTTAAATCTAAGTGCTCACATGAGTGGATCGAAAACATTAGACACTCACTTCAGTTTAGTGTGAGCTGAGTTGAACATTTGGTTGCATTATTTTGTCTTTATACAACGGGTGGGTCTAATACTGAATGCTGATTGGTTAAAACCACATTCCAGCCGGTGTCTATTTCACAATTGAAATCTATGATGTTAAAATGCCTATTTACTCTGTTCCATCTGACTGCGCAATCCACTCTCTCAACAGCCCAGCCAGGCAATATATAACCTTAACCTCCACTATTAAAAGCATCTAGACATTATCTCATATTCCTTTCAGACAAACATTTTGTTTTCAACAGCAATTTGTATAAACCTTGCTGTCTTTCTCTCTGACATTTCCAACATTGTTTCAATATTCAAATTCAATCTCCAGCTGTCCCATATTAAGGAACATGTCGGGAGTCGGGATGTGGCAGCTTTTCTCAGCCAATTGAAATCATGAATCAGCATATTTTTTTATGGATGTATACAAAGAATAATCAACAGAAAACAGGTCAAATTTTGGTCTGCCGCAGGATGCCGACCAAAATGAAGATCCCAGGGATCAGGAGCGGAGCAGTCACCTCTGCTGAGGCACGGGAAACCTGTCAGTCCAGCTGAGATGCGGAGGCATGGCAACCTAGAGCACCGGAGAGAGAGCATTCGTGACGGTTCCCCCTCCCGGCGTGTTCAGCTCCAGCCGCAGGACGCCAACCAAAGGGGACAATCCCGGGGATCAGGAGTGGACCGGTCACCCCTGATGATGCGTGGGAACCTGTCGCCGGATGGAGCGCAGGAACCTGACAGACCAGCTGAGGCAGGGGAGCCTGGCAATCCGGCTAAGGCATGAGAGCCTGACGAGCCAGTGGAGGCAGAGGAGCCTGGCGATCTATCTGAGGCATGAGAGCCTGTAGCGGCTCCTGGACCAGACATCATTCCCACCGAAACAAAAAAAAAAAAAAAAACACTCCCTGATGCTTCTGTTAGGTGAGGCGTTATTCTGTGATGATGTGCGCTAAGAGTCGGGAAGCAAGTTCAGGAAGTGAGTGTTTTAATAAATAAACACAACATAATACAAAACAAGAAACACTGACAATACACAGACATGAAACAGAAACAGAAACAATAACGCCTGGGGAAGGAACCAAAGGGAGTGACATATATAGGGAAGGTAATCAGGGAAGTGACATAGTCCAGGTGAGTCTGATGACGCGCAGGTGCGCGTAACGATGGTGACAGGTGTGCACCATAACGAGCAGCCTGGTGACCTAGAGACCGGAGAGGGAGCACACGTGACAGTTGTTTTATTAAACTTTTCACCTGCACCTACTTCTTGAATCACAGCGTCTCCGTTACAGTTGCAAACTTATAAAACAAAATACCGGAAATACTCTCAGGTCTCTCCAGAGATGTTCGATCGGGTTCAAGTCCAGGCTCTGGCTGGGCGACTCAAGGACATTGAGAAACTTGTGCTGAAGCCACTCCTGCTTTGTCTTGGCTATGTGCTTAGAGTCGTTGTCCTGTTGGAAGGTGAACCTTCGTCCCCAGTCTGAAATCGTGAGGGCGCTGGAGCAGGTTTTCATCAAGGATCTCTCTGTACTTTGCTCCGTTTATCTTTCCCTCGATCCTGACTAATCTCCCAGTCACTGCCACTGAAAAACATCCCCACAGCATGAGGCTGCCACCACCATGCTTCACCGTGGGGATGGTGCATTCAGGCCAAAGAGTTACATTTTACTTTTATCAGACCAGATAATCTTGTTTCTCATGCTCTGCAAGTCTTTAGGTGCCTTTTGGCAAACTTCGAGCTGGCCTTCATGTGTCTTTTACTGAGGAGTGGCTTCCGTCTGGCCACTCTTCCATAAAGGCCTGATTGGTGGAGTGCTGCAGAGATGGTTGTCCTTCTAGAAGGTTCTGTTATCTCCACAGAGAAGCTCTGGAGCTCTGTCAGAGTGAACATCGGGTTCTTGGTCACCTCGCTGACCAAGGCCCTTCTCCCCAAATTTCTCACTTTGGCTGGGCGGCTAGCTCTAGAAAGAGTCTTGGTGGTTCCAAACTTCTTCCTTTTAACAATGGAAGCCATTGTGTTCTTGGGGACCTTCAATGCTGCCAAAATGTTTTGGTAATCTTCCCCAGATCTGTGCCTAGACACAATCCTGTATCAGAGCTCTACAGACAATTCATTCGACCTCATTTCTTTGGTTTTTGCTCTGACATGCACTGCCAACTGTGGGACCTTATACTGCCCAGTCAATTGAATTGACCACAGGTGGACTCCAATCAAGTTGTAGAAACAGCTCAAGGATGATCAATGGAAACAGGATGCACCTGAGCTCAATTCGGGTCTCATAGCAAAGGATCTGAATTCTTATGTAAATAAGGTATTTCTGGGTTGTTTTTTTTATACATTTGCAAATATTTCTAAAAACCTGTTTTCGCTTTGTCATTATGTGTGTAGATTGATGAGGAAAATGTTTTATTGAATCCATTTTAGAATAAAGCTGTAACGTGACAAAGTGTGAAAAAATCAAGGGGTCTGAATACTTTCTGAATGCACGGTATCCTCCAAACACCGGCTTCATGAGCATTATCACTTAAGGAGAAGTGATTCAGTAACAGAATATAATCTGTCATATGGACATTACTATGAGTGCTTGGTTTAATTGTTTTCAAAAAGCTTTTTTGAGATATACAACACACCCAATTATAACAATTAAATCAAAATGTATCTATGAGTTTTTCCATGGCACTGCTACCGTGCTCTGCCACTGTCAGCAGCCCGCTCAACCCTGTTGGATCACAATAATAAGGCTTTAAAATGCTTATTCTTCAATAAACATGTGGGCCATTACAAAATGAGGATCGATCCAAGAGACGCATGGGGTGTTCTGGATAGTGGTGCTTAAATTGAATGTGAATGAAGTTCAAAATCAATAGGTGACAAGGCCACATGACCCCAGTGCTTGAGAGGCCAGATCCATGCCCATTCTAGTGAGTGTACATAGAAAAGGTAAGGCAAGCTTGCCGTATATTGAGCAAAACTGCAATGGCAGCAGTGTCAGCATTAGCTGACATCCATGTTCATGAGCTGAAATAAAAGATCCCAGAAATGTTCCGTAGGCACAAAAAGCTTATTTTGCTAAAACGTTGTGCACAATTTTATTACATCCCTGTTGGTGAGCATTTCTCCTTTGCCAAGATAATCCATTCAACTGACAAGTGTGGCATATCGGCAAGCTGATTAAACAGCATGATCCTTATACAGGTGCACCTTGTGCTGGAGACAATAAAAGGCCACTCTAAAATGTGCAGTTTTGTCACACAACACAATGCCACATGTCTCAAGTTTTGAGGGAGCGTGCAATTGGCATGCTGACTGCAGGAATGTCCACCAGAGCTGTTGCCAGATAATTTAATGTTTATTTCTCCACCATAAGTCGCCTCCAACGTAATTTTAGAGAATTTGGCAGTATGTCTAACCGGCCTCAGAACCGCAGCCCACGTGTATGGCGTCTTGTGGACGAGTGGTTTGATGATTTCAATGTTGTGAACAGAGTGCCCCATGTGGCGGTTGGGTTATAGTATGAGCAGACATAAGCTACAGACAATGAACCTAAATGCATTTTATCGATGGCAATTTGAATGCACAAAAATATTGTGACGAGATCCTGAGTCCCGTTGTGAAGTCCATTTAAAAAAAAATCTGTGACCAACAGACTGTGTATTCCCAGTCGTGAAATACATAGAAATCCATAGATGAGGGACAAATGAATTTATTTAAATTAACTGACTTCCTCATAACTGTAACTCAGTAAAATCTATTAAATTGTTGCATGTTAGGTTTATATTTTGTTTAGTACACATACCAATGTAGCCAAGATACACAAGCATCCGATGGTGGTATTGTTCATATCATTCAACAAAATTACACACCACTCAGCTCAGCTCAGCCATAGACCAATGAAGCATCCACAGTTACAACCAATAGGTGGCACTAAAAGACCAATCTATGGACACATTTAATCTGAATAGTTTGTGACGCAACCTCCATAGCCTTTCAGTATGGATTTACAATTCTTCCAATGCCGCGCGGTGGTTGAGTTGAGCAGTGTGTAATTTTGTGTGTGTGTGTGTGTGTTTGTGAGCTAAATATGCAAAAAATTATTACACACATATCAGCAATCGAAATTACAAAAGTGGTACAGTTCAAAACGTGTAAAATAGTGTCACATCAAAACCAAATTCTAGCTGGAATCAAAAATCAAATGCATCAAAGGGATGTTGTCTATTCTCATGTTCATTCAACAGTAGCCTAACCTGCAAATGGCAAAGGAAAATGCATTTAGGCATACCTTTACTTGTAAATTAAATCCATTCGTCTGTCCTTCAGGGTGAACCTCTCGGTGACAGCGATCATAGAAATGGTCAAATTCTTGTCTCTGGGCATCCACAACATTCACCATGTCACTGATTTGTGCACAGCAGAACTCCATGTCCATTAATTTATTTTGCCTTAGTTTATTCTGCAACACAAAAAAGTGCATCATTTCCGCTGAAAATGTCCATCAGCAGAAAGCCGATTGATGACTTTGACAGCCAGGTATCATATCCAGAGGCCATCAGCAGTGTGTCGTTGTCCCAATCTGATTATTTTCTGTCCCATCCTGAAGGTCAGGAAGCTCAGGTGGTGGCTTCTCTCTCTGAGTTATAATACGTTTTAACATGTTTTAACATGTTTTCCTCTCTGAGTTATAACACGTTTTAACATGTTTTAACATGTTTTCCTCTCTGAGTTATAACAAGTTTTAACACGTTTTAACACGTTTTCCTTGGAAATCCAACTTGGAAAATTGTTTGAGGTGCAATACAGATGTTGGATCTTAATTTCATAAATCTTTTGTTGCTGAGAAAATGCTAACTTATATTTGAGTTTTAAACGGCTTCTAAAGTTTGTAATTACCACTTTGAAATTTCAGACTTGATTTGCCCTAATGAAAAATATATTAATACAAAATGTCCATTCATTATAATACACATAATAATTCATATTTCCTGTAGATGTAAACTATTTTCCTCCTATAGCAAACTAGCTCAAATGAAGATCTTACATCTGTATAGTTGTTAGGTTGTTTTTGCTTTGTTCAACTTTGTTCAGTTCAAGAGATGTGAGCGCCAAATTGTGTAGACATGCCCAAATGTGCAGAGTTTACCCCAGGCTTACCCACACAACAAGCTTTTCATAACTGTTTTTTATTAGATTATCACAGGGTAAGCACAGCATGTCCCTGTGTAACTTGTTACTTTGATATTAAAAGCACATCTTTGCAAAAATATATTTAAAATAAATAATATTCATCATATTGGGGGAGGGGGGGGGGTATTGCAGTGGTGGCAACATTCTACTCCAACTTGAATTAAATATAATTATAAAACATTTTTGGATCCCCTGTTGTCAATACTCCATCACCTTCCCCTTGTGAGGATAACGACACTGTGACTTTGTCTAAAATAATGATATAAGATTGGAGAACACATCTCAGACCATTCCTCCACACAGAATCTTTCCAGATCCTTGTTATCCTTCATCTGTGCAGACCTGATGGCCTGCCCAGACCTGGGTACAAACGCATTTTTATTTCAAAAAGTACTTTTATACTTTGAGTATTCTAATGGTTATTTCTACCAATTTTTTTTTTTTAGATACAACCAAATTGTATTTAAGAGGATTTTAGAATTGTATTAGAATTACATACATTAACATACATTAACATTTTCAACTACTTGTCTATTGAAATAATATATAAGGTCAAACTTATTTTGAATGTATGCGAAAGTAATTGAGATATTTTAAACAGTATTTGAATCCAAGTCTGATTCACACACATGCTTTCATGTACGCACGCACGCACACCGCTCTAACTTGATACTAAAACACACATTTGTCTAAAAGAGCTTATAATTAATAGGGTGAGGGGGGGTGACTAGTGTGGAATGGGGACATCCAAACCAGAGCTAATATTGGCAGATGTGTAATTAGCAGTGATAAGGCAGTGAAAGGTAAAGTCATTTGTCTTATTTCTCCAGTGCATCAAAGGAAACCATTAGCAGAGCCTCATCAAACAAAGCCACTCCTGGTGTCACCAGTACAGAGAAAACAAGGACTTAGCCATGGCACAACACCAGCTTCATCATGGGAGACAATGTAACCTGCGGGCTAAAGTAGTTTAGCCACTCAGCATTGTGTAATACAACACAGTTAGTTTATATTACAGCGAGGTTTCATTCTCAATTAATTAATTAACCTTCTGAGGTATAGTACTGCAGGCGGATATCTGTGCCTCGGTGCCTACACATTGCCTGAAGTTTAATGGTGTTAAGGATGAACAAAAACTCAGAAGAAAGGACCAGACTTGCGTGCAACACTTAACTAGCTGCCTTGAACACAGCTCCCTAGCAACTCCACAAGCACCAGCTGCTAACCATTGCCAATCAGTCTCAACTACTGTTTGCAAAACTTAACTAGTTGCCTTGAATGTAATTCAAACAATCTTCAGCTGCTACTAACTGATAATCTACCTCAACACATTTTTATATCTGTCCTTTAATCACCATTACCACCCTACTTAAACATGACCAAACAGTAATTCTGCTCTCTGTTTTGCATCGCATGCAAGATACAAGCCTCAATTTATCGAAAGTGCTTCTCAAAGTTTACTGAGTTACTTAAGTTAGCTTACTTTTTTTACAATGGTGTTTGATCTCATCACGTCGGATTCTGAGATGTTTTCAGATCAAGTTTCAGACTCTCCATTATCAGGGACACACCACCTCTAACTAGACGGCTATGGTCCATTGTCTTGGTGCCATGCCATCGTTCCAGGCCTTACAAAGAATGCCTTGGCCAGCTTCCAGGCTGATCTCCCCACCATCGTGCTTGCAGGAGCTCACCAGCTTCGCCTCTCTTCATGCATGGAAGGCTCGGGGCCCCACCATCCCTCCAATCTACAGAACCCCTCCCCTCTACTCCCGCTTCAACCTCTTAGGCATACAAAACCAGGCCTTTAGTACTGTCAGACTGGACGGTTACCAGGATACAGAAGAAGCTCCGGGAAAGAGGGGTCCTGTTCTATCATAACAACAGGCCTTGTTTGGGGGGTGTAAACATCCTGGATGCCATGGCTCCGCCCCCACCAAGGGCCTTCCATCTCTCTGTATGTGTGTCCCCACCTACTTGTCTGCCTTATAGTCAACTTTTCCCACTCTCCATCCCTCCCTCCCCCTCTGTCCTAGCCACTTGGCTTCCTTGCCTCTTGCTCCTATTTTTCTCACTGGCCCCGTGACAGGCAGTGGCTCACCCTCTCTCTCTCTCTCTGCCAGTGACCGCCTTTCTCTCTCAGCATACTGCTTCCTTTATCCCCCACCTCTCATGCTCTGTCTCTGCCGGTGATGCAACTTGTCTTCCGGTTCCACGCTCTGGCCTTCCGGCTAACTAGCTACCTGTCTTTTCCCTCCAACCTGGTCACCATGTCTGCCTTCGTCATCCATGTCAGCTCATCCCTCTCCATGCGGACATGCTCCTTCAGGATATTACTGGCTGGGATCAACTTCTCAAGTTGCTTACTGGGTCTTCATGTTCCTCCTCACCAGCAAGTCTCCCTTCTCAAGGACCTCCAATGCACTGAAGTCGACCACCCGCCTTGCCGTCAATCCATCACACTCGAAATCTTGTCTGCTTGCATCCAGATGCTGTGATCTGATTACATCTCCATCAATCTCGATAAGTTTGGCATAACCACACCAGTATACCCCTTCCATCTACCCTCAGCCCTTATGAGCCACTCACCTGCTTCCTGCCGCTTAGACAATCTCAACATCCCTCTCTATCCAATCCACCATTCATCACCGATTCTGGTTCTCTCACCAATGAGACAAATACCATCCCTGTCCGACTATCCTACTGACCAATTCTTCAGACACTCCTTCCACATCGGTCCTCACAAGCCTATCATTGCTACATCTGTTCTGACATCAGGAAGGCCCCCAACATGCTCATCTCTCAATCTGCATTACCTCAGGCAGAATGTCCTCCAGTCTCTGCCTCATTTCAAGGACACCATCTACCTCATGCACCATATCCTACCCAACCAACCAAAAGAGGATTGGCTGAGCGTGGTTCCTCTCAAGGGCTTTCTTCCTTCAAGGGAGTTTTTTTCTTCCTTGCCACCATTGCTTCTGTGCGCTCTCCTGGGGTCTAAGGGTTGCTCACTCCGTAGGCATCTCATCTGTATGCCTGTACTAAGTCAGCTATATCGCCAACCATTCAGCACCTGCAGTCCAGAAAAGCTAACTTCCCCTCCAGGGTTCGCCTAACTTGGCGTTCCCTTTTTGGGGTTTGCCTTCACCACAGCATGACGGTGATATCTACCTGAGACGCCAAGCCAAACCCTACAGAGTCAACCCCTCCTTAATCTGCAACCCTTGGCTTCATCCGGTCAATTTTCATTTCCACACTGATTCCTCATTCTCACATCCATTCTATTTCCTCAAATATTCGCCATTCAGGACATATGTACCCACTAGATAACATGGCCGGGTGTCCCCTTTAGCATATGCATTAGATGCATATAAACCTGTAAAGGAATAATTGCATGAAATATTCATGGAAATACAGTACCAGTCAATTTGACATACCTACTAATTCAAGGGGTTTCTTTATTTTTTATAAATTCTACAGAGTAATAGTGACGACATCGAAATAACACATGTGGAATCATGTAGTAGCCAAAAGTGTTAAACAAATAAAAATATATTTAAGATTCTTCAAAGTAGCCACCTTTTGCCTTGACAGCTTTGCATTCTCTCAACCATTTCACTTGGAATGCTTTTCCAACAGTCTGGAAGGAGTTCCCACATATGCTGAGCACTTGTTGGCTGCTTTTCCTCCCACTCTGCGGTTCAACTCATTCCAAACCATCTCAATTGGGTTGAGGTCAGGTGATTTGTGGAGGCCATTTAATGAATTTGTGGAGGCCAATTTAATGAACTTATCCTCTGCAGCAGTGGTAGCTCTGGGTCTTCCTTTCCTGTGGTGGGCCTCATGAGAGCCAGTTTCATCATAGCACTTGACGGTTTTTGCGACTACAGTTCTTGAAAATGTCCGTATTGACTGACCTTCATGTCTTAAAGTAATGATGGACTGTCGTTTCTCTTTGCTTATTGTTCTTGCCAGAATATGCGCTTTGTCTTTTACCAAATAGGGCTATCTTCTCTATACCACTCCTACCTTATCACAACACAACTGATTGGCTCAAACGCATTAAGAAGGAAAGAAATTCCACATTAACTTTTAACAAGACACACCTGTTAATTGAAATGCATTCCAGGTGACTAGTGACTCATTAATGAGTCCAGGTGACTCATTAAGCTGGTTGAAAGAATGCCAGTGTGCAAAGCTGTCATCAATGCAAAGGGTGGCTATTTGAAGAAATATATTCTGATTTGTTGAACACTTTTTTGGGGTTACTACATTATTCTATGTGTTATTTCATAGTGTTGATGTCTTCACTATTATTCTACAATGTTGAAAATAGTAAAAATGAAGAAACCCTGGAATGAGAAGGTGAGTGAACTTTTGATTGGTACTGCATATAGTTAACATATATAAATACAACAATTTCAAAGATTTTTACTGAGTTACGGTCAATTTGAAATAAATTCATTAGGCCCTAATCTATGGTTTTCAAATTATTTGATAGCAGATATTGGTCAGATACCTGAAACAAACAAAAAAGTAGGGGCGTGGATCAGATTAGTATCCGGTGTGACAACCATTTTTCTCATGCATCTCCTTTGCATACAGTTAATCAGGATGTTGATTGTGGCCTGTGGAATGTTATTCCAGTCCTCTTCAATGGCTGTGCGAAGTTGCTGGATATTGACGGGACCTGGAACACACTGTCGTACACATCGATCCAGAGCATTCGTGACATGTCTGGTGAATATGCTGGCAAGAACTGGGACATTTTCAGCTTCCAGGAATTGTGTATAGATCCTTGTGACATGGGGCCGTGCATTATAATGCTGAAACATGAGTTGATGGTGGTAAATGAATGGCAAGGTATCTCTGCATTAAAATTGCCATTGATAAAATGCAATTGTTTGTGTTGTCTGTAGCTTATGCCTGCCCATACCATAAACCCACCGCCACCATGGGGCACTCTGTTCACAACGTTAACATCATAAAACCGCTCGTACAAACAATGGCATGCAAGTGGTCGGCGGTTGTGAGGCATACTGCCAAATTTTGTAAAACAATGTTGGAAGCGAGTTATGGTAGACAAATTAACATTCAATTCTCTGGCAACCGCTCTTGTGGACATTGCTGTATTATTCAGCATGCCAATTGCACGCTCCCTCAACTTGAGACATCTGTGGTGTTGTGTGACAAAACGGCACATTTTAGAGTGGCCTTTTATTGTCCCCTGTGTAATGTGTAATGATCATGCTGTTTAATCAGCTTGTTGACATCGCACACCTGTCAGGTGGATGGATTATCTTGGTAAAGGAGAAATGCTCACTAACTTGGATGTAAACAAATGCGTTGTGTGTGTGAACCCTTGAATGTTTCCACATTGTTACATTACAGCCTTATTTTTAAATGGATTCAGTTGTTTGTTCCCTCATCATTCTACATGCATAATCCCCATAATGAAAAAGCAAAAACAGGTTTTTAGAATTTAAAAAAACAAATTAACAAAAAATGAGATCACATTTATATAAGTATTCAGACCCTTTACTCAGTACTTTGAAGCATCTCTGGCAGCGATTACAGCCTGGAGTCTTCTTGGGTATGACTCTATAAGCTTGGCACATCTGTATTTGGGGAGTTTCTCCCATTCTTCTCTGCAGATCCTCTCAATCTCTGTCGGGTTGGATGGGGAGCATCACTACACAGCTTTTTTTCAGGTCTCTCCAGAGATGTTCGATCAGGTTCAAATCCGGGCTCGGGCTGGGCCACTCAAGGACATTCAGTGACATTTTTACTTGGGGGCCATCAATGCTGTAGACACTTTCCCAGATCTGTGCCATCGACTCAAGCCTTTCTCTGAGCTCTACGGACAATTCCTTCAACCTCATGGCTTGGTTTTTGCTCTGACATGCACTGTCAATCGTGGGACCTTTATATAGACAGGTGTGTGTCTATCCAAATCATGTCCAATCAATTGAATTTACCACAGGTGGACTCCAATCAAGTTGTAGAAACATCTCAAGGATGATCACTGGAAACAGGATGCACCTGAGCTCCATTTTGAGTCTCATAGCAAAGGGATTATGTAAATAAGTATTTCTATTTTTCATTTTTAATATATTTCTAAAAATTTCAAAAAACTGTTTTCGCCTTGTCATTATGGGGTATTGTGTGTAGATTGATGAGGACAAACATTTATTTAACCCATTTTAGAATAAGGATGTAATGTAACAATGTGGAAAAAGTCAAGGGGTCCGAAACTCTCCGAATGCACTGTGTACACTGTACTTCCATTCATTTTCTCACCTTTCCACAGTCGGGTCATAATAGTGTGTAGCACACCATCATGTTCATGACAGTCTCATCTTTCCATAGAGGGGTAGTAATAATAGTTTGCAGGCCAATCCATTCGGCCACTACAGACAATTTTGTGAGAAAAGGATTTTCTCATGGTCCGACAAACACCGCTCTAATCCTGTCACCTTTCTCCACAGATGCAGATGTGGTGGATTGAGACATCCAACGCAAACAAATAGGTAGTTTTAGCATAAACTGCTGGATTCTTTGTTATTATGCTAATTTATGTTTGTGAGGACATTAACATTTTAGCAGACTCTTATCCAGAGCAACTGTGTACATTTAAATATTTTCTCATACTAGTTTGTCTTCCTAAAAGTCCCCCGTGGGAATCGAACGCATAAACCTGGTGTTGCAAGTGCCATGCTCTACCAACTGTGCTATTCAGGACTAGGGTGTTAATGAGCAGGGAACCAATGTCCATTCTGTTTCAAAGCAAGCCATACCCTACCTCAACACCAACAATTTTAAAACACGCTACAAAAATCATTCCAATCCTGATTATAAGGCAAATACAGTTTAGTGGCATTAGCAGGCTGAGCTGGAGGGAAGGCTTTTTGTATGGCTGGCTTTATGGAGAGTGCATGACACAGCTGCAGGGAGCAGTGCAGCGGTAATGATGGTTGTAGTTGATGACTTTGGCAAGGTAACTGCTGATTGACTTGACATGAAACTAAAGTTTTAATGTGCTGAGCTATTGCATAGCAGCACATTCTTTCATGATGTGTTTGTAGAATGTTAAGTCCCCTATTGACAGGTTAATGAAGCTCAGAATTTTTTTTGATAATGGCTGAATCTATTTAGCTTGTTTTTGCTGTTCTCAAAATTGCATTTTAGAGTTTTAAATTGTTTAGAAATGCAGTAAATGAGCTGAAATGACATTTCTGATATGCACCTTCACAGAGAAGCTTATTAGGAAGAATAAGGCTGCAGCAGGACTGACTCCATGGTGCTGGGAGAGAGACAGCAGGGGTCTGAAACATAGAGCTGCTGTGTCCTCTCTTCCTTGATCATTAGTGTGAGTTAGAGAGACGCTGCTGGGTACCGGCTGTACACCACTGGCTTTCAGCCCCGAGCATATAGCACACAGCTTGGCCCAGCCCTGTCATAAAGCACACAGGCTGGCCACTGTCAGAGCTCTGATAGAATAGGTTATACTTACAGTACAGCTACAGGATACAGAACTTGTCAATACTGAAAAAAGTACAAATCTACTTAAAATGCTGCACTCTAAGGGCTTCCCGAGTGGCGCAGCAGTTTAAGGCACTGCAGTGCTGAGGTATCATTACAGATCCAGGTTTGATCCCGGGCTGAGACCCCATGAGGTGACCTACAATTGGCCCAGCGTCATCTGGGTTTGGGGGAGGGTTTGGCTGGCCGGGATTTCCTTGTCCCATCGCACTCCAGCGACTCCTGTGGCGAGCCGCGCGCATGCAGCATGACACAGTCAGCAGTTGTACAGTGTTTCCTCCGACACATTGGTGCAGATGGTTTCCAGGTTAAGAGAGCAGTGTGGCTTGGCAGGGTCGTGTTTTGGAGGACGCATGGCTCTTGACCTTCACCGCTCCCGGGTCCATACGGGAGTTGCAGCGATGGGACAAGACTGTAACTACAATTGGATATCACGAAAAAGGGAAATAAAATATGATGACCTTTAATCTGTTTTGTATATATGACCTAACCCCGTGTGGCAGGAAGTTGTTGGAGTTTGGCCCCTTCAACGTAAAATACTGTTGCAGATGTATTTTTATTTTGGAACTTTTTTTCTGTTTCTGTTTTAAAACAGAAGAAAATGCAGACTTTTTTAAAGTCTCTCTCTCTCTCTCTCTCTCTCTCTCTCTCTCTCTCTCTCTCTCTCTCTCTCTCTCTCTCTCTCTCTCTCTCTCTCTCTCTCTCTCTCTCTCTCTCTCTCTCTCTCTCTCTATATATATATATATATATATATATATATATATATATATATATATATATATATATATATATATATATATATATATATATATATATATACACACACACAGAACTTTTTCCGGACCCAGTCTTTCAAAGTTAATTCGTAAAAATCCAAATAACTTCACAGATCTTCATTGTAGAGGGTTTAAACACTGTTTCCCATGCTTGTTCAATGAACCATAAACAATTAATGAACATGCACCTGTGGAACGGTCGTTAAGACACTAACAGCTTACAGACGGTAGGCAATTAAGGTTACAGTTTGGAAAACTGAGGTCTTTCTACTGACTCTGAAATTCACCAAAAGAAAGATGCCCAGGGTCCCTGCTCATCTGCATGACCGTGCCTTAGGCATGCTGCAAGGAGGCATGAGGACTGCCCGTCTGTCCAGAGCTGCTAGAGTCTCCCGTCTGTCCAGAGCTGCTAGAGTCTCCCGTCTGTTCAGAGCTGCTAGAGTCTCCCGTCTGTCCAGAGCCGCCAGTCAGCATGGAGCCGCCAGAGCCGCCAGTCAGCATGGAGCCGCCAGAGCCGCCAATCAGCATGGAGCCGCCAGAGCCGCCATTCAGCCTGCACCTGCCAGAGCCGCCATTCAGCCTGCATCTGCCAGAGCCGCCATTCAGCCAGGATCTGCCAGAGCCGCCAGTCAGCCAGGATCTGCCAGAGCCGCCAGTCAGCATGGAGCCGCCAGAGCCGCCAATCAGCATGGAGCCGCCAGAGCCGCCATTCAGCCTGGATCTGCCAGAGCCGCCATTCAGCCAGGATCTGCCAGAGCCGCCAGTCAGCCAGGATCTGCCAGAGCCGCCAGTCAGCATGGAGCCGCCAGAGCCGCCAGACAGCCAGGATCTGCCAGAGCCGCCAGTCAGCCAGGATCTGCCAGAGCCGCCAGTCAGCCAGGATCTGCCAGAGCCGCCAGTCAGCCAGGAGCTGCCAGAGCCGCCAGTCAGCCAGGAGCTGCCAGAGCCGCCAGTCAGCCAGGAGCTGCCAGAGCCGTCAGTCAGCCAGGAGCTGCCAGAGCCGTCAGTCAGCCAGAAGCTGCCAGAGCCGTCAACCAGCCTGAGCTACCTCTCAGTCCTGAGCTACCCCTCAGGCCTGAGCTACCCCTCAGTACTGAGCTATCCTTCAGTCCTGAGCTACCCCTCAGTCCTGAGCTACCTCAGTCCCGAGCTGCCCCTCAGTCCGGAACTACCCCTCAGTCCAGTGGGGCCCTTTGTTAGGGTTCCTAGGCCAAGGTCGGCGGCGAGGGTCGCCACTCAAAGGACGCTAAGGCGGTGGACTAAGACAATGATGGAGTGGGGTCCATCAGAGGCAGGTGTTAGTCATTGTCTCTGATTGGGAACCATATTTGGGTAGCTTGTTTTGTGTTGGGGGTTGTGGGTGATTGTTTCCTGTCTTTGTGTCTATGCACCAGATAGGACTGTTTTCGGTTTTCACATTTGTTGTTTTGTAATTTGAAGTGTTCAGTTGGGATTTATTATTAAAGAAGATGAACACTCACCACGCTGTGCTTGGTCCTCTCTTTCCCAGGAAGAAAGCCATTACAATAGCCCTATTTGGTAAAAGACAAAGTCCATATTATGGCAAGAACAGCTCAAATAAGTAAAGAGAAACAACAGTCCATCATCACTTTAAGACATGAAGGTCAGTCAATACGGAACATTTCAAAAACTTTCAATGTTTCTTCAAGTGCAATCGCAAAAACCATCAAGTGCTATGATGAAACTGACTCTCATGAGGACCACCACAGGAAAGGAAGACCCAGAGTTACCTCTGCTGCAGAAGATAACTTCATTAGAGTTAACTGCTCCTCAGATTGCAGCCCAGTAAATGTGTCACAGAGTTCAAGTAAGAGAGACATCTCAACATCAACTGTTCAGAGGACACTGCGTGAATAAGGCCTTATGGTCGAATTGCTGCATAGAAACCACTACTAAAGGACACCAATAATAAGAAGAGACTTGCTTGGGCCAAGAACACGAGCAATGGACGTTAGGCAGGTGGAAATCTGTCCTTTGGTCTGATGAGTCCAAATTTGTGATTTTTTGTTCCACCCGCTGTGTCTGTGAGACGCAGAGTAGGTGAACAGATTATCTCCGCATGTGTGGTTCCCACCGTGAAGCATGGAGGAGGAGGTGTGATGGTGGGGGTGCTTTGCTGATGACACTGTATGATTTATTTAACACTTTTGGTTACTACATGATTCCACATGTGTTATTTCATAGTTTTGATGTCTTCACTATTATTCTACAATGTAGATTTTTTAAGCCTATCCCAAACCTTAACCATTACCTTAAACATTTGGAGTTAATGCCTAACCTTAAATAATCAGAAGTTAATGCCTAAACTTAACCCTAATCTAAAAAATTGGGCGTTAATTCCTAAACTTAACTTTAAACACTTTGAAATGTGATGTTTAGAATAACTTCGAAATTTGAGAAAAATGTCTGAATATCTAATTCTGACCTTAGACTGAGACATTGTAGATTACGTTTTAGTGAGGTTTGATTATAAACGTTCTTTGACTTGTTTGGAGAAGTTTATTGGTAACGTTTGGGATTAATTTTGTATGCATTTTGAAGGAGGGATTTTGAGTTTTTGGAGATATAAAGAAGGACTTTATCGAACAAACCATTTGTGATGTAGCTGGTACCTTTGGAGTGCCAACAGAATAAGATCTTCAAAGGTAAGGCATTTATTATATCGCTATTTCTGACTTTCGTGGCGCACCCGCCTGGTTGAAAAATGTTTTTCATGCTTTTGTATGCGGGGCGCTGTCCTCAGATAATCGCATGGTGTGCTTTCGCCGTAAAGCCTTTTTGAAATCTGACATGGGCTGGATTAAAAAGAAGTTAAGCTTTATTTTGATGTATAACACTTGTATTTTCATGAATGTTAAATATTTATATTTCTGTCATTTGAATTTCGCGCTCTGCAATTTCACCTGATATTCTCGAGTTGGGTCGCTATCGGAATGCCTGCGCCAGAAAGGTTAACAGATCATACTGTATGAAAGACTCTCATAAAGTAAAAAGACGAACATAATAGTGTGTCATGTTGTTCAACAAATGGGGGGTGCTATACAACATACGTGTGCTATCTTCGAGAATCATCTTACTTGTGTTGTGATGATCTTTACTATTGCTGAAACAATATTTCCCCGAAGGTTGTACTGAATCTGATTCCCTCTATCATGCTTTCACTCCATCAGAGTCTCCTGCTTCACATCATTGTGGATTAAGTTAAGGTTGCTACTCATGGGAGAAGGTTGGTGCTTGGAAGAAGTTAATAATGACATAATGGAGGATCTTCTCCTCTAGTGATTGGGAGAAGGAGATAGGCTTGACTGCACCTCCAATTCCACGTTCCTCTGGTAGTCTGGATGTGGTCCGGAGTAGTGACCGAAATGGACAAAGTCTGTCTGTTGATTTGTGGCTCACCCAGTAGCATATATTAGATGTGCTGTGTAAGGTGTAAGAGTGTGTTAAGAGTGTGATCTTCAGTTTACTACACTACACTGCCTCTCCTAGAAACACACAACGCCTTGAGGAAAAATCTTTTCATACATTGCAAAGAGCTCTACCATAACCTAGAACCTCTCACCAAATGTTCAGTCTGAAAATGAGCTTGATAACAATGAGCTCCTTTTGTGTAAGTCTATCTCGTGCTGCCCTTCCCCTTCACCCAGTGCACATCTAAGGCCCTTACTAGAGCCAGAAGTATTTACCTGTAGATCACACTCCTAATACGTTCTGACACCTTCCACAACACCACTAATGTACTGTACTGCAAGGGTGTCAAACTCATTCCACAGAAGGCCGAGTGTCTGCAGGTTTTTGGGTTTTCCTTTCAATTACGACCTCGACAACCAGGTGAGGGGGAGTTCCTTACTAATTAGTGACCTTAATCAAGTATAAGAGTGGAGCGAAAACTCGCAGAAATGTTGCCCTCCGTGGAATGAGTGTGATACGTGCTCTAACGGGTTAGCCACAAATCATCTTTCCCTCCATTATCACATAGTTAAAAGCAGAAAATATATTTGGTTGATGGGAGGTTGGATTCCACTGTATTTAGATTTCCCTGATTAGATTATTGTCCATTTATAATTTTGGAGAGTTTAATAATACCAATCTTATATCACAACTTATGCCATTCTTATCTAGTTGCTCAGGCGTGGTCAAATAACTATTTCCATTGGTTCCAAGAGAATAATCCAGACCACAGTCTTTAATTGAGGGGAGGAGCTATTCCTCTAGTGATTTTGAGAAGGGGATGGGCTTGACTGCACCTCCAATCCCACTTCCCTCGGTGAGTTTTGATGTGTTCAGGGCTTGTGTCCAAAATGGACAACAAAGAAAACCGCCAGTGTTGCTTGAACGTGAGAAGAGAGACTACATTTGCAATATATTTGTAACTGTTGTCGTTGGTGGAAGAAGGAGAGGACCAAGGTGCAGCGTGGTACGTGTTCATGACCTTTTAATTACACTGAACACTAGAACAAAAAAGAACAAGCATACCAAAAAAAGAACAAAACGGAACAAACGAAACAGTCCTGTCTGGTACAGAGACAGAGACAGAAAACAACTACCCACAAATCATAGTGGGAAAACAGGCTACCTAAGTATGGTTCTCAATCAGAGACAACGATCGACAGCTGCCTCTGATTGGGAACCATACCAGGCCAAACACCGAAATACAAAACCTAGAACAAAAACCTAGAATGCCCACCCCAACTCACGCCCTGACCAAACTAAAACAGAGACATAAAAAAGGAACTAAGGTCAGGACGTGACAATATTAGAGCATGCTTGCTTGTGTGAGAAATACCAACTACAATGTATGGGGAAGGTGGTATGCTTGAACTTACTATGATTTTTCAGTAAATACTTCTGCAGGTCCAGCAAATTTAGCAAGTTTATCCTTGTGCATAGGCACACTACCTATGACAGTGAGCCTCTCTCAGTTGCATTGAAAGTAAAGTAAATCTGGTGCATAGCCCAGTCTGACCTTTTCAGCTTCCTCAGTAGCTCCAGGTATTAAAAAAACAGATAAAGCTGTGTCCACAGGACCTGGCTGTACATCCTGTTTAACAGAGCTCCAGCACTGACCCCCAGCGTCCCTCTGTCTATCACCACAGTGAGCTCCAGCTGGGGTCAGCAGTAATGGGCGACCCTGGGAAGTCTGCAAAGCGCCACACGAATGATGAGGTAAACATGTCTGGGTCTGATTCTTACGCCACCTTACTGAGCCTGGTTTAGCTGTGTGGACAAAATGTGATAACTTGTTTTAGTGTCAGTATGGCCAGGAGTGGTGATATTGGAAAAGTGTTCTGGTTAGAGATGTTGATACTCTGGCCAGTTTTCATCCTGGAAGATATCACTGTACTTTTTGCTCTGTAGTTTCTCATTTATGAAATAGACTAGCATATATACAATGCTACCACCATCGTCTTTCTTTACTGATGTTGAAAGAGGAGAGGATGCCTTGAAGCGTTTTATGATAGCAAGTCAAGATGATCATAACAGGGAAACACAAAATGATTGCTTGGCCCCTCCCATCTCTTTCTCAACACCGTGTGCAGTTGCCGTAGCAACCTCGTATTCTTCAACCCGACTTGGTAACTCGCACTCTCAAACCATCTCATTAATCATAATCTTTAGCGCCAACAACGAAAAGAGGCTGACCAACCGGTGTGGTTCAGACAAAAATGAATATGATGGGATAATAGGTTGTGTATAACTAGAACATGTTTGGTGTCAATTTGGTCACACGTTTTGATTTAGGAAAACTGTCTTGTGTCTTTTAAACTCAAGGCTCTACCCATCAATCCTCTCATTCTCTCAAGGTCGGACACAGAGATTTTCATGGTCGTAGTCGGCTTTGCCAAATGAGGCAGTTACAATAGACTCAAGATATCAGTGGCAGGCAGAATAATGATAGAACAACTAAGATGGAGCTACAGTTTTGACAACATTTCACAAGTAAATTTGAATGATCTATGCTTCTTGCCATTTTTTCCTAAGCTCTTATCAGTTATGTAATCATTACAGCGGGGATCAAATCTGGATTGCCTTATTCATGACAAGGTAAACAGGGCACAGTCTCTCGGGAAGCCATTTTAATAACCTACAGATGGGGTCTTAATTTGATCAACCTGTGTTATACTTGTAGTGTATTTAAGGTTTAAAAATGCTTCTGAAGTATGTATTTTCCACCTTGAATAGAAAATGTGTGTAAGGCTTTAGTAGCTTTAGAGAATGAGCCTTGACTAGAATACAGTATATACGGTATACACTGAGTATACAAAATATTATGCTCTTTCATTGACAATGACTGACCAGGTGAATCCAGGTGAAAGCTATGATCCCTTGTTGATGTCACTTGTTAAATCCACTTCAATCAGTGTAGATGAAAGGGAGGAGACAGGTTAAAGAAGGATTTTTAAGCCTTGAGACAATTGAGACATGGAATGTGTATGTGTGCCAGTCAGAGGGTGAATGGGCAAGACAAAATATTTCAATGGGTACAGTAGCAGGTGCCAGCCACACCAGTTTGAGTGTGTCAAGAACTGCAATGCTGCTGGGTTTTTCACACTCAACAGTTTCTCGTGTGTATCAAGAATGGTCTACCTTTCAGCCAACTTAACACAACTATGGGAAGCATTGGAGTCAACATGGGCCTGCATCCCTGTGGAATGCTTTTGACACCCTCTAGGCCATGCCCTGACAAATTTAGGCTGTTTTGAGGGCAAAAGGGGGAGTGCAAGTCAATATTAGGAAGGTGTTCCTAATCTTTTGTACACTCAGTGTATATAAAGTGGATAAAACACTATGAAAACATTATTAAAGTGACCAGTGTTCAATTACTCTATGTACATAAGGAAGCGGTCTCTAAGGTGCAGGGTAGAGTACCAGGCGGTAGCCGGCTAGTGACATAGTCTAAAGTTAAGAGCAGGGTATTGTGCGGAGACTGGCTTGTGAAGACTGTTTAAGACTCTGATGGCCTGGAGAGAGAAGCTGTTTATCAGTCTCTTTGATGCAGCTGTACTGTCTCAGCCTTCTATATGGTAGCGGGGTGAACAGGCCGTGGCTCAGGTGGCTGAGGTCCTTGATGATCTTCTTGGCCTTCCTGTTACATCGGGTGCTGTAGATGTCCTGAAGGGGAGCAGTGTGTCCCCGATGATGAGTTCGGATACAGCCCGACCAAAATGCTCTCAATGTTGTATCTGTAGAAGTTTGTGATGGTCTTAGGGGCAATACAAATTTCTTAATTAAGTCTCCTGAGGTTGAAGAAACACTGTTGAGGATCAGCATGGCGGCAGTGGTGTTGCCTACCTTCACCACCTGTGGTCGGCCAGTCAGGAAGTCTAGGACCCAGTTGCACAGTGAGGGGTTCAGACCCAGGGCCCTTAGCTTAGTGATAAGCTTGGAGGGTACTATGGTGTTGAAGGCTGAGCTGTAGTCGATGAACAGCATTCTTACATAGGTATTCCTTTTGTCCAGGTGGGATAAGGCAGTGTGCAGTGCAATAGCGACTGTGTCGTCAATGGATCGGTTGAGGCGGTATGTAACTTGTAGTGGGTGTCGGGTAAGGTGGAGTTGATAGGATCCTTAACTAGCCTCTCAAAGCACTTAATGAGGACAGAAGTGAGTGTTTCAGGGCGATAGTCATTTAGTTCAGGGACCTTTGCTTTCTTGGATACAGGAACAATGATGTATATCTTGAAGCAAGTGGGGACAAAAGACTGGCATAGGGAGAGATTGAATATGTCCGTTAACCCTCCAACCAGCTGGTCTTTACATGCCAGCAGCCTTGTGAGGGTTAACACGCTTGAACATCTTACGGTGGCCACAGAGATCGGGAGCACACTGTCCTCGTGAGCGACGGGGACCTTCGGTTACTGCTCAGTGTTATTTTCCTTGAAGCGGGCAAAGAAAGTGTTTAGCTTTTCCCAGAGCGAGTTGTTGGTTTCCACGGCGTGGCTGGCTTTCCCTTTATAATCCGAGATTATCTGGAGGCCACATGCGTCTTGTCTTTTGCCTCTTTGATTGCCTTACAGAGGTCATAGCTGGTCTGTTTGTACACATCCACGTTTCCAGTCACCTTACCATGGTTAAATGCGGTGGTTTGTGCTTTTAGTTTTGCGAGAATGCTGCCATCTATCTGCTGTTTTTGGTTTGGATAAGTTATAATCATCACAGAGGGAACAACAACCACTATGCACTTCCCGATGAACCCAGTCACTGAGTCAGTGTAGACGTCGATACTATAATCAGACGCAACCCGGAACATTTCCCAGTCCACATGATCAAAACAGTCTTGAAGAATAGATTCCGATTGGTAAGACCAACGTTGAACAGTCCTTACCACTTTTCACGGAGGAATCCCGGTTTCAACTGTACCGGGCAGATGGCAGACCGCGTGTATGGCATCATGTGGGAAAGCAGTTTCCTTATGTCAACCTTATGGACAGAGTACCCCGTGGCGGTGGGGTTATGTTATGTGTAGGCATAAGCTACGGACAACAAACACAATTGAATTGTATTGAATGCAATTTGAATTCATAGAGATACCTTTATGAGATCCTGAGGCCCATTGTCGTGCCATTCATCCGCCGCCATCATCTTATGTTTGCACAGCCCCATGTCACAAGGATCTGTACACTATTCCTGGAAGCTGAAAATGTCCCAGTCTTCCATGGCCTGCATACTCACCAGACATGTAACCCATTGAGCATGTTTGGAATGCTCTGGGACGACTGTTCCAGTTCCCGTCAGTATCCAGCAACTGCGCACAGCCATTGAAGAGGAGTGGGATAATATTCCACAGGCCACAATCAACAGCCTGATCAACTATGCAAAGGAGATGTGTCGAGCTAAATGAGGCAAATGGTGGTCATACCAGATACTGACTGGTTTTCTGATCCACAGCTCTACCTTTTTTTTAAGGTATCTGTGACCAACAGATTAATATCTTTATTCCAGTGATTGAAATCCATAGATTAGGGCCTAATGAATGTATTTCAATTGACTGATTTCCTTATGAACTGTAACTCTGTAAAATCGTTGAAATTGTTGGATGTTGAGTTTATATTTTTGTTCAGTATATAAATACAATTGTTATAATGTTATTTTTTTGTTAATCTTCCGGCCCCAGCCGCGAACTCAGGCTCTGTGTGTAGTTAACCGACCCTCTGCCCATTCATCGCCATTTTACCTGTTGTTGTTTTAGCTGATTAGCTGTTGTTGTTGTCTTAGCTAGCTCTCCAAATCAACACCTGTGATTACTTTATGCCTCGCTGTATGTCTCTCTCATATGTCAATATGCCTTGTATACTGTTGTTTAGGTTAGTTATCATTGTTTTAGTTTACAATGGAGCCCCTAGTTCCACTCATTATACCTCTGAAAGGGGGCATCAGAGGTATAATGAGTGGAACTAGGGGCTCCATTGTAAACTAAAACAATGATAACTAACCCAAACAACAGTATACAAGGCATATTGACATATGAGAGAGACATACAGCGAGGCATAAAGTAATCACAGGTGTTGATTTGGAGAGCTAGAGTCGCCCGTCTGTCCTGAGCTGCCAGAGTCGCCCGTCTGTCCTGAGCTGCCAGAGTCGCCCGTCTGTCCTGAGCTGCCAGAGTCGCCCGTCTGTCCTGAGCTGCCAGAGTCGCCCGTCTGTCCTGAGCTGCCAGAATCGCCCGTCTGTCCTGAGCTGCCAGAGTCGCCCGTCTGTCCTGAGCTGCCAGAGACGCCCGTCTGTCCTGAGCTGCCAGAGTCGCCCGTCTGTCCTGAGCTGCCAGAGTCGCCCGTCTGTCCTGAGCTGCCAGAGTCGCCCGTCTGTCCTGAGCTGCCAGCGTCGCCCGTCATTCCTGAGCTGCCAGAGTCTCCCGTCTGTCCGGAGCTGCCAGAGTCTCCCGTCTGTCCGGAGCTGCCAGAGTCTCCCGTCTGTCCGGAGCTGCCAGAGTCTCCCGTCTGTCCGGAGCTGCCAGAGTCTCCCGTCTGTCCGGAGCTGCCAGAGTCTCCCGTCTGTCCGGAGCTGCCAGAGTCTCCCGTCTGTCCGGAGCTGCCAGAGTCTCCCGTCTGTCCGGAGCTGCCAGAGTCTCCCGTCTGTCCGGAGCTGCCAGAGTCTCCCGTCTGTCCGGAGCTGCCAGAGTCTCCCGTCTGTCCGGAGCTGCCAGAGCCGCCAGTCTGTCCGGAGCGGCCAGAGCCGCCAGTCAGCCAGGAGCTGCCAGAGCCGCCAGTCAGCCAGGAGCTGCCAGAGCCGTAGGTCAGCCAGGAGCTGCCAGAATTGCCCTACACGGGACTGTTTCGGTTTGATTACTGCACGTTTATTGTTTTGTTCAGTGTTCATTACTTTATTAAAAAACATTATACACTTGCCATGCTGTGCTTTGGTCCTCACCTTCTTCCACCACAGATGATCGATCGTTACACCTCCTCTGTTCCTCGGGTGATGTGGAGGTAAACCCAGGCCCTGCGTGTCCCCAGGCACCCTCATTTGTTGACTTCTGTGATCGAATAAACCTTGGTTTCATGCATGTCAACATCAGAAGCCTCCTCCCTAAGTTTGTTTTACTCACCGCTTTAGCACACTCCACCAACCCTGATGTCCTTACCGTGTCTGAATCCTGGCTTAGGAAAGCCACCAACAATTCTTAGATTTCCATACCCAGCTACAACATTTTCCGTCAAGATAGAACTGTCAAAGGGGGAGTAGTTAGCCTGCACGGTTTGAACTTCTCATTTTAAAAATTAACCTCTCCAGAAATAAGTCTCTCACTGTTGCCACCTGCTATCGACCCCCCTCCACTCCCTGCGGTGCCCTGGACACCATTTGTGAATTGATCGACCCCCATCTAGATTCAGAGTTCGTTCTGTTAGGTGACCTAAACTGGGATATGCTTAACACCCTGGCAGTCCTACAATCTAAGCTAGATGCCCTCAATCTCACACAAATCATCAAGGAACCCACCAGGTACAACCCTAAATCCGTGAACATGGGCACACTCAGACATCATCCTGACCAACTTGCCCTCCGAATACACCTCCACTGTTTTCAATCAGGATATCAGTGATCACTGCCTCATTGGCTGCATCCGCTATGGGTCCGCGGTCAAACGACCACCACTCAGCGAGCAGGCCATTCTAATCGACCTGGCCCGGGTATCCTGGAAGGATATTGACCTCATCCCGTCAGTTGAGGATGTCTGGGCGTTCTTTAAAAGTAATTTCGTCACCATCTTAGATTAGCATGCCCCGTTCAAAAAATGCAGAACTAAGAAGAGATATATCCCTTGGTTCACTCCAGACCTGACTGCCCTTGACCAGCACAAAAACATCCTGTGGTGGACTTCCATAGCATCGAATAGTCCCCACGATATGCAACTGTTCAGGGAAGTCAGGAACCAATACACGCAGTCAGTCAGGAAAGCAAAGGCTAGCTTTTTCAAGCAGAAATTTGCATCCTGTAGCTCTAACTCCAAAAAGTTTTGGGACACTGTAAAGTCCTTGGAGAACAAGAGCACCTCCTCCCAGCTGCCCACTGCACTGAGGCTAGGTAACACGGTCACCACCGATAAATCCATGATAATCGAACATTTTCATACGAATTTCTCAACGGCTTGCCATGCCTTCCTCCTGGCTACTCCAACCCCGGCCAACAGCTCAGCCCCCCTGCACCTTCTCGCCCAAGCCTCCCCAGCTTCTCCTTCACCCATATCCTGACAGCAGATGTTCTGAAAGAGCTTCAAAACCAGTACAGACCAGTACAAATCAGCTGGGCTAGACAATCTGGACCCTCTCTTTCTAAAACTATCCGCCGCCATTGTTGCAACCCCTATTACCAGCCTGTTCAACCTCTCTTTCGTATCGTCCGAGATCCCTAAAAATTGGAAAGCTGCCGCGGTCATCCCCCTCTTCAAAGGGGGTGACACCCTAGGCCCAAACTGTTACAGACCTATATCCATCCTATCTTAAGTCTTCGAAAGCCAAGTTAATAAACAGATCACTGACCATTTCGAATCCCACTGTACCTTCTCCGCTGTGCAATCCGGCTTCCAAGCCGGTCACGGGTGCACCTCAGCCATGGTCAAGGTACTAAACGATATCATAACCATCATCGATAAAAGACAGTATTGTGCAGCCGTCTTCATCGACCTGGCCAAGGCTTTCGACTCTGTCAATCACCGTATTCTTATCGGCAGACTCAATAGCCTTGGTTTTGTGCTATCTAACCTCCAAACGAGCTTCAATGCCATACAACACTCCTTCCGTGGCCTCCAACTGCTCTTAAACGCTAGTAAAACCAAATGCATGCTTTTCAACCGTTTGCTGCCCGCACCCGCCCGCCCGACTAGCATCACCACCCTGGACGGTTCTGACCTAGAATGGACAACTATAAATACCTAGGTGTCTGGCTAGACTGTAAACTCTCCTTCCAGACTCATATTAAACATGCCTATCCAAAATCAAATCTAGAATCGGCTTTCTATTTCGCAACAAAGCCTCCTTCACTCACGCCGCCAAACTTACCCTAGTAAAACTGACTATCCTACCGATCCTCGACTTCGGCGATGCCATCTACAAAATAGCTTCCAACACTCTACTCAGCAAACTGGATGCAGTCTATCACAGTGCCATCCATTTTGTTACCAAATCACCTTATACCACCCACCACTGCGACCTGTATGCTCTAGTCGACTGGCCCTCGCTACATATTCGTCGCCAGACCCACTGGCTCCAGGTCATCTATAAGTCTATGCTAGGTAAAGCTCCACCTTATCTCAGTTCACTGGTCATGATAACAACACCCGTAGCACACTTTCCAGCAGGTATATCTCACTGATCATCCCCAAAGCCAACACCTAATTTGGCCGCCTTTCCTTCCAGTTCTCTGCTGCCAGTGACTGGAACAAATTGCAAAAATCGCTGAAGTTGGAGACTTTTATTTCCCTCGCCAACTTTAAACATCAACTATCTGAGCAGCTAACCGATCACTGCAGCTGTACATAGTCCATCTGTAAATAGCCCACCCAATCTACCTACCTCATCCCCATACTGTTTTTATTTTATTTACTTTTCAGCTCTTTTGCACACCAGTATCTCTACTTGCACATCATCATCTGCTCATTTATCACTCGAGTGTTAATCTGCTAAATTGTAATTTTTCGCTCCTATGGCCTATTTATTGCCTACCACCTCATGCCTTTTGCACACACTGTATATAGACTTTATTTTTTCTACAGTGTCATTGACTTGTTTGTGTTATTGGCTTGTTTATTGTTTACTCCATGTGTAACTCTGTGTTGTTGTCTGTGTCACACTGCTTTGCTTTATCTTGGCCAGGTCGCAGTTGCAAATGAGAACTTGTTCTCAACTAGCCTACCTGGTTAAATAAATTTAAAAAACCTGTCTCAGCCTACATTTCAACATTTCAGGATTATGGTCTCAACACCATTCTCAGCAGGTGAGGGATACTGAAAGTAACCCTTTTCAGAGTGTTCCTGTGTGTGTGCTTTCACTCCGTCTGTGATCGACCCCCTACTGGTCCAGGCCTGCTTTTAAGAGCTTGTGTGAGTCTTAGTTACTGTGGAGAAATTGATTTGAGTCTATTGAGAGGAAACAATCATTTCACGAGATTAAGGACCAGACATGAAATGGGTTTAGAATATTTATTGAGGAAATGGAATGGATGTGAGAATGAGGAATCAGTGAGGAAATGAGAATGGACCGGATAAAGCCAAGGGCTGCAGATAGGGTTTGGCCAAGGACTCTAGGGTTTGGTTTGGAGTCTCAGGTAGAAGTCACCGTCAGGCCGTGGTAGTGGTGAAGGCAATCCCCTCCTCCCAAAACAATAATTTATTAGTCTTGACTAAGAAATATATCACTGTACTGAAACACTCAAAACATTTGATAAAGCACCAAACAATTCCAACAACTATTTATATTTCCTGGAAATTAGTCTGAACAGCACGGTTGTGTCTGCCTTATAACCTTTCACGTACTGCATAAATTGATACTCGTACCTGTCTCTGCTGTTGACAGAAGAAACAGATGCTTGACAAATGCCATTGTTTTGTGAGGAGTGTGTGAATTGCAGTGAAGGAGACAGCATTGCAACACTTCATACACAGGCTTATGATGGCTGACTTTGGGGCTGCTTGACTGGCTCATTAAAGTCACTTTTCATGGGAGTGGGGTAGGCGTTCAACATGTAGATCTAAAGAATATGCCAATCGTAATAAACACGCCAAAGCCGCTGGGAGATCATCATTCATCTTTGAGAGCTGAGAACCGGCCTCATCTGTTAGGTGGTGGTCCTGGGGTAGAAAGAAAGCCACAGAGAGAGTGAATGACAGAAAGAGAAAGAAGGTTGTGGGAGATGTTCAATTAAGTTTCCCTCGCCACCCAGTGACTCATTAATCAAGTGGAGATAAATATTACACCGCATTAGCTCCATTCATTCCGCAAAATCAATTCTTTCCAAGGCACAATTTCCCTCTCTTGTTCCTCCCACCTAAGGGGAGAAAATAAATTGCTGCCTTTTAATAAGTGGCCCTAATGCAGATGAATGGTGGTAGCTAGCCGTACGCAAACACCCCTGCCACCCACCTTCACAGTAAACAGGCATTCAAGCCTAGAGACAGTCTCTGAGTCCCAATGTCAATCCATCAAAGGGGGCAGGCTCTGTTTGTCGACTTAGACCTTCCACTGCTTCTTCCACCCCCCCCCCCCCCCCCCCAAATGCTTACTCAAGGCAGTCTCTCCTTTCACCGAGTACAAGGATAACAGCTCATTCTGTATCCAGTAAAACGATGCACTGAGCCCAAAGTGAGAGAAGGCAGTGGGTTTTCAGGGACACTCAGTCTCAGCTCCCGCTTCTCCGTGAGCATTAGAGGATAAGAGCAGCACTGGCGTACCACACACACATTTTTCTGTCTGCCCCCATGGCAAAATGTGTACAATTGCAGGAAGTTAGCTGTTCTTGCAGAGGGTCCTCGCAAAACTGCGGTATGCCACTGAGAAGCAGATGACCAGTTGTCATTAGCTACTGTGACTGACTGCTATCCCTGCCCTGTGGGGGTCAGAGGGATACATGCTGCTTTCTGGAACACAGAGACTCATGAGTCACAGAGATAGTTATTACCTGCCATTTTATAGCCTGTCAGATTTTTATATTACCTGCCAGATAGCAATGGTGATATTGATGCTAGAAACAGTCCATTGTCCTGTTATAGCAGTGAGATACATTGTAATGACAATAACTTAACCCCCTATTTTCATTCCAGGGAACACGTCAATGCAAACTGCATCTCTTATATTTGACCTCTATGAGTCCAGTAGGTATACATCCTCTATCTGTGCAAGCACAGACGAGACAGACCTTGAGAAAGACAGCTCCTCTAACTCCAGCTGTCAATCAGGAAGCAGAGCAACCAGAGAGGAATAAATTATGAGTTTTATACTGCATAAGATATTAGGGAAGAGGTTTGCAGGCCTCAACAAAAAAAATCTCTCCACTCTGTTGCAGGAAGTACAAGTGACTTCTGATAATGAATGTTAGCCACAGGGATTAGAGCAAATGTATTTCACTCTGAGCAGCAAGTCCAATTTAGAATATGACACAGGCAATACAAATACAATAATTCCCCTTGTAAACTAATCTGTTGAAGTGAAACATGAGTAACAAGTGAAAGAGTACTTACTTATTCAGTCATTTATTCATTGATTCAAATTAACATAGAACCTTGCTAAATGTTTGAGCTATATTATTCATAAATGGAGAGTGAGACAAAGATGGAGATGCTTTCAAATGGATTTCAGGTGTAATGTTAGGACCTTTACCCAAACCTGTTCAATCAAACAAGTAAGAATATTTTATTGATTAATTTTGGACCTGAGAAGCTTTAAGACCGACGACACTATTTGGTTACTCTTATCATTAAATGAAATAAGTTTGCATTTACAATGTGATAGAATGTTAAAAAATATATATTTCAAAAACGTGTTATTGTGTTGTAGATGGATGCTAAGAGTGACCTTACAAAAACCTATAAAAGACCCACATTCCACTTCCCACATGTGACATCACTCTTTTAAAAGCCTCCATTCAGAGAGGAGCTGCATGTCATGGTCATGGTCAGAAAGATAGACAGAGCACTGAATGCTGAGTGAAAATGTCTCTTTTTACAGATAAATAGAATAAAACCAAAGAAATTCACAGGGGTATATGTCATATACAGTGCTCTTTGGATTTATTCACATTTTACTGTGTTAAAGTTAGATTAAAATGTATTTAATTGTTATTTTTGGTCAACAATCTAATACTCTAATGTCAAAGTGTAAGAAAAATCATGTATTCTTTTTAGATAAATAAACATGAATAACTAAAATATAGTAATTGCATGAGAAACAGCACCTGTTTTAGGCAGGCCTGTCACGTTCGTCATTGTAAGAATCGGACCAAAATGCAGCGTGGTTTGGGTTCATCATCTTTATTCCGTGAACAGGCAAAAAACAATAAAGAACAAAACGAACGTGACAGACGATCCCACCACCCACGGAACAAGCAGCGTGCCCAGGAGGAGCAGGGATCCTGGGCCTGGGAGGAAAGCCAGGAGTGGAGGACATCCTGGACTTGGGACGAAATAATGGCAGGAGACAAAAGCCTGCCATGGAAGCAGCCGGAAGCAGCGAAGGAGGGACAGCGACGACACCAGAGTTCACGGCCACAATGTAGGCCCAAGAAGCAGCCTAAAAAAAAATTGGAGGGGGCATACGGGGTGGTCAGCGATGCTGAGGGGTGAGTCAGAGACCATGGAGGAAGCGTTGGATAGATTGAGAGAGAGTGAACGGAGCGGTGAGAGAGACCTTCGAGGAGTGGTTGGCGAAATGTGAAGAGAGTGAAGCGGAAGAGATGTAGGTTTGGCTGGAGAGGCAAGACAGTCGCCCTGAGGAGCGTGTTAGCCGTCTGATGCCACCTGTGCCAGCTCTCCACACTCGCTTTGAGGAGAGTGTCATCGTTCCGGTACAATGTGTGCCGGTTCTGCACACCGTGTCTCCACAGCCCGGTACGTTCTGTGCCAGCTCCCCGCACTTGCCGTGCGAAGGTTGTCATCTGTCCAGGACACGTTGTGCCAGCTCTACGCTCCAGACCTCCAGTGCGCCTTCACAGCCCAGTACGTCCTGTGCCGGTTCTACGCACCGGGTCTCCAGTGCGCCTCCACAGCCCGGTATGTCCTGGGCCAGTTCCCTGCACTTGCCGTGTGAAGGTTGTCATCTGTCCAGGACACGTTGTGCCAGCTCTACGCTCCAGACCTCCAGTGCGCCTCCACGGCCCAGCACGTCCTGTGCCGGTTCTACGCACCGTGTCTCCAGTGTGCCTCCACAGCCCAGTGTGTCCTGTGCCAGCCCCCCGCACTTGCCCTGTGCTCCAGACCTCCAGTGCGCCTCCACAGCCTAGTACGTCCTGTGCCGGTTCTACGCACCGGGTCTCCAGTGCGCCTCCACAGCCCGTTATGTCCTGTGCCAGCTCCCCGCACTTGCTGTGCAAAGGTTGTCATCTTTCCAGGATTCGTTGTGCCAGCTCTACGCTCCAGACCTCCAGTGCGCCTACACAGCCCGGTATGCCCTGTGCCAGCTCCACGTACCAGGCCTCCAGTGAAGGTCTGCAGTCCAGAGCCTCCAGCGACGGTCTGCAGTCCAGAGCCTCCAGCGACGGTCTGCAGTCCAGAGCCTCCAGCGACGGTTCCCAGTCCGGAGCCTCCAGCGATGGTTCCCAGTCCGGAGCCTCCTGTGAGGGTTCCCAGTCCAGAGCCTCCAGCGACGGTTCCCAGTCCGAAGCCTCCAGCGACGATTCCCAGTCCGGAGCCTCCTGCGAGGGTTCCCAGTCCGGTTCCTCCTGCGAGGGTTCCCAGCCTGGAGCTTTCAGCAAGGGTTCCCAGTCCGGAGTCCCCGGCGACGATCCACAGTCTGGAGTTCCCGGCGATGATCCACGGTCCGGTTCCTCCAGTGACGATCCACGGTCCGGTTCCTCAGGCGACGGTCCACGGTCCGTTTCCTGCGGCGACGATCCACGGTCCGGTTCCTCCGGCGACGATCCACGGTCCGTTTCCTCCGGCGACGATCCACGGTCCGGTTCCTCCGGAGACGATCCACGGTCCGGTTCCTCCGGCGACGATCCATGGTCCGGAGCTTCCGGCGACGATCCCCACACCAGAGACGTAGGGTGGGCATTCTAGTTTCTTTATTTCTAGGTTGGCTTGGTATGGTTCCCAATCAGAGGCAGCTGTCTATCGTTGTCTCTGATTGGGGATCATATTTAGGCAGTTTTTTCCCACCTGTTGTGGGATCTTGTTTGTGTATAGTTGCCTTGAACACTGCATAGCTTCACATTTCGTTTGCTGTTTATTGTTTTTGAGTTTCCTTTATTAAACATGTGGAACTTGCACCTTGGTCCGAGTACGATTACCACGACGATCGTGACAAAGCCTCAATTCGTTCAGGAGTCAAATTTGGGTTAAGAAATCACATAATAAGTTACATGATTTTTGTTCATAAATCAGTGTTCTGACTGACTAACATCCTTTCCCATTTAAAGCCATGCAATACATCTGTCATTTCATTTCAGGTGTTTATTTATGCTGAGAGTGGGTGCATTTGCAACACAATATCAATACAATACCTTCATCCTCAACACATTTTATGTGTACATTTCCAGTACAGCTGCTTTTGTAGAGGGCAAGGGTGACAAATCTTCAATGTCAAACCTATTTTCCATTATTGACACATCAACCTAGCAGTTGATTACCCTCAAGGTACAGTTCTCTGTTCCATTAGCTGGCGAAGGGCCATTTATATACATTAGGGTTAAAAACCCAGCAGCCATTTTCTCCTTTGTTCTTGGTTCATTTCCTTCACCAATGTTGGCTTAGTCTTTAGGATATCAGTATAGTAGAATGTGAAACATTAGGACAATGATCTTAAAAAAAAATATATAAATCCCCATATATTTTCTGTAGCCATTGACAGGGCATGGGATAGACATACAATTAATTATGCTTTGCCCTATCAATGGTTTGATGTAAAAGGCTTAAAAGAGCAGTTCTAGAATCAGCCTCTAATGTATTTCACTGGGAGTTTTTTATATATTAGTGGCAATTCTGTCATTTTGCAAGGCAATATGCAATGATTTTGTCCAACTGTTGTGAGAATGAGCTGACGAGGGAAACAGTTTTCTTACATGTGGCTTGACTGAACCATATTATGCGATAAGTGTGCAATGATTGGTTGAAAGTGCAGGCCCTTTTTTTGTACTGTTGTGATGGGTCAGTTTTATGCAATAATATTGCGATGATTTGACTGTTTTATGTGGAAATAGTGTGGTGATTGGTCAAATTTATAAACCCTAGTATAATACGTGGGGAATTGTTGATTTTGCTAGAAAAATTCCGATCACGGAATCCTGGCGGGACTGGTAAATCATATGTAATGTGACTACTGTACAGTGTATGAAAACATACAGACCAGCCTGAATAGTAGCATTTCACTGTAATGTATAGCGTGGAGTGGCCCTATGCAGGACTAGCTACAGTGCCTTCAGAAAGTATTCACACCCCTTTACTTTTTACACATTCTTACACATTACAGCCTGAATTTAAAATTGATTAATTTAGATTTTGTGTCACTGGCCTACACACAATACCCTACAATGTCAAAGTGTAATTACGCTTAAGACATTTTTACTAGTTACAAATTAAAAGCTGACATTT
Source organism: Oncorhynchus clarkii lewisi (assembly GCF_045791955.1). Classification (NCBI taxonomy): domain Eukaryota; kingdom Metazoa; phylum Chordata; class Actinopteri; order Salmoniformes; family Salmonidae; genus Oncorhynchus; species Oncorhynchus clarkii. Next base: position 76,124,008 of record NC_092147.1, on the reverse strand, counting down.
CTTGAGTCAATAAGTATACAACCCCTTTGTTATGAAAAGCCTAAATGAGTTCAGGAGTAAAAATGTGCTTGACAAGTTACATAAGTTGCATGGACTCACTCTGTGTGCAATAATAGTCATTCAAACTTATGTTAAACACTATCTCATCTCTGTACCACACACATACAATTATCTGTAAGGTCCCTCAGTTGAGCAGTGAATTTCAAACACAGATTTAACCACAAAGACCAGGGAGGTTTTCCAATGCCTTGCAAAGAAGGGCACCTTCAAATATTGAATATCCCTTTGAGCATGGTGAAGTTATTAATTCAACTTTGGATGGTGTATCAATACACCCAGTCACTACAAAGATACAGTTGCTTGAGTTGACGGAGAGGAAGGAAACCGGTCAGGGATTTCACCACGAGGCCAATGATGACATTAAAACAGTTACAGCGTTTAATGGCTGTGATAGGAGAAAACTGAGGCTTGATCAACAATAATACTAACCTAACTGACAGAATGAAAAGAAGGAAGCCTGTATAGGACATGCATCCTGTTTATAATAAGGCACTAAAGTAAAACTGCAAACATTTTGAAAAATAAATACACTTTATGTCCTGAATACAAGGCATTGTGTTTGGAGCAAATACAACACATTACTGAGTAGCACTCTTCATCCTTTCAAGCATGGTGGTGGCTGCATCATGTTATGGGTATGCTTATCAATGGCAAGGACTAGGGAGGTGTTTAGGATAAAAAGAAACAGAATAGAGCTAAGCACAGGCACAATCCTAGAGGAAAACCTGGTTCAGTCTGCTTTCCATGAGACACTAGGCGACAAATTCACTTTTCAGCAGGTCAATAACCGAAAACAAAAGGCCAAATATACACTGGAGTTGCTTACCAAGATGACATTGAATGTTCCTGAGTGGCCTAGTTACAGTTTTAACTTATATCGACTTGAAAATCTACAGCAAGACTTGAAAACGGCAGTCTAGCAATGATCAACAAACAACTTGACAGAGCCAACCAACCAACTTGAAGAATTACAAAAATATGAATGTGCAAATATAGTACAATCCAGGTGTGCAAGGCTTTTAGAGACTTACCCAGAAAGACTCACAGCTGTAATGGCTGGTAAAAGGGGATATCATGTGTTGATTTAGGGGTGTGAATACTTATGTAATTGAGATATTTCTGTATTGAAGTTTCAATAAATGTGCAAATATTTCTAAAAACATGTTTTCATTTGTCATTATGTGGTATTGTGTGTAGATGGGTGGGAAAAAAAACATATTTAATCCATTTTTAATTCAGGCTATAACACAACAAAATGTGAAATACTGTAAGTCAAGGTATATGAATACTTGTATCCTGTGACATTATCAGGTCCTGTCAGAGCCTAGAGTATGACCCATATGGCCCTGTCTAGAGATAGGACGTCCTGTCAACATAATGTATTAGGAACAGCACTGGGGCCTGCTGCATGTAGGTGTTTTTAAAGTGGGCCTCTGTGACACCACTCCCAGCATACAATCCATGACCATACTCACTGAGATGCAAAGGTCAAAGGACTGCAGCACACAAAGATTTATCAGGGTGTCACCAAGACCAGATTAGGCATGGCAATCAGTAACCTCTGAGATAGAGGTCAAATTTATATGACAAAAGTGGGTGACTCACCACATCTCCCACCACATCTCCCACTTCAACTACCACCTCAACTACCACCTCAAAAACCACCTCAAAAATCACCTCAACTACCACCCAGTGGAGGCTCCTCAGAGGAGAAAGGGGAGGACCATCCTCTTCTGTAAATTTCATCAAAATATATATTTTAAAACATTTACTAAGTTATCCTTTTTAGATAAAACTATACTAAATATATTCACGTCACCAAGTAATTGATTAAAATACACTGTTTTGCAATGAAGTTCTACAGTAGCCTCAACAGCACTCTGTAGGGTAGCACCATGGTGTAGCCGGAGGACAGCTAGCTTCCGTCTTCCACTGGTACATTGACTTCAATACAAGACCTATGAGGCACATGGTTCTCACTCCCTCCATAGACTTACACAGTAATTATGACATTCATCCTAAAGACATCCTCCAAGCTATCAGAGATCTTGCAGCATGAACTGACATGTTGTCCACCCAATCAAAGGATCAGAGAATTAATCTAGTACTGAAAGCATAAGCTACAGCTAGCTAGCACTGCAGTGCATAAAATGTGGTGTGAGAGAAAGACAATATTTTAACAGGTTGGGACAAATTATTTTCTTCCAAAATGGAGAAGCAAGAGAGAGAGAGATGTTTCTTTTCCCTTTCAGTTTATCTTACTTAACTTGCAAATGCAGCTAGCTATTTTAGCTTACTCAAACACAATGCTCAGAGAGATGCTATGTTAGCTAGCTGGCTATGACTATCCAACACAATGCTGGAATTCTTCCAAGTCAAGGAAAACTTTTGGTTTTCTAATTTATTGCCACCGGGGCCTGCCGATGTAAGTGCTTAACTGCTTACTGACTCTACACTGTAAAGTTACTGCATGATTGTAGAGGGTTTACTAACGTGTTAGTTTTATTAGCTATGTTGATTATGACATTACTTTAGCTAATATGGTGACAATGATGTAGGCTGTGTGTAGCAGTTATGATATGGTTTGGCTTGGAAAGGTTTTTTCACCTTGTCACATACAGCTGATGTGTTGTGCATTGAAGTCCACAAGCAAAGGGAAAAGGTGAGAAGAGGAGAGCGCATAGATGCGAGAAGGAAAACAAAGTGGCTGCTATGAAAGTGAACTCTTCACCCGTGATCAGGGGTGTATTCAAGGGTGTGTGTGTGTGTGTGTGTGTGTGTGTGTGTGTGTGTGTGTGTGTGTGTGTGTGTGTGTGTGTGTGTGTGTGTGTGTGTGTGTGTGTGTGTGTGTGTGTGTGTGTGTATTCCATTAATTAATTGCTTGTTTATCTTATATCTGAGGGCAACAGGCATGGCATCCTGGAAAGACTCTGACCTAAGCAGTGCACAGCACTGAGGAGAGTGCCAAATATTTAAGAGAGTTCTGTGGCATCCTCCTCACATCAAAAAGGCCTGGCTTTAGCTCTCCAGGCTTCTCTAATTATTACACACTATTTGGGCTCCCGAGTGGCGCAGCGGTCTAAGGCACTGTATTTCAGCGCTAAAGGCATCACTACAGGCACCCTAGTTCGAATCCAGAATGTATCACAACCGGCCGTTATTTGTTATATATTTTTAATTTTATTTAACTTGGCATGTCAGTTAAGAACAAATTCTTATTTACAATGACGGCCTGGGAACAGTGAGTTAACTGCCTTGTTCAGGGGCAGAACGTCAGATTTTTACTTTGTCAGCTCAGTGATTTGATCTAGCAACCTTTCAACTACTGGTCCAACGCTCTAACCCTACCTGGCGTTATTGGGAGTCCCATAGGGCGGCGCACAATTGACCCAGTGTCATCCGGATTTGGCCGGTGTAGGCCGTCATTGTAAATAACAATTTGTTCTTAACTGACTTGCCTAGTTAAAAAAAGGTTTAAAAAAATACATATATATATATATATATCACACAACATGCTATCACATGAATGTTCTCTACAAAGATGTATACCAGTCACCTCTTCCACTTTCATAATCTTGGTTTGTTTCTCAGTGGCTTCCATGTAAAGTACATATCAATAACAAGTCAACCTTTTGCTCATCAAACATAGTCATGGACAGCAGCACATATAAAAAATGAATGCATAGTCTGAATTATATTTTTCCTTTATGGTAAAGGCCATTTTCCACCATACAGGAAGATAGACCTGTGTGGAGTACAGCAGGGACATATTTATTAAAGCTGCAATATGTAACTTTTTTGGGCGACCCAACCAAATTCACATAGAAATGTGCGTAATAGATCTGTCATTCTCATTGAAAGCAAGTCTAAGAAGCGGTAGATCTCTTCTATCTGCGCTATTTCTATGCTTCCCGTTCTTAAGTTTCGTTTTTCCATCTTTTACTTTCAGTTTTGTACACCAGCTTCAAACAGCTGAAAATACTATATTATTGGTTATGGAAAATATATTTTACAGAGGTTTAGATGGGACTTGATTCTTGGCACTACCATAGACTTGCTTGTTTTGTCACATAAACTGAAATTAGGCAAACTATTTTTGCAACCAGGAAACGGCGGAGCAATTTCTGCATGGTGCACCTTTTAAGTATGAAGATAACAAGGAAAAACATGAAGGTTTTAACTTGCATTACATTTTAAATTTGAAAGTACATTTGAAAGTGCAATAAACTATAAAAATCATAACTCTTAATAAGATACAATGTTCATAAATGGTACACCACACTTACAAATCATTAAGTGCAAATGCTACGTTTTCTTCTGACAACATCAACAATTCCTAATTTCAAGTTATAGTTTAATGGTGAGCTAACTATTTATAACTGCCTTATAAATAGTCTATTACTGAACATCATCGTAAAGTGTTACCTTATTGGGTAGTAAAATGAATCAGCTTGGTGAGGGAATCCAAATCAAAATAACAACTGGTTCATGTGTCAGGTCTAGAGCCTGCCTTTGGGCTGTTTTGGACTCCCACAGAGCAATATCTCAACAAGACCCTACTTTTGAAAAAAAAAATATTCTTAGAAAATATTCTTAGATAACCCTTATTTTATGTGTATTTGGACTCCTCCAAAAAAGCTTGACCAAAGTCTGTGCCCTTGACTTACCCAAGTGTGTTATGAATGTGAATTAGGTCAGCGGAGGCTGTGTTTTCTGCTGGCAGTCGTTCTTCCTGTATTGCCTTTCCTAAGCTCACGGTGGACAGCCAAAGCACAGTGGACATCACACAGACCCCTGGGGAACGCTAACTCTCTCAGCTGAACTATGCCCCACAATTCCTTATTTGATTGTTCAGGGTGAATAAATCCTGTCTAGAATGCATCCTGAAACACAACCTGACAAGTTTGAGACATGCTGACAGTAGGAGTTTAAGTAGATAGGAGTGGTAGGCATTTGGGGGTGGCAAGTAATCTAACGGTTAAGAGTGTTGGGCCAGTAACTGAATGGTCGCTGGTTCAAATCCCTGACTAGGTGAAAAATATGTTGATATGGCATTAAACAAAGTACTTAACCCTAATTATTAGCTGTAAGTTGCTCTGGATAAGTCTGCTAAGTGACAAAAATATAAACATGATATAAATTGTAATATTAGAGAGGTGAAAAAACAACCTAAAGCTGTTTCACTGTAGATCTAAAATGACTGTATATTATAGTCTCTATGGCCATGAGTGGGAGTGGACCACCAGCAGGAGATACTGTCTACTTTATGGGGAGAAGGGGTTAGTGCTTGGGGAGCCTTTATGCCTGACTCAGTCTGCTCCCACAGGACTGAGGAGGGATTTGGGCCATCTTTGTTTGCTTCAGTGCTAATCCCTCAAATTAGCCAGTCACGCATCTGGGAGACAGCAGCAAGACTCTGAGCTACTAATGTAATGCATGTCCTCTCTCCCTCTCTTTCTCTCTCTCTCTCTCTCTCTTTCGCTCTAATTAACAAAGAAACCACTGCTTTTCCAATGAATGACAAACAATATTGTGCCAGCCCTCGTCGGCTTCCGGGCGATAAGGGCTTTACAGGCACTGTAAGCAATGCATGCGAGTTGGACATCATATCCACACTCACCATGCACTGCAGAGAGAACCTCAAGACCCAGGAGAAGAGAGGAGCTGCATAAGAAGCAGAAAAGCTAGCTGTGTTGGTATGTATTCGGCTTGTTAGGGGCCCTTGGGGAACACACAGACGCTGACCAGGCAGCACCACCAGGCTGTATTTAACATCCACCAGCAGGCAGGGGAGAGAATCTATTCCCCCGAGAGGAACTCTCATACATGGCTGTCAGATCCACTGTGGGTTCTGGTGAGTCAGTGGCCCGTGACTGCCCTCTGACTCACCATAGAACTAGGATCTTACTAGCAGAGACATACGCTAAACAACACCTAGCATCAGCATGCTCAACATGGAAAAAACACACCTGGGTCTTGCTATATTTTACTAAATAACCCAACTCTGAGTCATTTTCTTCTTTTTTTTTACTGTTTGCTTTGGTGAAACGTCTCATGTGTAATTTATAAAACAGTATCTATATAGAAAATGTATTAGTTGGTCAAAATAATGACAAAACAGCATGATAAATGACCTGAAGGACTTTAAAGGGGTAAAGGATCATGGAATCAATGTCTCACCATCAATACCATTGATTTACCATCTTCAATCTAATCAATTCCCATAAATAATATCCCCAAATCTTCTCTCAATGACATCAACCTTAACTTAGAACTTGATCCTTTCGCTTAAGAGTTAGAGGACAAATTGTGATTTCATGATTGTTAGATTCAGTCAAATAACTAAAACATTGAAATGATTTCGCCCTGTGAGAACAGCTAGCACGTAAGGACGCAATTTGTGCATTTCCTCCTGCTCTGCCTCATCCTCACTAAAGACATGGTGAAGAGGAGACTTGCTAACCTTCCTCTCTCCACCTCTGCCCGCCTCAGTGCCCGGCCCCAGAGGGCCAACGCAAGGCAGATGCCTGTCTCTTCTGTTCTGTGTTAGTTAACAGCCGCCATGCGCTCCACCACCGCTCCACTCGTCCCATTTCATCAGTCTAATTCATATCAACCCTGACTAAAAGCTAATAAGGCAGGAGCTCGGCGATCATGACCTGTGCCAGAATACACAGAGGATCCCTATTGACGTAATAAAACACAAGTAGGATAAAGGAATAATGTTTCGTAGCAGAGAGTTACAGTAGGTCTAGTTTGGAAACATAAGCCCAAAAGACAGCTACCATACCTTAGGGAAGAGTGGAAGTCAGATAGCAGTTCTGTAGTAGATCTCTGCCTCTGGGTTACAGTCAGAGAGTCTCTTGAATCAGCTGAGTTGGGAACCTGGCCCATCAAACCTCCCCGGGCGGCAGGAAATTGTGGTGTTTGATACTAACTAGTCAGCATATCAACCACCCTGTCCCAATTAGCATAGGTTCACAGCTCTCATTCATTCCACTTTCGCACCAAACTAAACTGGCCCAACAAACAGGTAGTGATGTTTTTCCAATGTATTTTCATTACACAGCACGGAGGCAGCCTAACCCTATTTTCCCTAATGGGGCATTTATTACACACTAGCATTCATGCCTTTGTTTCCTGTGCTGTTCAATTCCCTGTCGAATTCCCTAATCTTACAGGCCATTGCACCACCTTGAGCACCTGTGGAGGGTGGCCTAATGCCAGCGCCGCAGGGACTAAGGAGAGAAGGAAGGGGGAGGCAGAGAGAGAAGGATAATCCTGTTAGCAAACTAATCACTGTGCCCAGAAACCACACAGGGAGAACGTCTAGGGATGCCACGAGTCTCTACTACTAGGAAGGAAACCTGTCATGGCTGCAAGCTCATCATTTAAGAAAGGCAAGAGGAGAGGCTATCAGAGAGCAGGCTGGGAGTCCATTACCCATAATCAGCCAAGGCCCTTGAGGAGAGTTCGCTGAACAGGAGTGCAGAGAGCAGAGCTCGGCCAACACTCCAGCAAGAGATCATGCCTTGCAACAGGTGAAGCACTTTGACTTTCATATTTCAGAATATTACATCAGCATGGTCATGGGCAGGTTAACAGGCATACTACTGTGCCCTGCCAGGGGATGACTTTTCATAGAATGGAATGATTGAGTGTTCATTATTTTTTGATGATCGTAAGAGATTTCACTGTGGTTAAGTTCTTGCCCATTTGCCACCCTATGTGACTGCCTAGAGTTGCTTAATGGGAGGGCAGCTGGACACTGAGTTTCCAAGAAATAAATACGCTTGCATCAGCAACTATGGGAGTATTTATAAATTCAATCTGGAGTGCCAGAGTGCGTTCAGAGTGCGCTCCTGGGCACTCGTAAATTCAGAGGGTTCCACTCTCGGAGTGTTCAGAGCACACACTGGACGCTCAGGCCGAGGAGAAGGGTTGATCCAAGCATTCTGACCTCACAATGGCAGTCAAGCACCCAAGCTAACTGGCTAACGTTGGCTAGCTTGCTAGCTACTTCCTGACACAATAGAGACTCCGACCATTTTAATCGCACTAGCAGAGCTGGTTAGGCTGTTTTCATGTTATTGTAACTGTGCTGTTGGCAACAATTTAATTACGCTTTTTTTGACGACGTTTGCTGACACCAGTCATATTCAACGGGTGTTGAGCGTTCATAAATGTATCAGTTATTCTGCACTCTGGCACACTCAGACGAGAGTGCTCTGAAATCAGAGTACATAGCCAAAGTGAATTTACAAACGCACCCTATATAAAAATGCTACAGTATCCTATATGCTAAGCCTCTTTCCCTCGGATGAACAACCAGTCCTTGGTTCCTACTGTGTCCTTTGGAGCTGTGCACACCAAGGACAACCATGGCAGACACCTCAATGGTGTTTACATTAAACTTAAAAGTTATTCCAAAAGGAGAATATTATTTAAATAAATGAATATATCAAGTATTCTATGTAACAATCTTAGGAGTTGTATGGTACTTGTACATACAACAGAAGATTGCATTCATATTTCATGCCCATCGTGATATGCTTACCATATATTTTATATTCAACATTTTAGAAAACAGAACACATTATGGCCTTTTAAAGCAATCAATCATATGTTTCAAAACAAACATAAGTAGCAACAACAAGAAGAGAGACAGCGTAGTGTAATTCTTAAAAGTCTAAACTGTTGGGGGGGGGGGGGGGGGGGCGTAAGGTTTTAAAGTGTCTGAAGACATCAGAAAGCTCAGGAAATACACTACCTGTCAAAGGTTTTATAACACCTATAACCTCATTCAAGGGTTTTTCTTTATTTTTACTAGTTTCTACATTATAGAATAGTAGTGAAGACATCAAAACTATGAAATAAAACATATGGAATCATGTATTAACCAAAAAAGTGTTCAACAAATCAAAATATATTTTATATTTGAGATTCTTCAAATAGCCACTCTTTGCCTTGATGAAAGCCTGTCACACTCTTTGAATTCTCTCAACCAGCTTCACCTGGAATGTTTTTACAACAGTATTGAAGGAGTTCCCACATATGCTGAGCACTTGTTGGCTGCTTTTCCTTCACTCTGCGGTACAACTCATCCAAAACCATCTCAACTTAGTTGAGGTCGGGGGATTGTGGAGGCCAGGTCATCTGATGCAGCACTCCATCACTCTCCTTCTTGGTAAAATAGCCCTTACACAGCCTGGAGGTGTGTTGCGTCATTATCCTGTTGAAAAATACAAAAATAAATGAGAGTCCCACTAAGCCCAAACCAGATGGGATTGTGTATCGCTGATGAATGTTGTGCTAGCCATGCTGGTTAAGTGTGATTTAAATTCTAAATAAATCCCAGACAGTGTCACCAGCAAAGCACCCCCACATCATCGCACCTCCTCTGTGCTTTACGGTGGAAAATACACATGCAGAGATCATCCGTTCAATCACACCACGTCTCACAAAGACACAGCGGTTGGAAACAAAAATCTCCAATTTGGACTACAGACCAAAGGACACATTTCCACCGGTCTAATGTCCATCACTCGTGTTTCTTGGCCTAAGAAAGTATATTATTCTCATTGGTGTCCTTTAGCTCTGCATCTGTCCTCGTGCTCCTAGACCTTAGTGCTGCTTTTGATAACATCGATCACCACATTCTTTTGGAGAGATTGGAAACCCAAATTGGTCTACACGGACAAGTTCTGGCCTGGTTTAGATCTTATCTGTAGGAAAGATATCAATTTGTCTCTGTGAATGGTTTGTCCTCTGATTAATCAACTGTATATTTCAGTGTTCCTCAAGGTTCCGTTTTAGGAACACTATTGTTTTCACTATATAATTTACTTCTTGGGGATGTAATTTGAAAACATAATGTTAACTTTCACTGCTATGCGGATGACACACAGCTGTACATTTCAATGAAACATGGTGAAGCCACACAGTCTCCTCTGAACAGTTGATGTTGAAATGTGTCTGTTGAACTTGAACTCTATGAAGCCTTTACTGGGCTGCAATCTGAGGCTGGTAACTCTAATGAACTTATCATCTGCAGCAGAAGTAACTCTGGGTCTTCCATTCCTGTGGCGGTCCTCATGAGAGCCAGTTTCATCATAGCGCTTGATGGTTTTTGTGACTGCACTTTCAAAGTTCTTGAAATGTTCTGTATTAACTGACCTTCATGTCTTAAAGTAATTATGGACTGTTGTTTCTCTTTGCTTATTTGAGCTGTTCTTGTCATAATATGGGCTTGGTCTTTTACCAAATAGGGCTATCTTCTGTATACCACCCCTACCTTGTCACAACACAACTGATTGGCTGAAACACATTAAGAAGTAAAGAAATTCCAGAAATTAACTTTTAAGAAGGCACACCTGTTAATTTAAATGCATACCAGGTGACTACCTCATGAAGCTGGTTAGAGAATGTCAAGAGTGTGCAAAGCTGTCATCAAGGCAAAGGGTGGACATTTAAAGAATATCAAATATAAAATATATATTGTTTTACACGTACACTACATGACCAAAAGTAGATGGACTGGACACTTGCTCGTCAAACATTTCATTCCAAAATCATGGGCATTAAAATGGAGTTGGTCTCCCTTTTGCTGCTATAACACCACCTCCACTCTTCTGGGAAGGCTTTCCATTAGATGTTGGAACATTGCTGTGGGCTCGCATTCGGCATTCCAATTCATCCCAAAGGTTGTTGATGGGGTTGAGGTCAGGGCTTTGTGCAGGCCAGTCAAGTTCTTTCATACCGATCTCGACAAATCATTTCTGTATGGACCTCGCTTTGTGCACGGGGGCATTGTCATCCTGAAACAGGAAAGGGCCTTCCCTAAACTGTTACCACAAAGTTGGAAGCACAGAATTGTATAGAATGTCATTGTATGCTGTAGCATTAAGATTTCCCTTCACTGGAACTAAGGGGCCTAGCCCAAAACATGAAATACAGCCCAATACCATTATTCCTCCTACACTATGCATTGAGGCAGATAGTGTTCTCCTGGCATCCGCTAAATCTAGATTCATCCGTCGGACTGCCAGATGGTGAAGCGTCATTCACCACTCCAGAGAATGCGTTTCCACTGGTCCAGAGTCCAGTGGCGGTGAGCATTAATCCACTCCAGCTAACGCTTGGAATTGCACATGGTGATCTTAGGCTTGTGTGCGGCTACTCGGCCATGGAAAACCATTTCATGAAGCTCCCGATTAACAGATCTTATTTTGACTTTGCTTCCAGAGGTTTAGGATTTTTTCTTTTTTCAACAGCTCTCTATCTCATCCAGTATTCTTACTTTGACTCCTATGGACCTGGAACAGACACTATTCAGTAGTAAGGGCTTTAAAAGAGTGCAGACAGCCTCTAATCATTCACCAAAATAGACATGAAATGACTTCTCGGTCCTGTATGGACATAATGTCACGGCTGTGCTTTTTAAGTGACAGTACTTATTACGCTGTACAGTCTCTGCAATAAGTGTCAATTAATTCCCAATTAGACTGTCTCCTTATGTCATTACTGACACACAGCTGTTACTTTTCATGCAGGGACTCTTGTTCTTTTTTGGAAAGTTAACTCGCCTGAACCAAGTCGAGAAAAATATAACCCTCCTTTGAAACTGCAGTCAATTAGGAGTTGCACTTAAATTCCACTGTGTTTCAGTGACTGACATTTAGAAGGTTCTGCTGACATATCTCTGACAGTGATTTTAATTGCCTTTTTGGCTTCAATTTCCCACAAATTATAATGTACATACAGGTAGTTGTGTATGTGACTGAAAAAAAATGTTATACATCCAATTGCACAAAATTGATTCTTCGTCCTTTCGTCATGGAGATAATATCATCAATAAAATTACTCCTGACACGAAAGGAGGGAAAATTAAAGAGTTTGGGGTAAGATCTTATGAGACTTGCATGCAGCAAGATTACCAATCAATGGCTAACTGGAGAGAAAACCCTATGACAGATACTTGAGTTATGTTTAACATGACAATTTAGCCTTCCAAATCAAGATGAATTGTACTCTACTGCTTAAAGTAACACAGGGAGGGACATTAGCCTTAGTGTGGTTTCTCCTCTGTTGCTCTGCAACATGTCACCAAGTTACAACGGTACAACCTGTGCCTGTCTGATCCAGCTCCTTCTGGGACAACTCTCTCCATCCAATCCACACTTTGAACTGGTCAGCTCCCATGGTGCACAGGGAGACCCTAGGCAAGCCATTTCCCAGGTCATGGCGCTTGACAACAGAGTTTCAAAACCTAGAGGCCCAACATCGCAATACTTCAGGGAACGCTTTGCAAAGCAGACTCAACAGACCAGACTGGGATTTGGGGTTTGAGAAGTCAATAAGAGAAGCGTAAAATTATTATTTAGTTGTTCATTTTCTCGATTTCTAAAAGAACAACCTAGATTCGAGCCAATATCTTAAAGTAACTGTCCAGAAAAATCTCACTTTTAAAAGTTCATATTCTGTTAACTTATACCCAAGTAATGTGGTTGTCTCATCCTATACATGGAGAAAAAAAAAAAAATCCCACCTCAAAGTTGTTTCTTTAACAGACAGTTTCACAAATGCTTGAGGATGAGCTGGCCAATCAGCGCTCTAGAGGAGAATGAGCTGGCCAATCAGCGGTCTACTTACATAAATATTTTTAATGACCAGTAATTCTGTTGTTGGGTTACCCCCACACCATTCCAGCACAGAAAACTATTTCACTCATATTGTAAGTAATTATAGGTCATATTTCATAGAAATCTGGAAACACTGGACAGCTACACATTTTCATTTTCGTCAAAAAACACTTAATTTCGAAGGAGTGCCTTTGATTTGACGGCATTTGATGGCATGACTGTTAGACGCCATGACGTGTTTCTGTGCATGACATCGCCTACAAGCATGATTGGGGATTTCTATTGGAGAAGCAGTTTATAGGCATCTTCATACTTAACCATCTTTGGCTTGACCCTGTCCGAAAGCAAAGCCTCTAGTGGGTAACTGGGAGGGGAACAGAGTAGACACTGATTACAGACATGGGGTGGGTATGATCTGATGTAGAGGGGGAAAAAACATACCTTAGAGCGGTACAGTGGGAGGGGACATGACAGATTCTGTCCTGTATTTCAGGGCACAGGCAGGGGCTTGGGATGGAGGGGAAATTATGTGAACTGTAGAGATGACAGGAAATCCTGCAAAGGACAGGATGTGTGTGGGGGGGGGGGGGGGTATATATTGTGCATTCATACATGTCTGTAACAGGCCACAATTATCCTAGCCCTTATACTCACTGTGTCCTGCAGGGAAGTCCTTGCCTCTATTTCAGGGTCATGACAGTGGGCTACAGAGCTGACCGGTGGCTCTATTGTTTGGTGACAGTCAGAGAGATGTCTATTCCCTGCTGTATTAATGGTGGTTTGGCTTCACTCCTAGCTGGTGCAATCAGGTCTCATGCAACAGCTATTCTTCTAAGAAGTGTGGTTTACATGGAATAGTATTTCCCAGGACGCAAAGAGCTTTGAGACCCCAGTTAGAAAACGTTATTTAAATTCACAATGCTTTAAGCGGCAGGTAGCCCAGTGGTTAAAGCGTTGGCGCCAGTAACTGAAAGGTTGCTGGATTGAATCCCCAAGCTGACAAGGTCAAAATCTGTCGTTCTGCCCCTGAGCAAGACAGTTAACCCACTGTTCCCCGGGTGCCGATGACGTGGATGTTGATTAAGGCAGCCCCCCGCACCTCTCTGATTCAGAGGGGATGGGTTAAATGCAGAAGACACACTTCAGTTGAATGCATTCAGTTATACAACTGACTATGTATTTTCCTTTCTACTACATGTGACTGTTTGATACATTATGATACATTATCTATCAGTGTCCTAACGCACATGAGGACTCTTGTAGGGCAATTCAACGGTAACAGTGACACTGACTCACTTTCACCATTCGGTGACACTTTCACTTGAAAATGATCAATTGTCATTTTAAATTTACTTAGCAAACATAGTTTTTTTGTTTGACATACATTTTAAAGTGAAACATCTCAGTGTCACTCTGTTACTGTGGAATTGCCCTCTAGCCTATCATGTCCATCTGAGAGGCCGAGAATAGACACTCTCTCCAGATCGAGAGGGATTGGTAAATCTCATCCCGTGCATGGTGGCCAGGTCTTTATCTGTCTCGTCTGGGCCTCAGAGAGATGGAGGTACTTGGGATGTCCCCAACTCACAGAGAGAAAAACAGAGAGAGAGAGAGAGGTGATTAAAATGACTCTCTCATGCAGAAAAGAGAGAAAAATTGAGGAAGGGGGGACAGAGGGGAGAGGGGGATCTTGGTAACTTTCAGTAGGGACGTTGTGCAGATAGCCAGAATTTGAATACAGGCCACAAGGACGTCTGGAAAGCATTCAAGATGTCTGTGAGTGTGGAAAGGAGGGAGCGATGGAGCAAGGGTGATCTAACAGATGTTGTGTCTTAGAAAATGGCTGGAGGAGATCCAGCAAAGCTTCGTTTCCCTCCTGAGAGAGTGGCAAACCCGCGCTGCCTCCAATCTACACAGCTCTCCACTTAAACACAGGTGTGTGCCAATTACCAGGACTCAAAAGTGTTTGACAAAAATACACCCATAGAAAGTGGAACACTAGGGGATGGGGCAGGCTGAGGTGAAGTGCTTCTTGGGGAATATTGTGCAGTACTACTTTGTTGACCAGAGAGAGATTCATTGTTTCCATTCATCCCTCGGTCTCGCTCAGATATGCCTATGCTAGGTCTCTCTGTACCTGCAAAAGTACTGTCAAAAGAATAAAGTTAATATATTTGGAATAAATTCATGTCTTTACAAGTAAATGGGTTACAAAAATGAGAACACACATCACATTATGTATACAATTTCCACTGAGGAAACACCTACCTCAATTTGACCTTCCTTCTTCCAACAATGTTGCAGGAACATTTCCTGATTGATTCAAACAACAAACTAAAGCAAAAATCATAACTAGCACACTGTTAAAGCAACTAGGTAGGAGGTAGGATGTTGATGTACATCAAATCACAAAGGGAGAAGAGGGAACCAGTCCAAGCCCCACTCACCATAGCAAATCTAAACATGGCTTACTCCATCTTCCTCTGGCTGGGCCTGCACCAGCTCTCTTCATCATCTCCCACCCTCACCAGCCCCCAATGTCTGGCAAATCCAATTGAGTTGCTCTGTGGTAGGCTTGGTCATTTAGGCCAGTCCCAGGCCTGTGTGGCCCTCATCATATCCACAGATCCTTAGGGTTGTGGTGATAGCTAGCATTAGCCATCAAACACAAGGAGATCTGGAAAGAGCAGAGAGGCAACAGAAGCAACCTAGCAGGGGATGTTTGTAGGAGTACAGCTCACCTCAGCCAAAGGACTACAGGCTTTACGTTTGTATTGTGTGCCCATCTGCAGTGCTAGCTTCTTCCTTCAGCTCTAACATAGGAAGCACCCATTGGAAAACTGTGTTTTAATTAAGAAGTTGTAGTTGATCAATTGGTTGTGTGTTTTTCTCCTCTTCTCTTGGTTTTAGTCCTTCAGTACCAATGCCAATTGTCCCTCATTGGATTACATTTGGCATAACCAGCAGACAATATTTCAGGTCTGTAGGAGGTTGGCAGTATAAGATAAGTAGCTTGCTGGTGGATAGGTTCTTCTACAACAATGGTCCTTGTGTGACATTGCCAAGGACTTCTCCTCTAGGCATTTGAAAGAACTCATGGCCTCTTGCACAGATGGAGAGCTAGACAAAAGAGGATAAGGGAGAGAAATAGAGAGAAGGGGAGAGGCAGAGGGAATACCAGCTTCTGCCTTCTAATTCCCCAGGTCCCTAAGGTCTCAGCTGTTTCCTATCCATCTCTCTTCTTCCTCATCTCTGGCAGGTGTTGAATTCTTTTTTTCACAATTTTTTTCCTCACAACATTCACCACATTCATAGTTCAGAGCCTCACTGATATTTCTGTGTGAGCTTGATTAACAAGGGGCTTTTCTGACTGCCCTGTTTTCTTGGTTAAATATTCCCCTATAATGTCTGGTTAAATACAAGGCTTACCCCTTCAGGATTATAAATTCTGTGGCTTTTGGGACACATTATTTAAATAGTATCATCACACCCAGATGATGGTGTGTTTTGGAAGGACAGACAGACAGACAGACAGACAGACAGACAGACAGACAGACAGACAGACAGACAGACAGACAGACAGACAGACAGACAGCACCAAATTGAGACTCTGCATGCAGAATTCTGCAAAAATAACCTCTGTGTACAACGGAAAACACCAGATAACGCATGCAGAGCAGAATTAGGCCGATACCCACTAATGATCAAAATCCAGAAAAGAGCTGTTAAATTCTACAACCACCTAAAAGGTAGTGATTCCCAAACCTTCCATAACAAAGCCATCACCTACAGAGAAATAAACATGCCGAAGATTCCCCTAAGCAAGCTGGTCCTGGGGCTGTGTTCACAAACAAACCCCACAGAGCCCCAGGACAGCAACACAATTAGACCCAACCAAATCATGAGAAACCAATAAGATAATTACTTCACACATTGGAAAGAATTTACAAAAAACAGAGCAAACTAGAATGCTATTTGGCTCTAAACAGAGAGTACACCGCGGCAGAATACCTGACCACTGTGACTGACACAAAACTAAGGAAATCTTTGATTATGTACAGACTCAGTGAGCATGGCCTTGCTATTGAGAAAGGCTGCCGAAGGCAGACCTGGCTCTCAAGAGAAGACAGGCTATGTGCACGCTGACCACAAAAGGAGGTGGAAACTGAGCTGCACTTCCTAACCTCCTGTCAAATGTATGACCATATTCGAGACACATATTTCCTTAAGATTTCACAGACCCACAAAGAATTTGAAAACAAATCCAATTTTGATAACAAACCCATTTGTGACCTGTTGCCACAAGAAAAGGGCAACCAGTGAAGAACAAACACCATTGTAAATACAACCCATATTTATTTATTTTCACTTTTGTACTTTAACGATTTGCACATCGTTACAACACTGTATATAGACATAATATGACATTTGAAATGTCTTTATTCTTTTGGAACTTCTGTAAGTGTAATGTTTACTGTTAATTTATATTGTTTATTTTCTACCTCACTTGCTTTGGCAATGTTAACATATGTTTCTCATGCCGATAAAGCCCTTAATTGGAATTGAGAGAGAACGAGAGAGAGAGCGCGAGAGAGAGAGACCCCGAATAGCAGAAGAGTTTACCACAGTCTCTACCTGCACTTCTTGGGCTTTAAAACAGCAGCCCCCAGTGGCCACCACCACTCAATTCAGCCAAAGCCTCAGCCCGTCTCCAGACAGAGATAACTTTATTTATTCAGAGTGCAGCATCATTTAGATAAGGCTGCGATAGTCACAAGCTAATCAGGGCCGGCTTACGGCCAGTGGGTTTTTTAATCGAGCGTTGTGATGTCTTGTTCCCGTGCAGGTATTGGTTTTCCCCAGTCCTTAGATGTGTGTAATAGAGGGAAGGTTAAGTCTGGCTCAGTGTGGAGAATCTGTCTGACCACACAGACACAACACAGCATCTCCCTGTCACTACTGAGCCAAGCGTGTTTGGGATGCAGCCGCGATGACAGCCAGTGTGATGAACCAATTTGTTCCATGCTCATCTCAGGCCCTATTCCCCACCGCCAAAGCAGGAAATGTACAGGCCCTAAAGAGGGTTTAGTGAACACAGCTGCAGGGGGGAGACATCGTGTTGGACAACTCTGGATGATTTGGAGTCCTCTTCTGGAATCACCTCTTTCTAGCTACTCAACACTGGTGTTACTACCGTATGCATGTCTGTGACATTTGTGAACGTTCAACTGGATGAAGAGTAACAACACAATGATTTGACTGGCGTTGATGTTGTTTTGATGAATGATAGAAGGGCTGTCATTAGGAACCACCAGGAGACATGCATCAGTAACAGTCAAAGCCAAGCCGGAGGCTCCCTAGAGTGGTGATCAAAGTTGTTGTGTTCAATAAATTCCTGACTGCTAAAAACCTCCCGTCAGTGAATGGAAAAGGGCATTTTATGGTCTTTACGCACGTTGTTCTGGTTTATCTGCCAGAGAAGGCAGATGCAAAGTAAACACATTTTCTGGGACAGTTTGTCAAAGAGTTAGAGTGACAGCCACTTACTTCACACTGTTGACTGTGAATATAAGCAAAATAACATTTGAAAGATCTCACTGGAGAGTTCATACGCACACACATACATACACACGGCATTTTCTGCATTTCTGAAGGCAGTTGTGCTATTGACGGGAGCGGAATTGGTGGAATGGTATCAAATACATCAAACACAAGGTTTCCATGTGTTTGATGCCGTTCCTTTTGCCCCGTTCCATTATTACGAGCCGTCCTCCCCTCAGCAGCCTCCACTGATCTCAAGGTCCCTCACATCGCTCAGCTCAATTGGTGAAATGTTTCTCTGCAGTAAAGATATGTGAATGCATTCCCTTCTAATGAGTCTAGCATGTATGAGGTGATTTGGAGGCAATTAACAATGAGAGGAGGAGAGGTCCTCACCCCAATACATCACAGTGAACAGGGGCTCCAGGGTTCCAGTTTATTAAAATTAATATGCATGGAATATAAGTGTTATAATGAGCAAAGTAAGGTCCATTGGGGAGGGTTATTGTTACTGCAAAAGAGGCAACAAATATGGTCCATTTACAGTATGTTTCATTATAGAGAAGACTTCATAGCGGACAACAGGTGGATGATAACTTCTTTAGCAAACCCACCTTGTTGATTGACAGCTATGTATTTTTTCAATTAAATATTTTTTCTCATTAAAATGTTTTTATTGGATAAATCTGATCGTCTACTGACACAAATAGGGGGGTTCACATGTCCGTGTTTACACAGGCAGCACATTTCTGATCTTTTTTTCAATAATTGGTCTTCTGACCAATCTGAAAAGCTCTGAAAAAGATCTGATGTGATTGGTCAAAAGACCAATTAGTGGAAAGAAAATCAGAATTGGGCTGCCTGTGTGAATGCAGCCATTGAGTACAGGCTTTAGAAAACCACACAGGCCCAGATTCTGACCCGAGTTAAGCAAGCATAAATTGATAATATTCCCTTTTTATGCAGTTGTCTCTATGTGTATTCTGATCTTGAACTTAAGCATGAGAATAGTATGCTATTCACCAACTATTCATTCGGGGTGGAGATCTAAAGAATTAAGGTGTGGCGGAGGTGTGTCTATAGATAATCCGTATTCTGACCTTGATAACCGTATTCTGACTCTCATAATTCCACCACCTTTACGTGTGAGGAAACCATCAATAACATCGACCAAACCTGCCGGTTCCAAGTGGAAAAGGCATCTACTTTATTTTTTCCCGATAGAAATGCTCCATGCACTGTAATATATACATGGATAAGAACTATTACAAAGAGCTAGGTAAATCAGTAATTCATTTGGAGAAGGGGACTGTAAATACACCGATCCCTGAAAACTAATGTGAAACCAGCCATATGGAAGCAAACTGAAAATCACATCAACATGACATGTATTACGGCCCCTTATCCACAGAGAAATAGGCTCTAAATAGCTGTGCCGTTATTCAGTATTTTAATTGTGTGCACTCATAATTTGCGTGGATGAAATTTGGACACCCAAGCTATAGGCTTCTGTAGGGCTGAACCTGCCGAGTTGATGTATGCGCTGTAGAATGTGTTAATTATAGCCTATGCCCAGGCATTTCTCCTTTTATTTTACAATTTGTAAATATTAGCCACCGTCAGTAATACCCACATGCAATTATAACTGTCACTTTAGTGTTCGTTTTCTTCAATTTGTAGTTTACATTTTGCATCATTTAATTCTGTTGACCTTTCTCTGTCATGTCCCAGTTGTTCCTGAGGGTCGCTATTAGTGCATAATGTTAGGATGACGTTGTGCAGTAATATGGAACATGTAGCCTGTTTGAATCATTATGGAACTCAGACCACACCTACTGTAGCAGGTTCAACCTGGAGCCTGACGCACAGTTCACAACGACTGGACGGTTGATATACAGTTCCATGATTAGTGAGGATTAAGGTAGATTTATAGGATTATTGTTCAACCCCTATTGTACACTTTTTTTCCACCTTCCAATATTGAACTTGAGTATGACAACTTTCAGGATGAATTAAAGCCCTACATTTTTAATTCATCAATATATTTAGTGCGTAAAGGCTCTCCAAACCTGTTTTTTTAATGATTCATACAAAATGTGTCTAAAGAATCTACAAGATCAGGGTATTTTTTACAGCCTCTCACAGCTTTGTCCAAAGCCACCATGGCGTTACAGAGAGAATGACAGCATGTCACGGAGCTGCCGGAAATTAAGTTTGCACTCCAGTCCCTTTGTTATGATATGACAAATAAACATAGTGAGGTGAAGGAAAGAAAGATAGAAAAATGTTATGAGTGTTTTGTAATAAAGGATGTATCTTCAGAGGATAATTAAGTGAATGTAAGTGAATCGTTTCAAGCAGGGTCGTGCACAGACCATTCAGGAGAAACTCAAACTGAGACTTTTTTTTAACAAAGAACTATCTATTTCTGCAAAAACACACTTACTCCTCACAAATTGTAAGCAAGCCAGATACAATGCCTCCTAAAGACATGATTGACATTTGGAAAAGAGGGTGGGCTACCAGCTGGTCGTTGATGATTGATGTAAATCTGCTAGTTTGCTAGCTCAATTTTTTTCAACTGATTGTGATTTATCTTCAATGCTCTTAAAATAATAACTTTATATTATAATATTCATAACTCAAGATATATGGCTGGTTGGCTAGTGGCTTATGTGGATATTTTAGTAGGCCTTAATGTTGGTTAGCTAGAGTCTAGACTACCTGTGTTGCTGGTGCAGACTGAGGAAGGGATGGAGTTGGGTCAGAGAGGCTCTTCTCTCTTTCTGCCTTTCTCAGCTACGCGTATCACCCAACTAGACCGAATATGGATGATAACGTAAATCAAGTGTTATCAAGCGTTAATACAATGTTATGCTGCAGTGGCAGAACTGTTGGTATTTAAACTAGGTAGCTAGTTACACACACTCGCCCAGGCGGGGTGGTGGTGTGGGGGTGGCGAACTTGATGACGTCAAGACGACTTACGGACAAAAAAAATGTACATCACCACCCAAAAGGGCACCCAAAAGGGCACTTAGTTAGTGGGGGACAAAGGTCACGTGCTGGGAACAGATCGATTCTGATCTGTGCACGTACCTGGCCTCAAGTAAAAATAACAACAACAAGATTTTGGGAGGGCACTCACAGACTATTTACAGTATGTAAATGACCTAGTAGGCATATAGAAAGATGACGTGTGCAGGTGAGCTGGAAAAAGTCTCAGAGCCTAAACCAAACACCATAATCATCATGATGGCCATTATACATGTAGACCTCCCAGAATTACCTTGGTTGCCCTGAGAGGATAGATGAGGCCAGCCGGAGTGAGAAGAAAGTACACTTCATGTTTCAGCTGCACTTAATGTACTATGATATACAGTATTAAAGGTGTACTCCCACTAATGTGTCCTCACATTCCCTTTCAGCCAACATTCACTATGCAGGGAAGGGATTTTCAAGAGCTGTAATATGAGGACTATTACGCGACGTGGACTAATGTGCTTTACAGAAGTTTGTATGTAACTTTGTACAAGGATGACTCAGATAAAAGGATATAACCTGTAATATTCTAGTGACTGACAGTGGCCACTCGTAGTATGTGAGGACAGGGCAGGAGCCTAACATAATATACTTACCTTGAAAACAAGCACTCTGGAAGTGTGAGGACAAACTACTGCCAAACCATGGCTGCCATAGCGAGGATTAGCAGGGTTGTTGTTCCCAGCCAACTCAGAGAAGGGTTGAAGTGAACCCCCCCACTACCCAGACAGTGTGTGTGTGTGTGTGTGTGTGTGTGTGTGTGTGTGTGTGTGTGTGTGTGTGTGTGTGTGTGTGTGTGTGTGTGTGTGTGTGTGTGTGTGTGTGTGTGTGTGTGTGTGTGTGCGCGTGCGATGGAGGCCCGTAGAAGACACAGCTGTTAATGCGTACAGCAGTGTCTGCCATAATCTTAATTGAAATCTCCTAGCCGCCCTCTCCCTCTGTGTGCGTTTGCTGAAGTAGAGAAACATTTTATTTCACTAAGCTCACCTCAGTTTGTGTGTGTGTGTGTGTGCGTACTTTCATGTGTTGAAAAATACATAAGGTTGTTCCATCACTATGCTGAAACAACAATACATGGGCCTACATTTTAAAAAACGGTTATGACCAAGAGTAGAGGTTATACAATGATAAAATGCAGGGCCCATTCTATTTACAAGAAGATGATGCAGTCTTTCGCTGCAGTGGAGCGTTGAACTCAAATGACTAGCTTAGCGTCTAGCTGATTACTGAGCTGAAATTCAGGTAGCAGTGAAAGTCAAGCTGACAGCTATCCTGACAGTCTGCACATCAGTGTGTTCCCTCCCTCATCTACACGACCCCATTATGAAACAGCCTGCATGCTAAGCAGGGCACAATTCCCTTCCCCATCACAGCACCCGATGGAGAACGGAAATGATTAAAATGAATATCAATCCATTCCAATAATTTGAGATCCCAGCTTAACTTCAAACAATTACTCTGCTAAACGCCTCACTGTTACAACATTTATTTTGAGAGAAAAAATCGAATTAGGCTGGAAGGTGAAAAAGTTAGGAAGAATGAAAAGGGTGCTCAATGTAGTCGTTCAAGAGACTGCTCCCTTTCTTTAACAGCAGTGTTTGACATGTTTGTCATTTTTTAAATTTAACTAGGCAAGTCAATTAAGAACAAATTCTTATTTATAATGACAGCCTACCCCGGGCCAAACCCGAACGACGCCCAATTGTGCGTCGCCCTATGGGACTCCCAATCACGGCTGGATGTGATACAGCCTGGATTCAAACTAGGGACTGTAGTGATGCCTCTTGCACTGAGATGCAGTACCTTAGACCGCTGCGCCACTCGGGAGCATGGGTGCGCCTGGGCTTGCTTTACGGTATCCGCTCAAGCTTCGCCTTAACTCTCTTTTGTCTGTCATTTAATGCAGTGAAACTCACTGGTCAGACAGTACAGACACTGTTCCTGACATTCAATTGAATAAAGAACATCCTAAAATCTAGGGATGTGTTCTACAGATGATGATGTTGCAATATTATGGGGAAGTACACTCCAAATGTAATAACTTTCAGTCGGCCAATATCAGAGAGCATCATGATAGTCCTCATATGACATCTCCTGACTGGGAATCCCTATCCCTGAACAGTCAATGTTGGTTGTTAGGGAACGTGAGGACACATTTGTGTATTATTGTGAACAAGCTTACTATCTTTGATCTACCCATGTAGACCTTAATACTGATATTAGTAGATGCTGTTAATTCTAGCTGCACTGTCATTTCTTCTGCATTTCCCCTGATCTGACATCGACGCTCTACAAAGCTTTTATGATATTTTATGACTTTGACTTCTGACAAGTGATAATGGCACGCAGCATGGTGTTGCAAAAAAAGCACCAAATCAATTACAAGTACAGGACGTGGGGGATGTAAACGCTGGCTTAATCCTTAAAGAGGCATCACATTGTGTTTCTTAGCGACCCCTTTGGTTCAAGCCAGCCGCTGTGCTGCAGCTGACTACTGATGGTTCAGATTAGAAGTACCTTCTGAAACGACTTGCCTACTGAAAACCGTCCTCTCTGCTGGAGCACCAGATAAGAGTTTGAAGTGTGTTCAGCGAGATGCTCGACAGCCATGTTCAATGCCAAGGCCTTATCACCATATAAAAGGCGGGAGGAAATGTCCTGTACTTTCTGTTCTGCTTCTGTTTTTCTCTTTTCGCTGTCAGCCATAATTTGATATCCAACTACTGTCAGATATAGGCTGCTTCTTTGTCTGAAATGCAAGAAGAGCTCAAGGCCTGTTGTTGTGTATCGTCTGTTTGGGCTGCACTCTGATAAGTCCTGCAAAGGCCTCTGGGAAATATGGGCTACTGAGGGATTGGACAGGGTGAAAAGGCAAAAGTCTGGCCTGGGTGTAATGAACATCAAGTTTAACCACTTATTAACTGCCCTCCCATGTTTTTCTCCAGAACTGTTGCCAACCAACTTGCAGGGGCACAATCTAGTGACCTAATAGAACACATTAACCCCATAGGTGCCAGTCTCAGCATAATGAAATAAGAACAACATTATCTGTGCTACAATCACATGGTCTCCGAAATACTGCTGTCATCCATCACTCTGCCCAGCTCACGGCCCATTATTTCCATCAGTGTGTTACTGAGAAGAAGGGAGGTGGTGGGTAGTGACCCTGGTTAACACTGCGCTCGTTGGTGCCGCTGTGTTTTACACACTCCCCTCTATGCCCTCACCTCCAACGCACACACACACTCAGACTCCAAACTTGGCGCCGACTCTGTGGTCTATCACTCTAGCGTGAAACTAAAACAGGATAAAGTAATTTAACAGCTTGATGAACAAACTCCCCAGCACTGACTCCTGAACCTCAACTCTCACCTGGCTTACAGTATCTTTTGTCAACCCAGCAATCACGATATGCCCTTTAATCATTTGTATTTTATTTTCACAGCGTTAACTTCAATATCATTACATGCTTTGCAAGCCACATCTACAGCTATTAGTCTGACTGCAGATGGGCCACCACCAGGTAACTTCTCTGGAACAGTTGGGTTCCCCTTGGTTAGCTAGAGTCGACCAAGGGAAATTATAATGGAAACTAGATAATAAAGTCAGACTTTGGAAACCTTTCACCTCTGAACATTTCTTAATTCAAAGGCCTTTTATTTCAAAGTTTGGATCATCTTTGACACGTGTCATGGATGTTAATTCTCATCAGCCTTAATGTGTCCACTCTTCCTGTACATGGGCCAAAATCAGCCAGGGTAAGAGACATGGTAGCACACCAAAGGCTGTTTTTAATCCGTGCCAGACGAAGACGGCGAGGTCCTGAAGGCGGAGGGAGCCTCTCACTCAATGAAAGAGTCTGTCCTGCCATCTGTTCCCTCTCTTCACTCCTTTAGCCTTGGAGCTCTCTCTCTCCATCTATCTCTCTCGCATTCCATAAGTCATTTTTCATCTCTGCCACCTTGCCACTCTATTTCTTCTCTTGTCTTCATCCTTCGATCTTGTCTTCCTTTGTGTTTCTGTCTTTCTCTTCTAGCCACCAGTTCCATCTCTCTTTCTCTCTTTCCGCAAATTCTCCTTTGTTTTCTCTATCTCCTTAGTTTTCTGTTCTCTCTCCCTCATTCGTTCTCTCTTCGATGGCGCTATTTGTTTCCTTAGTATATCAGGCTCTTGAGGCTTACACCATGTCTCCTCCTAATCCTGGGTTGGCAGGTTGGTGTCATCAACCAGATGCATCTGTCTCCTCAGCATTACCATTCGTTTAGCTGGCTCCATGATCCATGAAGACTTCAAGGGACACTCCTGCAGGCCATATTTCCAATGGCAAAAACAATGCCATATTTTCAATGAAGTACTATTGTAATAGCAGAGTTTTCAACTTAAGGCCAAGCATCACACCCTCATAGGGTACTTTTTTTTCACTTAATCTTATCACAAATAATGTTTTACCAGTTGAATGTAGACACAAATATAATACTTTTGTCTATTAAAATGTTTCTGAAATAGTTCAGAACAATATGCAAATGTTATTTACAACATATCAACAATTCAACAATTCCCTCAGGGCAAGTCTGGAGAATATATCTAAGGATAACCACACAACATTTGGTGAATGCAGATGCTTCTGAAGCTGTGAAAATGGAGTTAGCATGTGGGAGGGGTCTGACTTTCGGGAAATGGCAGTTAAAGACAAGTACGCTGAATTTAGACTATCAAATAACAAACACCTATTTGGACCCAATCCCCATCTCTTCAAAGTAAGTTACTAAATATAGTCCAGTTTGTAACATTCTCTATGAAATTGTCTTTTAAATGATGTGTATGTCCATTTTAAAGTAGTTAAAATGTATTAAAATGTTGATGACGGTAGTATGATTAACTAAAGAAAATATACATTTGCATCAAGGTTTTGACATTTTTATATTTACTCTTTGAAAATATTAATATTAAATGGACAAACTACCAACAAATCTCAAAATGAATAGGAGGATGTAAAAATATAATTTCAGCCTGTGGGGCCTTAAAGGCTGTTACAATGTTAACATTAGAGCCCAACTTTCATATTTTGGTTCAGTTGAGTGAGAACGGGTCCACACTTCCTCTTTCAGTTTACATGTTGAGTTGTTTTAATGTTGGGTGTCATGTTTCATTGGCCTGGTGGGTCTTACAGATAGGGATGAAATCTAACCAACTCGTATTTTATCATCCATTTTGCACGGTATGACCAGCCTTTCCTTCTTTATTTTATTCCACATTTCATTAGTTGCCACAACTACGTTAAGCCACAATTAAACCACAGAGCTAGCACTCCAATTAAAAAACATAACAAATCAAAAGACATCCCCTGCTGGCTTGTGTCACATCAACCGTTTTGTTTGGGTGTAATATAAAAGAAAACGGATGCCTGGGCAACAAGAGATTACCAATGCAGCCACGGCCTTTGGAATTCCAACGGAGACATGTTTGCTGGTGTGCCACTTTACTCAGGCAGGCCTCCCCATTACTGCATCCAATCAAAGTGATGACATGGGTTTCTAAATCCTTTACATTCATCGGGTTTACACAGAGAGCTGCTTTGATGTTTCCCTATTGAAAATATTATATTGTGGCCCAAGGCAGATACAGTACTGTAGTTCAGGATGGAATTATACTTACGTATGAGACTTAAAGCAGTAACAGTCTTTTGCATGTAGCATGCACGCTGTTGCATTGTGTGAGTCATTATAGTGTAACAGAATCGTAGGTGATGTACTATGTCACTGTGTCACGCATAGACTGGACATGCATGTGATCTGCTGTACATGGCATCCATATACTCATCCATCTGCAAAGGTAGATACTGTAGCTGATGGAGAGTCTACAGAGTCTAGACCATGACTGAATTCATACTAGATCAATTATAGTCGGGCCTTTCAGTGTTCAGTTCCTCTTCTTTCCTTCATTCTAGCCCACCAAGACACCTCAGCCAACCCCAGCCATTTCAAATGCCATATCAATGTGCAAAAGGTCTTCGGCCAGGCGGTAATTTGACATCATGTTCTACGCTCACCCAGAGCAAATTATATCAGCGTAGTTGCCCCGTCCATTTGCTTTTCCTAGCGAAGTGTCCCTGTGCAAACAGAGTACTGGCCCTGGAGATCTAATGTACCCTACAGTATGTTCAGAAGCTCACTGCACCAGAGCATGAACTAAACATGCCTTAAATATTGTATGTTTTTATTGCATTAGAATTGTAAATATTGTGATTTGTATGATTATGTGCAGGGCACCCTTGTAAAAGAGGCCTTGGTCTCAATGGGATTTCCCTTTTTTTTTAAGGTTTACAAAATAAATGCTTCCTCACTTGCATAAGAAGCTCCTGGTGGGTTAAAAACAAATTATTGTTACATAAAACACTCCTTTATGGAAGAGATTTGATATGCAATGAAGTGTTCTGATTTCCTGCAGACATTGGGGAGGTGGTGGTGATCTGTTCTTCTCATTAGTCTCCTCCTTTATGTCGATCTGTTCATTCTGTTTGTGTGCCACGGGAGGGAGAGAGGAGAGGGGAGGAGAGGGGGAGCTGGATCAAAGTGCTGACTAAGTGCTGCTGGTTTACATAGGCAGCAATCATACACTATAATGTATGAGAATCATACTGTATAAAATAATTGATGAGAATCATAGACGTTGGGGTTGAAGACGACTGAACCTGCTGTTACAGACTGCCGTTTGTGCAGGTTGGCTTTGCAGGAGGGCAACATAACCCTCTAGCCTCCTAGAGTGTTGGAGCATTGTGGGTATGTTTGTTGCTATGTAATCTCACTGAGTGGTCTTCCCACAGACAGCTCTTGGGTATAATTATATGGGTCTTCTATCTGACTGCTAGAGAGGTTGAGTCATTCAAATGTTACTGTAAACCATGGTGTTTACAGGAACATGATGAATAGGTGGTAGAGCATTAAGACGTTAGAAAACACTGTGTACATGTGGGAGTGTGTATAGGCATCTATTCATATGCAGGCAGAAATCATGGTTTAGTCCAATCAAATGTTATTTGTCACGTACACAGTTTACAGCAAGGTGCAGTAAAATGCTTATGTGCTTCAATGCAGTACATGAATCAATAACAGTAATAACAATAACAAGAATCAAGTAAAAAAATAATAAAAAGAGTAGAAGTAATAGAAGAGGTAGTCTGCATTGTAATAATGGACCGGACTACACTGTATGTACAATAGACAGTGGGTAGTGACTTGGTCACGCAATGGAATCTACAGTACGAATACAACAGCAGTGTTGACTGTGTGTTAGTTAGTTAGTTCTGAGTGTGTGTGGATGCGTGTGTGTGTGTGTGTGTGTGTTTATGGGTGTTTGTGTGTGTAAATGTGTGTGTTCGTGCTTCTCCGCTGAGGGCCATGCATCTTTTTGACGCTAACACAAATCTGGGCTTGGGTGTGGACAGAGTGTGTTCCTGTGGGAGAGGCGAGCCATGCATACCGCCTCCTCACTTAAGCCACCATAATAAGGCAATAATGTTGAGAGGAGGCGCCTCCACGCCAGCACATCTCTCCAAGGGGCATTGCTCTTACATTGATCTCTTCATCTCACTGGCTCCTCTCTTTCGGTCTCTCTCGGAGTCTCTCTCTCAGGGTCTCTCTCTCGCCAAAGCAAGAGAGGTAGATAATATACAAAAGTGAAATAAACAATAAAAAATTAACAGTAAACATTACACATACAGAAGGTTCAAAACAATAAAGACATTACAAATGTCATATTATATATATACAGTGTTGTAACAATGTACAAATGGTTAAAGTACACAAGGGAAAATAAATAAGCATAAATATGGGTTGTATTTACAATGGTGTTTGTTCTTCACTGGTTGCCCTTTTCTTGTGGCAACAAGTCACAAATCTTGCTGCTGTGATGGCACACTGTGGAATTTCACCCAGTAGATATGGGAGTTTATCAAAATTGGATTTGTTTTCGAATTCTTTGTCGATCTGTGTAATCTGAGGGAAATATGTCTCTCTTATATGGTCATACATTGGGCAGGAGGTTAGGAAGTGCAGCTCAGTTTCCACCTCATTTTGTGGGCAGTGAGCACATAGCCTGTCTTCTCTTGAGAGCCATGTCTGTCTATGGTGGCCTTTCTCAATAGCAAGGCTATGCTCACTAAGTCTGTACATAGTCAAAGCTTTCCTTAAGTTTGGGTCAGTCACAGTGGTCAGGTATTCTGCCGCTGTGTACTCTCTGTTTAGGGCCAAATAGCATTCTAGTTTGCTCTGTTTTTTTGTTAATTCTTTCCAACGTGTCTAGTAATTATCTTTTTGTTTTCTCATGATTTGGTTGGGTCTAATTGTGCTGCTGTCCTGGGGCTCTGTAGGGTGTGTTTGTGTTTGTGAACAGAGCCCCAGGACCAGCTTGCTTAGGGGACTCTTCTCCAGGTTCATCTCTCTGTAGGTGATGGCTTTGTAATGGAAGGTTTGGGAATCGCTTCCTTTTAGGTGGTTGTAGAATTTAACGGCTCTTTTCTGGATTTTGATAATTAGTGGGTATCGGCCTAATTCTGCTCTGCATGCATTATTTGGTGTTCTACGTTGTACACGGAGGTTATATTTTGCAGAATTCTGCATGCAGAGTCTCAATTGGTGTTTGTCCAAATTTGGTGAGCGGACCCCAGACCTCACAACCATAAAGGGCAATGGGTGCTATGACTGATTCAAGTTTTTCTCTGTCTCTATCTCTCTCTCTCACTCTCAGTCTCTCTCACTCTCAGTCTCTCTCACTCTCTTCGTCTCTCTCACTCGCTTCGTCTCTCTCTCTCTCTTCGTCTCTCTCTCTCTCTCTCCGTCTCTCTCTCTCTCTCTCTCTCTCTCTCTCTCTCTCTCTCTCCCTCTCTCTCTCTCTCATAATAAGGCAATAATGTTTGGAGGGGGCACCTCCACACCAGCACATCTCTCCAACTCCCTGCTTTTTCCTCATAAATGTATTATACATAGCCTGCACAATCCTTTATTAAAGCTATAATCCTGTATTGAAAGAAAACAAAGCATACTCCCCGCCCCAGTTTCGCTAAAAAGCTAGGGGATGGGGTCTGGAGAAGTGTAACCACTCTCAAATTCATAGCTATGAATGCAAGGACATTCACGTTCCAACAAACATTGGAGTAAGCGTATATTTTGGGTTCTGATGGGGTACGACAGTTAAACTAAGCTCATGGGGAATTTATGAGTTATATTCTTCAATATTCAATGGGTATATATCAGTAATTAATAAGTCCAAAAATGGATTTAGCAACTAACGGTTCTAGATTTAAATGGCTAAGCCAGGTGTAGAATGGAAAAGCGTGTGAATCCAAGCTGGAAGAGGAGGAGGGGAATAGGACACAGAAGAGAGAGAGAGCAAGAGAGAAGCAAGTAGAGCCAGACTGACATCATTACTCAAACTCTGGCACCAGACTGTGACCAGCAGGTAGTGCCACCAGGCCATTGCAGCCTTGGCCCTGATTGGTTCTAGTCATGTGTAAACCTTGGTCATGATTGGCTCACCACGGCTTCAGAATCCCAGCTCAACAATGCCCCCTGTCTGGCAGATCTGTCACTGAGGCAAGTTCTTTACAGCATTGGTACATCAACACACAGACACTTATCTTTTCCACTCATGTCAAAAACCACTCTGTCCATACAGTTAACAACGCAGATTAGCGTTTTTCATCATGAAACTTGGTCTGGAGGCAGCTCTACAGAGTGGTCACTAGTTGGCACAGCCACAGTCATACAATCTGATGTTAAGCCTAACTCTAACCAAACTGCTAACTCTAATGTGAAACCTTAACCTTAAATTAAGACAAAAAAATGTTTTTACAATATATACAATTTTGAATTTACAGCTGGCCTATGAGAATAAAAGTCAACCAGCGTTAACAATAACAAGCAAAACTTTATGGAAACAAGCGGTTTTTACAAAACTTTATGGAAACAAGGAAGCTGTATTTTCTGTCTGTGAATTCAAGTTTGAGTGAAAAAGTTTTACAATAAATTGTGTGTATGTGTGTGTGCGTGTGTGTGCATGCTTCTCCACCCATGGTGAGTATGTATTCTTGTATTGTGAGCCATGTATATCTCAATGTGTTATCACATATTTAAGTGTTTATGGATGCACACCAGCAGCTTCTTCCCCACTAAAATGGCGGGTGAAATCCAACGTTTGATTCATTATACTGCAGTGGAATTATGCTGCAGATGCCTGCCACTTGGGGAGATGGCTCCATATTCACAGCCCCCGATGCATTCATAAATCAAGCTGCCTAATGTTCTGTGTGTCATGTGCTTCAGGCAGAGGATGAAAGGGAGAAATAAAGATTCCTGAGAACGAGGGATTTCAACTCATAGTTCTTTGTGTTAAGAACCCGTGTTGATGTGGACCGTAGCGGCCCACAAGACCAATAATACTCCATCAGTCAACGCTGTGTGGAGAGTGTAAGGCTTTGGGGGACATAAACACACTCACACACACACGGATAGTTGGACATGCACACAAACACACACAGCAGTCTTTATCTCAAGTCTCATTAACGCTAAGCAGAGAGAGAGAAAGTGATGTCTGGTGTTGTGGTAGGCTTGCAGATGGAGCTGAAATGTACCAAATAGACTTATTGTACAGCCCGGTTGTTGGCAGCTTACTTGGCTGTCAGACAGACTTAGACTCCGGAAAGCATGTATTTATCGTGAGTATAAAACTACCTCTCCAATGACATCAAGTCGAGAGACGTGCAAACAGAAATCAACGACATCAAGAGACGTTTATTAGTAGACACTAAGACTGTAATTAACCCTCAATAGAGGATGATACTATTTCTGTTCAGTCTGATTGCTTTCTAAAGTATATTTTCATCTTGTGATAAAGTATGTATTTCACCAGTTCAACCCTGGTTAGTTTTCATTATAGCTATTCATATAACAATGATTCATTACATTTCTGAATAAATGGTTTCCTACTCCGTTATGAAGAGGTTTTGCCTTACATTTCCATTATGCTGTTGAGAGGCTTTCACAGTAAGAACTAGGGCTGGGAATTGCCAGGGACCTCACAATACGATATTATCACAATACTTAGGTGCCGATACAATATGTATTGCGATTCTCACGATTTCCACAATTCTATACAGTATCTACTGACATTTGATACTGATTTTTATTGTGATTCAATGTTCCAAACATATTGCAGACCATATGTCTGCTGCAGAGAGAAAAGAGAATGCCATGAGAAAATTAGTTTTGATCAGTCATGGAAATAAAATAGCTGAAAACAAATTGGCTCCATATTTAAAAAGAAGATGGAGAACAAGCGATGAAGAGAAAATACTGGAGTTGTGCTGGAGGTACTGCAAACTAGTACAAAAATACTGGAGTTGTGCTGGAGGTACAGCAAACTAGTACAAAAATACTGGAGTTGTGCTGGAGGTACAGCAAACTAGTACAAAAATACTGGAGTTGTGCTGGAGGTACAAAAAACTAGTACAAAAATACTGGAGTTGTGCTGGAGGTACAGCAAACTAGTACAAAAATACTGGAGTTGTGCTGGAGGTACAGCAAACTAGTACAAAAATACTGGAGTTGTGCTGGAGGTACAGAAAACTAGTACAAAAATACTGGAGTTGTGCTGGAGGTACAGAAAACTAGTACAAAAATACTGGAGTTGTGCTGGAGGTACAGCAAACTAGTACAAAAATACTGGAGTTGTGCTGGAGGTACAGAAAACTAGTACAAAAATACTGGAGTTGTGCTGGAGGTACAAAAAACTAGTACAAAAATACTGGAGTTGTGCTGGAGGTACAGCAAACTAGTACAAAAATACTGGAGTTGTGCTGGAGGTACAGCAAACTAGTACAAAAATACTGGAGTTGTGCTGGAGGTACAGAAAACTAGTACAAAAATACTGGAGTTGTGCTGGAGGTACAGAAAACTAGTACAAAAATACTGGAGTTGTGCTGGAGGTACAGCAAACTAGTACAAAAATACTGGAGTTGTGCTGGAGGTACAGAAAACTAGTACAAAAATACTGGAGTTGTGCTGGAGGTACAGAAAACTAGTACAAAAATACTGGAGTTGTGCTGGAGGTACAGCAAACTAGTACAAAAATACTGGAGTTGTGCTGGAGGTACAGCAAACTAGTACAAAAATACTGGAGTTGTGCTGGAGGTACAGAAAACTAGTACAAAAATAATGGAGTTGTGCTGGAGGTACAGAAAACTAGTACAAAAATACTGGAGTTGTGCTGGAGGTACAGCAAACTAGTACAAAAATACTGGAGTTGTGCTGGAGGTACAGAAAACTAGTACAAAAATACTGGAGTTGTGCTGGAGGTACAGAAAACTAGTACAAAAATACTGGAGTTGTGCTGGAGGTACAGCAAACTAGTACAAAAATACTGGAGTTGTGCTGGAGGTACAGCAAACTAGTACAAAAATATTGTTGCGATATTGTCAAAATGAGACATCGTCAAAAATAATACCCCCATAAGTAACTGTATTGATGTTTCCCCCATCACTAGTAAGAACACCCAATTAGAGTGCTTTATCCCTTTATCCCTAATTATCTATCCTAAAACTATGCTTAAGGACAAAGTGATCAACAATATAACAACTTTTTAATGGTCTTTGAGGCAACAAAGATCAATTACTGTTAGGTTGAAAGAGAAAGGTTGATAAAGAGAGCAGGAGAGAGAGAGAGAGAGAGAGAGAGAGAGAGAGAGAGAGAGATGTTGATAAAGAGAGCAGGAGAGAGAGATATGTTGATAAAGAGAGCAGGAGAGAGAGATGTTGATAAAGAGAGCAGGAGAGAGATTTTTATAAAGAGAGCAGGAGAGAGAGATGTTGATAAAGAGAGCAGGAGAGAGAGAGGGAGAGAGATATGTTGATAAAGAGACCAGGAGAGAGAAAAAGAGAGATGTTGATAAAGAAAGCAGGAGAGAGAGAAAGAGAGGTGATAAAGAGAGGAGGAGAGAGAGAAAGAGAGGTTGATAAAGAGAGCAGGAGAGAAAGAAAGCAGGAGAGAGAGAAAGAGAGATGTTGATAAAGAGAGCAGGAGAGAGAGAAAAAAAGCAGGAGAGAGAGAAAGAGAGATGTTGATAAAGAGAGAAAGAAAGATGTTGATAAAGAGAGCAGGAGAGAGATGTGTTGATAAAGAGAGAAAGAGAGAGGTTGATAAAGAGAGCAGGCGAGAGATGTGTTGATAAAGAGAGCAGGAGAGAGAGAATGAAAGAAAGCAGGAGAGAGAGAAAGAGAGATGTTGATAAAGAGAGCAGGAGAGAGAGAAAGAGAGATGTTGATAAAGAAAGCAGGAGAGAGAAAGAGAGGTTGATAAAGAGAGCAGGAGAGAGAGAAAGAAAGCAGGAGAGAGAGAAAGAGAGATGTTGATAAAGAGAGCAGGAGAGAGAGAAAGAGAGAGGTTGATAAAGTGAGCAGGAGGGAGAGAAAGAGAGCAGGAGAGAGAGAAAGAGAGCAGGAGAGAGAGAAAGAGAGATGTTGATAAAGAGAGCAGGAGAGAGAGAAAGAGAAAGGTTGATAAAGAGAGCAGGAGAGAGAGAGAGAGAGAGAGAGAGAGAGAGAGAGAGAGAGAGAGAGAGGGAGACGACAGACAGACAGACAGACACGCACGCACACAGCTGACAGCCATGGCCACCTGGTGTTTGCTGTAGTATCCATTTTCAGTGTTGGCCTGTGAAGGTAAAACCAACCTGTCCTCCCCTGAACAGGTCCCTATTCACTTTATGTGTGAGTGGGACAGGTAGGCAGACAAACAACAGCACAGGGAATGGTAGAGGAAGTCATTCTCCCAATGACATCACTGTGAAACAGAACCGAGCTAGGGGAGAGGTAAACTTTATGTCTGCCCTATTTACTGTACTGCGGATGGTTCATTTAGCTGGTGGGAGGGAGAAGAGATGCTGTAACTAAGTCCCATTATAAGAGATTGTTGTAAATCTAAAAGGCGCATTACAGTGGACATGGATGGTATAATGACTTCCATGAATCAGGCATTTGACTGGATTTTAGGCGGTTTATATAATTTCATTATAACACTGAATTAC
Organism: Oncorhynchus clarkii lewisi; assembly: GCF_045791955.1. NCBI lineage: Eukaryota > Metazoa > Chordata > Actinopteri > Salmoniformes > Salmonidae > Oncorhynchus > Oncorhynchus clarkii. The sequence goes on along the minus strand of NC_092147.1, from coordinate 76,088,649 downwards.
CTGTTGTTTAGCTCTGAATAAATGAATGATAAGATAGCAGGAAGGATAGAAAGAAAACAACACTAATGTGAAACATTTCCATGGGCTGTATATGGAAGATGGGCATGAGTTTCATTCTTTCCCACTCCTGCACTAAAGACTATCATGTTGCACATCAGGTAAAGGGATCTGTGCTTACACACACACACACCCACACACGCACCAGAGATCAGGTTTAAACCCCTCGCTTCAAAGTACATGGAGCAGAGGGAAGGAAGATGGCACCTGCGTTTTGTTCTGATGCTGGATCCAGTATGATGGTGAGAGAACAGGGAAAAGGAACAAGGATCTGAACTCTACAGCCCAGTAGAGTCTCTGAGGACTGTATGAACACATAGATGGAGGGAATGTCACTTGTCTTCAGTATGAAGTGAACTGATAAAAGGGGTTCATGGCCCCCTAACACTCACCTAACCCCACCTTGGTTAACAGATCTCTTGGGTGTTTGGAAGCTTTGTGTTGCCAAGATGATGCAGCAGATTTTGAGGGACATGTACATCGATCCGGACCTGCTGGCGGAGCTCAACGAGGAGCAGAAGCATATCCTATTCTATAAGATCCGCCAGGAGCAGGTGAGGCGCTGGGATGAGAGGGAGAACCAAGAGAACCAGGAGAACCAGGACCAGGGAAAGAAGGGTGAGTCTGGGTGTACTCTACTGAGTCTTTTTTGACAAGCGGAGTGTAGATTTAGAAATGCTTTTAGCTGTGTCTACATTATTTTTTAATAGGGATGTTTTGCATTGTTACTGGTAAGTTTTGCTAAATAAAATATTCCAAATTAAATGGAGACTGTAGATGTTGTGTTTGGAATGGTTTTATTAGTCACAGACACAGACAGTCAAAGGTGATGCTAACATGCTATCCCCACTGTGCCCGCTCAGGCAGCAGGAGAAGTATCCAGTGGCTGCAGGGCTGCGATGGGGATGTGTGGGTGTGGGTGATGGGCGACGCTCCTGGGGATAAGCCTTATGAGGACATCATCAAGGAGCTGATGGGGGAGAAAGCCAGACGGCAGGCTCAGCAGGAGGCCAAGGAGCTCTGGTGAGTGGGGAAGGATAAACCATTGTAAATGGTAAATGTTATTGAAGCAAGGGAAAATGTGTCAGAGAGATTATACTGTATGAGGGATGAGATGGGTAGATAGGGAGATTTGTGTGTTATTGTGCCAGAACTAGATTTAAACTCTCCAAAGACATATTTGATGCAACCCATGTCAAATTGGGCTTTAGGTAGGTTTCTCACCCCTTCCTTTCACAACAAAGTGTTTTTCAACAACCCTCTTGCTCAGGCGAACCAAAGAGGCTGAGATCGAGGAGAAGTTCCGGGATGCTATGGCGAAGGAGAAGGCCCGTTTTGTGGCAGGGAAGTGGAAAGAAGAAACAGAGGACAGGAAGGCTGCCAAGCAGGAAGAGGAACACATCCAGGAGTCTCTCAAGGTAGGGCAAAGGCTACGTGTGTGTGTGTGTGTGTGTGTGTGTGTGTGTGTGTGTGTGTGTGTGTGTGTGTGTGTGTGTGTGTGTGTGTGTGTGTGTGTGTGTGTGTGTGTGTGTGTGTGTGCGTGCGTGCGTGCGTGCGTGTCTGGTTGTATGTGAGTGATGGGGATCTTTGGTTGCAATTTGGAAATGCGAGTCGGATTACTTTTCCCATACAATCCAAGTGATCAATGTCATCTACAGGGATTGTGTTGATGCCCGCCTTCAGGGCATACATTCTTTTTGCTGGACTACCTTGCCAGAACAGTCCCATTAAATTTTTCAGCCTTTAAGTTGCATGGTGCAATGCCACACTGCTGTTAGAGAGAGAGGACATCCCCACAGTCCCTGCTCTACAGTAGAGGGAGAAATATGAGAGAGGGGGATCGGACGATCGATACTCAATCTGGGAAGCACACTAGCAGAGGGAGAATCAGCCTTATTAGAGGGATCTGTGGGGCAGGGGTGAAGTATTTTCCAGGGAGTGCACTGCACAGAACAACCCTGTGTGCGTGTGTGTGCGTGTGCATGGGTGGGTGTAGAGATAACGTATATGTATATGAGGATTGATCATGGAAAAGGGTTTGGTCTTTATCAAATTTAATCAATTCAATTCAATTCAAGGGCTTTATTGGCATGGGAAACATGTGTTAACATTGCCAAAGCAAGTGAGGTAGATAATATATAAAGTGAATATATAAAGTGAAATAAACAATACCAATTAACAGTAAACATTACACATACAGAAGTCAAATTTAATCATATTTATACCTTCAAAGAAGAAGAGGAAATAAGGGGGAGCTGGAATCTGTGGGGGATGGCAGCACCACATCTGCACGTTCGATCACTGCTGTACCATAGAGCCCTGTTGGAGCATCAGCAGTCCTGGGTGATGTAGAACCCGGACGACTGAGACCTTCTTAAGAAACTCGTGAAATATTAAAGAGCTTGTTTATCATTGCCCTCTGTTGAGCTCGCCGGAAGGAAAGTGCTGAGTCATTAAACATTTTCCTGTCTGAACCTCTGGGACTAAAATATAAAATATAGAAGACACTAAAGTCGTATCACTAGACTATGTATAGCAGAGATAGGTCATTAGTCTTCCACCAATTCAGTTTTCAATTCAGAACCCTGGCTTCCACTACAATGTCTAAAAATACCATTTAACTATCCTGTTTGATGGGTTCATTGTGCTGAAAACCCTGGTTTGAACCCCTGTTGGTTACATTGACAGCAGAGTAGCCTTTGACCTCTTTGAGAAACCCAATCGTGGTATTGAAGCAGAACCCTGTGTGGTCTGAAACTATGAATATGTTCACTGAGGTTCTATACACTGTATGTTCTTTCCAAAGTATCAACCACCAATTAATTATCTCTGCATCACAACTGTCAGAAACATCACCACTCTCCAGCAGGGGGAAAAATCCTTTTAGCTAGAACAAAACACAACAGCTAACAATGGTCCCGGTCAAAAGCTGCCTGTTTTCACTCCAGAACTCAACGGCAATTACTCCATGCAACTAATTACAAGGCTTAAGTGGTTCAAATTACCACAATGCCATGTGTTTGTCCCTGGGAATAAATTATTCAGTAAATTATTACCACATCAGTACAGATGATGAGCTGAATGCTTGTGTATGGAATATCATACTGGGCCCGATTTCCCAAAAGCATCTTAAGGCCAAGATCATCATAAGAACCTTTGTATGAGCATCGTTTCATCTCAGAGTCCATCGTTACTAAAGTTGCACTTGAAAACGCTTGTTATTTACCGACTGCCTCAGACCACTCATAAAAGAGCATTGTTAGGTGTTTTTTGCCCTTCTGCATCACTTTACACACAAAAGATCTGTGCTTAACATAGAATCAAGATGCTTAGTGGATTCTCTGTGACTGCAGATAACTTCAAAACAAAGTTGCCAATGTCTTTGTAATTTTTACAAACAAACGTGGTTTAAAAATATGCTTCAAATGAAAACCTAGATGACTAAAATATTATTACTATTTACATAGGCATATATAGTTAAATAATATTGAAATCAATTTCTTATTCAGTCAATTGAGTTCTATTTTGCTAATTGTAGGTTACAGAAATGTTTGCCTCAGCATACACTATATATACAAAAGTATGTGGACACCCCTTCAAATGTGGATTCAGCTATTTCCGCCATTTCCTTGTCCCATTGTTGACAAGTATATAAAATCAAGCACACAGTCATGCAATCTCCATAGACAAACATTGGCAGTAGAATGGCCTTACTGAAGAGCTCAGTGATTTTCAGCGTGGCACTGTCATATAATGTCACCTTTCTAAAAAGTCAGTTCATCAAATTTCTGCCCTGCTAGAGATGCCCCGATCAACCGTAGGTGCTCTTATTGTGAAGTTGAAACATCTAGGGGCAACAGCGGCTCTACCGCAAAGTGGTTGGCCACACAAATCAAGGTCACGGAACAGGACTGCCAGGTGCTTAAGTGCGTTGCGTGTAAAAAATTGTCTGTCCTCGGTTGCAACACTCACTGTCAAGTTCCAAACTGCCTCTGGAAGCAACGTCACCTCGAGAACTGTTCGTCAGGAGCTTCATGAAATGGGTTTCCATAACCGAGCACCCGCACACAAGCCTAAGATCATGCGCAATACCAAGCGTCGGCTGGAGTGGTGTAAAGCGCGCCGTCATCGGACTCTGGAGCGTTGGAAACGCGTTCTCTGGGGTGATGACTCATGTTTCACCATCTGGCAGTCCGTCGGAGGAATCTGGGTTTGGTGGATGCCAGAAGAATACGACCTTCCCCAATTTATAGTGCTAACTGTGAAGTTAGGTGGAGGAGGAATAATGGTCTGGGGCCGTTTTTCATGATTTGGGCTAGGCCCCTTAGTTCCAGTGAAGGGAGATCTTAATATTAACATGACAAAATACAATGACATTCTAGACAATTCTGTGCTTCCAACTTTGTGGCAACAGTTTGGGGAAGGCCCTTTCCTGTTTCAGCATGGCAATGCCCCAGTGTACATATCAAGGTCCATACAGAAATGGTTTGTCGAGATCGGTGTGGAAGAATTTGACTGGCCTGCACAGAGAATTGACCTCAACCCCATCGAACACTTGTGGGATGAATTGGAACGCTGACTGGAGCCAGGCCTAATCGCCCAACATCAGTGCCCGATCTCACTAATGCTCTTGTGGCTGAATGGAAGCAAATCCCCACAGCATTGTTCCAACATCTAGTGGAAAGCCTTCCACGAAGAGTGGAGGCTGTTAAAACAGCGAAGGGGTGCACACTCCATATTAATGCCAATAATTTTGGAATGAAATGTTCGATGAGCAGGTGTACACGTATTGTTGCTCATGTAGTGTATTTTATGATGTGTAACAACATGTGCGCCATCTGTGATTTTAGTGCATTACGATTAGCCTGGCTAATGCGCGACTTTAAGGACGTAGAGAGGTTGGTGTTAGCAAGACTAGATTCTTATTGTGTAAATAAGGGTCCGGTTTCATTAATACAAAAGTGAAGACGGATCATCTCCTGGAGATACATTATTATCTTTATGGCTGTAAATATCAGAATCAGAGATTATGCTACAGGACACATTTGCTGATTGGAATATGTCCCGAGACTCTGCTGATAACGTCGACGAGCTAACCGCCTCAGTCACCGACTTCGTAAGGAAATTCATCTGCGACGTTGTCCCCACAGTGAAGGTTCGCTGCTTCCCCAATCAAAAGCCCTGGATTAACAGAGGTTGGCGCTAAACTAGAGGACAGGGCTACCGCATACAGGGTCTTGCATACAACCATGAGGCTACAGCCGAGGACAGGAACATGTTTAAGAAGTCCCGCTACAAGGACTATGTAGGAATAAGGTGGGATCATACTACACAGGAAGACCCAGCCGTGATCTGCCCAATGATGCCTCTCTTCCAGACAAACTCAATGCATTTTATGCACGCTTCTACAATAACAACACCGTACCGTGTATGAGGGCCCCCACCAACCCAGAGGACTGGGTGATCTCGCAAGGCCGCGGGCCGGACAGTATTCCAGGGCAGGTTCTCAGAGCATGTGCAGATCAGCTGGCAGACATATCCACAGTAATTTTCAACCTCTCCTTGTCCCAGTCTTTAATCCCCTCATTTTAAAATGACTACCACCCTGTGGCACTCACATCTGTAATTATGAAATGCTTTGAAAGGCTAATTATGGCACACATCAACTTCATCATCCCAGACACCCTACACGCACTCCAATTTGCATACCGCTCCAAAAGATCCATAGATGACGCAATCTCAATTGCACTCCACAATGTCCTCACCCACCTATAAGAGGAATATCTATGTGAGAATGCTGTTTAACATCATTGTCCCCTCCAAGCTCATCACCAAGCTTAGGACCCTGGGACTGAACACCTCCCTATGCAACTGGATCCTGGACTTCCTGATAGGCCGCCACCAGGTGGTGTCACACTGATCCTCAACACAGGGGCCCCACAGGGGTGTGTGCTTGGTCCCCTCCTGTACTCCCTGTTCACCACAACTGCATGATCGGTGGTAGACCTGATCACTGGCGACACTGAGCCAGCCTACAGGGAGGAGGTCAGTGACCTGGCAGTGTGTTGCCAGTACAACAACCTCCCTCAACGTCAGTAAGACCAAGCTGATAATGGAATACAGGAAACGGGAGGGCGAGCACGCTCCCATCCACATCAACAGGGCTGCGGTGGAACGGGTTGAGAGTTTCAAGTTATTCGTCCCCAAATCAATAAGGACTTAAAATGGTCTACTCACATGCTCACATGCGCACAGTCGTGAAGAAGGCGCGACAGTGCCTCTTCCCCCTCAGGAGGTTGAAAAGTTTTGGCATGGACCCTCAAATCCTCAGAAGTTCTACAATGGCACCATTGAGAGCATCTTGACTGGCTGCATCATTTCTTGGTATGGCAACAGCACCGCTCTATCCCTGAGCCATAAGACAGCTAAACAGCTAACAGACTATCTGAGATTAAAAATATGACTGTCTCTTTGCACACTCACAGGGCTCTACACTGCACTCATCCAACACACACATAACATGCACACACATTTATTCTGACTCTACTCTACGGGGGCGGTCGGTAGCTTAGCGGTTAAGAGCGTTGGGCCAGTAACCGTTGAGCCAGTAACTCGAATCACCGAGCCGGCAAGGTGGAAAAATCTGTTGTTTTGCCCTTGAGCAAGGCAGTTAACACCAACAACAACAACTGCTCCCCGGGCGCCGATGATGTGGATGTCGATTAAGGCAGCAGCCCCCTGCAGCTCTCTGATTGAGGGGTTGGGTTAAATGCGGATGACACATTTCGGTTGAAGTCATTCAGTTTTGCCACTGACTAGGTTTCCCCTTCACACACAATCTCACATATAATCATAATTTACGCTGCTATTAGTCTTTTTATCATATATCCGGATGCCTAGTTACCTTGCCTTTATATATATATATATATATATATATATATATATATATATATATACTGTATATACACCTCTATCACTCCAGTATCCCTGCACATTGTTAATACAGTATTTGAACTGACCCTGTACATAGCTTCTTACTTGCTCATGTTCTTATTTCTTATTTTTATTTGTTTTGTGTTTTTGTTCTACCTTATGTTATTTTTAGAGCTACATTGATATTGATTAGTACATTCTTGGGTTTTGAGCTGGCAAGAAAGGCATTATACTGTAGTTGTGCACGTGACATTAAAACGTGAAAATATTGAGGCGGCTTGTGCTAATGCTCAGCCTACCTTATAATAGGCTTCTTAGCCTACCTTACAATAGGCTTAATGTACAAAATCTTAGATTTGGCCCATAATTCCGCACATTTTGTTACATACCATGAAATGGATTGTAGCCTACACTTAGCTAAATAGAACTCAATGTGATTGAAATATGGACTATGTAGCCCGCTGTATTTAACTTCTGTTTCAGTCATCTCAGTGTTCATTTGAAGCATAATTTATTCATTTGCTTGTTTGTAACAATTGCAAAGACATTGGCAACTTTCTATTTGTAGTCAACTTGGTTCTGAAGTTATCGGCGGCCAGGTAAATAACGAGTGTTTTCAAGTGCAACTTTAGTAATGATGGTTTTGGCAAACAGCTTACAGATTTAACAATTCTCCTACAAAGGTTCTTACGATTAACTTCGTCTTAAGCGGGCTCAGGACAATTATTACTGATGTGTCTTATTACAAAATGTTATGCAAATAACTCTGCAGTGTGTGTGTGTGGGGGGGGGGGGGGGGGGGGGGGGCGTACGTGGATGTGTGGTGTGTACGCCCGCCAGTCTTTTGTTTCCCATTCCTCACACATTTCTTCTCCGACAGAAACGAGAGGAGGAGGAGAGACAGCAAGGTGAGGAGGAGATAAAACGTGCAGAGGAGAAGAGAGCGAGGGAGCTGTATATCTCCCTAGAGCAGGAACAGAGAAGGAGTGAGAAGGATGACAAGGAATGGGAGGAGCAACGTAAGTCAAGTCTTCCCTGCCTTTTCTGTCTACAACTGTTTTCCTTTCCAGTGATCACCTCCATCAATTCTACACCCCTCATTTTTACTCCTTTTACATCATCCTCTTGTATTCACCTGTCCCTCCCTAAATATCAACTCCAAAACTTCTGTTGTTTATTCTCAAACTTGTACAGTTAAGCTCTCTCGTTGAACTACAGGACACATCTGAGAATGAAAGTCCAATGCAAAGTCACTTCCTTTTCAAATCCTCTCTCTCCTCCATTTCGCCCCTTCCAGTGCGGCGCTCTAAGATGGCTGACCAGGAGATGCAGAGAAAAGCAAGGCGGGCACGGGATGAGTACAAGCGCCAGTCCCTGCGGGCTATAGAGAAGGGCCGTGTGGCAGGGCTCAGTGGGCTGTTCCAGCAGGGCCCAGTGGTGGGGAACGGACCAACAGCAGCCCCCTTCAGGAGATACAGCAACGTGCTAGAGTCCTCCTCCTCCACCACCCACCGCCCCGGCCTCCAGCCTGCTACTCCTCCACTGTACCGCCGTAGACAGAGCCAAAGGCACAGCACCATTGTTACACAGCCACTGATGGACAGGTACAGATATAGCGCTAGCCTACTACTCATGAATGCGTATAAGGATAGTTATAAACTGGGTTGTTTGAGCCCTGAATGCTGATTGGCTGCTCTAATTACGTTGATAACCAGTTTATAATAGCAATAAGGCACCTCGGGGGTTTGTGGTGTATGGCCAATATACCACAGCTAATACACCACGCCTACTACTCATGAATATGTATAGGGATAGATATAGCATAATTACTATGCAAGAACCAATCAATATACAGATCAGATGCATAGAGTGTTAAAGTAGAACAAATATATATAAAATACTGTATATTGAGTGATACACAGAAGCAGACCCGATAGGCCCGCCATGCTTTTTTGTGCCTGGAACTCATCTAAAGCATTATGCACCTTTATCATGGCAGCATTAAAAAGCTTAGGGCAATCTGTGCTATAATATGTCTTAAATGCTTATTATGATATATGATGTGTTTATGTCTTGCTTCCCTTCTCTGTCTTCTCCAGTCCTGCCTGGGTGAGAGCCCCCCGGCCCAGCTCCAGAGAGTGTGTTTTGCTGTGGTTCAAAGAAGAGCAGACGCCCAAACAGGCTGGCTATGAGCGCAACAGCACCACCATCGCCCCCTGGTTCCACGGTCAGTGCTGAGTTGTTATCTTGATCAATCGTGGATCCCTCCAAGCTTCCCCTCTTGCACCAATCTACTTTTCTTCACTACCACTGCCACATGCAAACTATCTAACTAAAAAGTATTCTCAGGAATTGAGCATTGAAGGGAAGTTTTAGTCTGTTCGTGCATGCTAGGGTGTGTGGCTGGAGGGATGAGGCTCTTCAATAATAAATAGGCCACCCTAGACTAATTACTGGCGAGTGGCCCTGAGCCCTAACTCTCTCCATAATAGGTCACAGTGTGTAGCTCCTGGTTAAGTGACAAAAGCCCAGATGAATGGGCCTATGAGTGGCATACTCCACTGAAAAGAGGGGTGCAACATGCACTTCATGCTATCATGCAGAGACAGGGTATCAGGCATCTAAACAATGTGAGCACACCCAAACCCACTCTTTATATTGAAAAGATGCCAGTTTAATGCCGTTTTCCCAAATCATGCATTCAGGCAACTGTCATCATCTCTCTGTCACTGAGATTACTTTTGTCAGTAACAACGTTACACAACATTAAAAGGAAATATTCACGCATTTTAAACGTTTTTAGTATTTCTGCATCTCCGAGCAAGGTTCTATCGATTCCCGGGGTCAACTATGTTTTCATGTGTATCTGAACTCTTTCCATTTACGCAGGCAGACATACAGCCGGTATGACGTGGCATTGTGAAAAGTTGCTCTCACTACACGGGAAGTTAATAGGAAGATTACTTTTAGATTGCGAAAACGTCTATCATACAGGTCAGATTTCAATACTGACTGGGAGGTCTTGTCTCGAATGAGCCATTGATCATATATTTGCGATATTCCTAACTTGAGAAATCAATGAATCAATGAGCCCAATAAGTCCTCTATGACAACAAAATCATAAACAGTGTAGGGCTGGCTAATAAGTCCTTAGTTTTAGGTTTATGCTCAAGTAAACAATTTGGCTAATCTATACTTCCATATTTCCAAATCCTATTCTTGAAGATCAAGTATAACATTTATTGGAATGACTAGAATTCTGATAAACTTTGGTTTTAAATGTAAATCCATAATTTAATCGTAATATATGTAGTAGAAAGCGATGGGTTGAAAGAAGCCTACATTACCAAGCCATAAAGTAAATTTAACATCCATATATGGCCAGCTATGTAAAGTTCAACATTGATTTATCCTGCAATAGATGTCGTTCAATTGGTAACATACATGTTTGTTTTCTACTAATGCCTCAAAGGGAAAGTAATCTAAAAGTAACTGAATGTAATCAGATTACGTTACTGAGTTTGGGTAAACCAAAAGTTACGTTACTGATTTAAAAAAATTGATAGGTAACTAGTAACTAACGGATTACATTTAGACCGTAACGTACCCAACCCTGATTATAGGAATGTGTAGTTTCAGGTGGATTTTTCCTTTAATCATTTAGGGCAAAATTCAAGAATATTGTGCAAGGACCTTGGGCTTCTCTTTGCTTTGCATTTAACTACTGTCAGACTCTCCCTCCTCCTCAGGTCGAATTGAACTACTGTCAGACTCTCCCTCCTCCTCAGATCTAATTTAACTACTGTCAGACTCTCCCTCCTCCTGACCTAAGGTCTGATTTAACCACTCAGACCCGCTCCCCTCCCCAGGTCTGATTTCCAGACAGGAGTCAGAGACCCTGCTGATGAACACAGCAGAGGGCTCCTTCCTGGTGAGGGTGAGTGACAGGATCTGGGGCTACACGCTGTCCTATCGCACGGTCGACGGCTTCAAACACTTCCTGATCGACGCATCAGGAGACTACTACAGCTTCCTGGGTGTGGACCAGAACCGCCACGCCACCTTGGCTGACCTCATCGACTTCCACAAGGTGGGCAGGCAGTTTACAGTATGTACAGGGTTTCACACAGTGAACTGCAGGGGTTGGGTCAGACACATAGCATCCTATATACATCAGTAATGTCAGTGTCAGCATGGAGACTCCATGTGGAAATCAGATTAAATGGTTACTTAGTAACTCAACATCAAAGTGACAGCCAGCAAACATCTGGGAGTAAGTCTAATCAAATGCTCCATGATATACATCCGTGATCTTTTCATATCACATTAACTATTTTAGCAACCAATCACAAGCACGGCTGAACTGCGTTATCTTCAATAACACTGACTTACTTACCATGGAAACATATTCTCAGATGCGGAGGCTGACAGAACTGAATGTGTGAACTGTTTATCTGTGACATTAGTTATATGCTAATGTGAAAAGCGTGCACGTTGGTCTTCAGGAATTTGCATGTCTCTTTGACATTACACACACATAGAGTATAACATGGAGTCACTGTATACTGATCAGATAGAGCATACTGACCAACAGTTTGAATATGATTCACCACAGATCATCACATTGAATCTGTAAAAACGGAACATTAAACCATTCTGTTACTGTATACAGTGCATTCGGAAAGTATTCAGACCCCTTGACCTTTTCCACATTTTGTTACGTTACAGCCTTATTCTAAAATTGATTAAATTGTTTCCCCCCCTCAATCTACACACAATACCCCATAATAACAAAGCAAAAACAGGTTAAGCAATTTTTGCAAATTTACAAAAAAATCTAAAAACTGAAATATTACTGAAGTATTCAGACCCTATAGTCAGTACTTTATTTACCTTTGGCAGCAATTACCTCCCTGACAAAGGCCCTTCTCCCCGATTGCTCAGTTTGGCCAGCCACCTCTAGGAAGAGTCTTGGTGGTTCCAAACTTCTTCCATTTTAGAATGATGGAGGCCACTGTGTTCTTGGGGACCTTCAATGCTGCAGACATGTTTTGGTGCCCTTCTCCAGATCTGTGTCTCAACACAATCCTGTCTTGGTGCTCCACAGACAATTCCTTCGACCACATGGCTTGACTTTTGCTCTGACATGCACTGTCAACTGTGGGACCTTATATTAGACAGTTATGTGCCTTTCCAAAATCATGTCCTATCAATTGAATTTACCACAGGTGGATTCCAATCATGTTGTAGAAACATCTTGTGGCGCACAGCAGGTCAGCCACCAGGGGGAGACTCGTCGAGGCCTGGTAACAGACGGAGTATACATCACGAGGCGATGTCTCCATCTGCTGGACATGCCAGGTCTCGATGGGCTCTCCCGCCAGGACTAATTGGGGCTTGGTGAGTAATCAAGGATAATCAAGGGCTGTACAAGTCCCATAAAGCTGCCAGAAGGGCAGCACACAGGGGAGAGACTGGGGAAGGAAAGGACTCCCGTATAGTTGGGGACGGCACCAGAGGTAACAGGAGGGAGTTCAGTTTTTGATCCCCACAGGATACAGCAAGATCTGGAGGCCAGAAGACAGTATCCCGGAGAGGGTATCTTGGGGGATACCTATTCTTTTCTTTGGACTTTTATTTTGATAAACAACCTTTGAAACTGAGCTAATTCTACTCTGCCCGTGTCTGATCTGTGTAAACCTTTTGACCCAACCCCCTGGTCTGCCACAAGTGGTGGAGAATGTGGGCATTCTGATAATGTGGTCAGATCAGGGTTGACCTTTATGCAGCATCAGCATGGACGAGTTGATAGCTCAGTTCCTCCGGGCCCAACAAGCCCAACAGGCGGTTCAAGAACAAACGCTGGAGGAACAGCAGCTACAAAAAGTCCACCTCATTGAGGAAAACAGGAGGAGCTAACAGAAGATGACGACATCAAAACCTACCTCTGTACGTTTGAACGGACAGCACTATGGGAAGGATGGCAAAGACAGAAGTGGACCAGTCTGCTGGCCCCGTTCCTCTCTGGGAATGCCCAAAAGGCGTATTGGGACCTGAACGATGAACAGGCGGCTAACTACGACGGACTCAAACAGGAGATACTCAGCCGCTACAGGTACAGCCTGGCCCATCGGGCTCAACTACTCACGAATGGAGGTTCATAGCCGACGCATCCCCACGAGCCCAGATGAGCGACCCACTGCGCGTCACCAGCCTAACCGACGTATCCACCCTCTCCGTCCTAGACAAAGTGTTCCTGGATCGCTTCCTCCGGGCACTACCCCACGACATGAAGAGGGCAGCGAGTCTAGGCGCGCCCCAGACCTTGGAGGGCTGAGTGGGAGCCAGGCCGAGTCGGCGACCCGTTCGGGGAGTCGGAAGGACAGCCCCAATGCTGTGTACCCTGAACCGACAGTCAGCAGGGCCAAGGGACCGCAAACCCGTCGAGTGACAGTACCAGAGTTGCCGATACCTCTCCTAGTGGGACGAGATTATCCGCTGTTCGTGGCCCTGTAGGGGCACGAGCTGAGGAAGACGGTACGAGCCGTCCAAGGATGAGAGCGAGGACAACCCATCACCTGTGCAGACCGGAAGCAAACGGTTAATCAACCTGTATCTACGAGTCCAGAGTTGGAGGGGGGGGCTGGAACCCGACCCCCCTGGGGAACCACGGGAGGAAGAGCCCAGCCTCCCCCTCCTCGATTTCGAGGGGCCAGTCAAGATACCCCTTGGGGGCCAACTGAGGCGACAATTCGGCACGGCCCAGTGGGAGGATCCTAACTTGAAAGCCGCCGCAGTCCAAGTGATAGCAGTGGATGGACAGCTACTTCCAGGGGTGAGTGACTGGCGATACCCCCATTTCCAAATCAAGAATAACTTTTTGTATCAGGTGTCGCGCCAACAGGGGGAACTTCGAGAGATATTGTTGCTGCCCCAACGGTACGTGGGAACGTGGGAACCGGTACGTGGGAACCGTTCTTCTTGTCCCACACCCACCTGTTGGGGGCGCACCTGGGAATGGAGAAGACCTGGGAACGGATTGCCGCCCGGTTCCACTGGCCCGGGATGAGGAGGACCATGGAAGATTACTGTCACAGCTGCCCGGAGTGTCAAATGACTGCCCCAAAGGCACACTTCCGAAACCCACTGGTCACCCTACCGATCATCGGGTGCCCTTTAAATGAATCGCCATTTACATAGTGGGACCCCTGGTAAAAACAGCATGAGGACACCAGTACATCCTGGTAATAGTGGACTATGCCACCCGGTATCCCGAGGCCATTCCCCTACAGGCGGAGGTATCCAAGGCAATCACCCTGAAGCTGTTCCACCTCTTTAGCCGGGTGGGAATCCCAAACGAGATCCTGACAGACGAAGGTACTGAGTTTATGTCCCGCCTAATGAAAGATTTGTGTGCTCTCCTGCAGATCAAGCAGATCCGGACCTCTGTCTTCCACCCACAGACGGAGGGGCTCGTCGAGCGGTTCAATAAAATGCTCAAACAAATGCTGCGGAAGGTCATCGAGCAGGATCTAATCCTACTCTGTCCGTGTCTGATCTGTGTAAACATTTTGACCCAACCCCCTGGTCTGCCACAATCTCAAGGATGATCAATGGAAACAGGATGCACCTGAGCTCAATTTCGAGTCTAATAGCAAAGGGTCTGAATAATTATGTAAATAAGGTATTTCTGTTTTTAATTTTTAATAAATTTGCAAACATTTATAAAAACCTGTTTTAGCTTTGTCATTATGGGGTATTGTGTTTTGATTGATGAGAATATATTTTTTTTATCCATTTTAGAATAAGGCTGTAACGTAGCAAAATGTGGAAAAAAGTAAAGGGGTCAGAATATTTTCCGAATGCACTGTAGATACGTAATATGCAAGCAGTAAACACCAACAGACAAACAACAGCTGTTGATAAAAATGTATAGCACAGACATGAGACAGTCATGTAATGACTGTAGGGCAGTGGTACTCATTACCGAGCCCTTCATTTGTGGCTTTGGTGATATTCCTATTTTCCATTTTCCATACATAATGCGTAGTAATGATGCAATTTCAATTCAAGGTGTTTAATGCAGGCCAGAACCACTTAAATGAAGGCCAGAACCATATATATAGTTGTCCCTGTACGGCAGATAGATGGCAGTATAGCGCAGCTGTTGAACAGAAAGTCCGAAATATAACGAAACTGCTCAGCTTCAGCGACCGACACATGTCAGTTTGCTACTAGCTAATTTTGCAGTCTGATCGACATGGATCGATTATATGTAAAAAATAAAAATAAAAAAATAAAAAAACATCTGACAATGAAAATGTGGGGGAAGAGCTGGAGAACATTGTGACAGCTATGAACGAACCACCGGAGAATCAGGAAAATCAGGAAGATGGCTGCGGGGAAATGCAGCTAGCTAACGTGGCTCCGATGGCTAAGAAAACGGTCGATTCAAGAATAACACAGAAAGTTCCAAAAGAAATGGACAGACAAGTATTTTGTGTACTGCATAATGGGACTAGCCCACTTTGTCTTATTTGCCAGTCAATTGTTTTAAACGAGCAAATTTAGAGCGACATTTTCAGTCACACCATGCCCCCTTTGACAAAACATATCTGCCACAAAGCAACCACAGAAACAACAAAATAGCGCAAGGACAGCTCAAGGGACAACAACAAATTATGGACAGTTCTTGCACTGTTGCAGAGGCAACATATGAGATTGCTTGGATACTCGCAAGAAACAGGACCTTCACAGACTCAGAGATTGTCAAATAATGTTTTTTGGCTCGCAGCCGAAATATTGTATGCTGATTTTACAAACAAGGAAGATATTTTAAAGCAAATTAAGGGACTGCAACTCTCAACTCGACCATAACAAGACGCATAAAAGACATCGGCAAGCAATTGATGACTGACATCCGTGGCGCTGTGTTTTAGTATTGCGCTTGACGAAAGCGCTGATGTATGTGTTTAGGTCCGTTTCCCTCAAAACGAGTCGTTCGGATAGGAACTTTTATGATTACTGCCCCTTCAAGGCAAACACGAGGAGAGGATATTCTGAAAGCCCTTGTTACATTTGTTGCTGATAATAATATTGACTGGTCAAATCGGGCATATGTGTGCACTGACAGTGCCCCAAACATGTTAGGGAATAAGAAGGGACTCATAGGCCTGATGAGAAAGAGAGAGGATGTTCCCGAATTTGTATCATTCATCAGGAAGCACTTGTGGCTAAACTCAAAGACTGAGACTTACAGAATGTGATGCAGCAAGTCGTACTCGTGGTGAATATTATTATTGCGAGGGTACTGAATCACCTGCAATTCCGCGAGTTGTTGGAGAAATACCAGACAGAATATGGTGACTTGATATTTCACAATGAGGTGAGATGGCTGTCTCGTGGCAGAGTTCTGAAAAGAGGAGGCAGAGCTGGATGATCTACGGTGAATCTCCAGCTCCAAGGGAAAGCTAAAACTCAGGGCAAAATGCTGCATGTGGTCACAGCATTTCAAAATAAAATCACCACACTGTTCATACCTGACAGACAGTTTGTTCATTTCCCCAAACTCAGCAGTCACCACATCCAACCCAGACATACTGCAACATTTTAGCTATGATGCATTTGTGCGTGTGTTGGAGGAGTTTGAGTCAAGATTCATGGATATCATGGAGTACAAGGAGTTTTTCAACATCATTGAGAACCCCTTTCATGTGCCAGTGTCATCTCTGACCCCAGTCATCACAGCCCTCTGTCCTGACAGTGCTGGAATACAGTGAGATAGTGGAGCTACAGGCAAATGACACATTGCAAGGTGAACTAAGATCAGGTGTTACCCATTTCTGGAGCCTTGTGTCAGACACAGTATCCACTTCTGAAGCAGTGTGTACAAAAGGTAACATTTTATGTCAGCACTTATTCATGTGAATCAACATTTTTAACATTGAATATTGTGAAACAAAAACAGAGAAACAGTCTGACCAATGCACACCTGGATTGCCTTACAAGGATAGCAACTACAGACTATAAATGTAGAATGAATTCAGTCGTGGAGCAGAAGGGACATTTTCGCTTATCCAACTAATGAGATAACCCTTAATATGGGTCTTATACATGTGATGTAGCCTATGTGATGTGCTGTACATCAAATCAATTGCATGTGCTCTATTGCTCTGAATTTGCTCTCAATTGATGATAATGGAAGAAAAAGTACAAATGAAAGATCTGTGCAGCCCTCTGAATGATTGTCTCAACCCAAAGTGGCCGCCTTACAAAAAATAATGAGTAACACTGCTGTAGGGTTTGTTCTGATGATGTCTGTCTGACTGTCTCTAGGAGGAGGTGATCACCACATCAGGAGGAGAGCTTCTGCAGGAGGCATGTAAACGTACAGTCTCAGCCACGGACTATGGGGGGCTCTTCCAATGACCCCCCCCCCACACCCTGTCAGGTCACTATGAACCCCTTTCTGCTCCCAGCAATGTCACTTTGACCTCCCCCACCTGGATTCACACCGAGTGAGCCGTCTTTCTCCAGGCATGGCGCCATGTCTTCAGACTCTAACCATTCCACAGGACTGTCTACAGACATCCGTTCCCCCAGTAGCATCTTGCATGCGCCTCGCCACTAGGTGTTGCAGTGGGGAATTATTGGTAAACAAATTGCTGCTACAAGCTGTTTGGAAACTGTCTAACACGAGAGAAGAGTGAGCCATTGGGATATACATTGTTTCTAACTGAGAAGTTACACAAATGTTGAGCAACAGTGCAATTCAGGACAAGATCAAGCTCTTAGGGAAAGAGCAGACTTGTGTACGCGGGTAAGCAGACAGAAACCCAGACACCAGAGGCAACAAGGAACAGAGGTGGATTGTTCAAAGTGTCTTGCATCTGTCAAATACTCCTATTGACACTATTTCTTGTTGAAAACAAAGATTCTCACTTTGTACTTATGCAAACTTATGATAAGAGAGAAAGAGCTACTTCCCCACTTGAGACACAAAACACATTCAGATTAAACAAAGGTTGTCTCAGATGTTATGCTTTTAGGGAGTACTAAAGCTTCAAAGTGGAGTCATAGAGGACTTGTTTTTATGCACTCATTCCTATTGGGAATCTGTTGTCAACCTGATTGGGCTTTGTTCCTGGCCAATAATGCAGTTGAAGGAGAGAATTTGCATAGAAATCACTGACATAGAAATGACATATACCGAATGAATGCACATCCTCCTCCCAGTTAAAGGTACTATAAGAAGGAAGTATTCATAATTCCTTGAGGTCCACCCATCTTTAAAATGAATGGAGCAACTGCCCTCCTGTTCATGATACAAGACTAGTGCTGTCGAAGCACTGACAGCTTTTTCCATGCAAGTGATAGCCTCACTGGACCCGAGTGGGTAACCAGAGCTCTTCTTTTCCAACGGCCAGAATCATCCGGCAGTTAGAACAGCCTATACTAAACAGCACTATGCTAATGCCGCCACCCCCCAGTTAACATAATCAACACACACAGTCAATTATAAGCTCAGGTTTCCACAACACTGGGACGCAGCATTTTCCTGGCTAGTATAGATAGGCTGCTGTAGTAACGCAGCAGGAGAGATTGTTGTGTGGCAGGCAGCCTTTGTCCAGCTTTAGGTGTCAGTTTCTCAGCAGTAGGTCCAGCATTAATCAGTGAGCTAGGTGGTCAGTCTGTTTAGAGCAGCCAGTAAGTAATCAGCCACAGACACACAAAGTTACACTGAATATCAACTTCAGTCTGTCACTCATCAACCTGTGGAAAACAGAGAAAAAAGTTCCCGTGGGCATCAAAGATGGAATTGTTCCTACTACTTTGCCCCAAAAACAATAAAACGCCTTGTCTAATATAGAGGGATTTTGTTTTCCTATCAGGCAACACCTTTTCCAGGTAGGCAATAGCTGTATATGGAGTTACTGCCAGACTGCTCTAAATGGTTTGCACTGTCCTTCCTGTACTATTGTGGCCGTTGTTTTTACACAGCACATTCTGCAGAAATGACACAAAACACAAACTGTCAGAAACAGAAATTGGCAAGCGACAGTCACCAGCAAATTACACAGATCTGTTCTTTCATGCGATAAATTACTTTCATCTTCTTTGAGATAGAGGATAGACTATATACATTGTATAAATGTTGCTTTGTGAATAGTATACTGCTTTGATTTGTAGAGAATTTCTTAACTGCAGGGAATCAATTACCAAAATTATGGTAGTCACATTTCACATAATCACCACAATTAAGTAGTTGCCAACACCCTAAAGATAACAAGCTAATTCTAGGGCTTGAACAAAACAATCAATGATGACTATCAATTTATAGTGTAATATCTACAACGCCTAAAATGTTGCAAGATTCCAAAATAAATGTTAATAACTCTTACATGAAGGCTGTTCAGGACTTCTGGTAATTTCCCATTATGAACACAAGAGGGCTCCAAAACACAATTAAGTCAGTACTTTTTAGAATAAAGTTACCTTTGTTTTTTGGGGGCAAAGCCAATATGTCTGTTTACAAAGGAAGCCTAATTCTGAA
Organism: Oncorhynchus clarkii lewisi; assembly: GCF_045791955.1. Classification (NCBI taxonomy): domain Eukaryota; kingdom Metazoa; phylum Chordata; class Actinopteri; order Salmoniformes; family Salmonidae; genus Oncorhynchus; species Oncorhynchus clarkii. The sequence goes on along the minus strand of NC_092147.1, from coordinate 76,069,106 downwards.
ATTGCACCCAATTATTGCCAAGCGCTGATCTGATTGATAAAAAGATCAAATAGTGGGGGAAAAATATTAGAATTGGGGTGTCTGTGTAAATGCAGCCATTTTAATCTGTGATGATGATTAATTACACAGGGAAATTTAACAAAAATGGACAACATACTTTATTGCTTATAAAAACCTATCCAGAATTAAGAAAATTCACATTTACAAAATGTCATTTGGTAAAACAGAGAACATCTACATATGGGAAAAAAAAGTCCCTTTTGTTAAAAAGACTCCCATGATCACATGGAAGCAATCTAACACAAGCACACAAAATTGTTAAACTACATAAAAGACCTAGACCATCAGATGTGTAAATGGGAGTTAAAGGCCTGAATGAGTCCTTTAATTTGATCTTGTAATGTATGACATATAGCTCAAGTAAAGCATTCATCAGCTGTAAAGATATCCTCATTCAACAATTATATTGTCAATCGGCAGACACTCTTGCACAGAGCAATTAGGGTTAAGTGCTTTGCTCAAGGGCACGTAAGATTTTTCACCTAGCAAGGTTGGGGAGTCGAACACTTGACCCTTCAATTACTGGCCCAATGTTCTTAACCGCTAGGCTACCTGCCATAGATGGCTCTGTAACGCACCCCATTCTGGTATGAGGACAGCAATGGAGGGGGAATGAGCAGGGCATCATTGGACAGGATGAAGGTAAAGCAAGCTCAATGTGTGTAGGCACTGGCAGTTATCTAGCTTGCAGCAAACACCGCTGCTGAAAACGCTTTCAGAAGGCTTGGAGTAATGTTTCAGGAAGTCTGCTCATTCTGTGGCCAGAGGTCACTTGGATGTGGGCTGGGTGTCTTGTTGAGGTGTAAAGGCTGAGCAGAGGAGACAAGTTGGGCATCAAGACCTCCTGTACAGTTGTAATTGTATCTTTTCTACATAAAGTGCCTCCGGGCAGCCCGATCAGACAGCATTGTATTTAATATCTAACAAGAGCAGAGTGGAACAGCTCAGCACATTTTCAAGCTAAAATTAGAAAAGGCGCCGACTGGGTTTGCGTTTGTGAATGTGTTTAGAAAAACAGATCATCATCAAGATAAGACAGTAAAAAATTATTCAAGACATTATAGGTGAATACAATCTCTCAATCAAAACTTTCACCATGCAGGCAGATAACCAGGTCTAGTGATGTGATCACAGCACGATCCCGGCTATAGGTTGATGGGATGTGAGCGCTATGATCAGATCTCACCTGTGGTTCAAGTGGCCCATGCTGCTCTGGATGTCTCCCTGTCGGTCTGGGTGAGAGACACCGGGCTCTGGATGTCTCCCTGTCTGTCTGGGTGAGAGACACCGGGCTCTGTGTCTCCACTGCTGCACTTGCCCAAGCTTCCTTGGCTGGAGTCAACACAACAGTAAAATAATCCAACTCAGCTACTCTTGAGTCAACAAGCTAACAACTAATACTTCACTTAGGGGTCATCTAAGACTGATCAAAATAAAGCATGTCATCTACACACACATTGCGTCAATAGTTGTTTCCCTTAAGTTTTGTCTACATGACCGATACGCAACACTAGTTGGCATGATGCAGTACACATTGTGGAATGACAAGTATGTATGACAAGTTGTGAGACACATGACTGCTAGAAAAGACAAGGCATGATGGACAATAGGACAGAGGTTCAGCTGTGCACTTTTGGTTTTGACCGGCTGCAGACTGATTCTAATGGTTTAAAAGGTACACTCCGCTAGATGACTGCCACGAGCAGCACCACAGATATTGAGATGAGCAAGATGCAATACTTTGCGCCCAACACAGTATCTGCACGGGTTCGCTTCACTCTGTTACAGCATTGTAGGTAGAGAATTTAAAATGTAAAAAAGAGAAGTTGAGGCTCACACTTTATGGAAATTGACCCACCATGCAGTTTACTGTCTGCATCTACTGAGTCTACCTTTAAAATAGAGCTGCATTTCTCATGTTTAGCTGAGGTAAGGGACAATGGTGGTGCCAGTTGAAAGCCTGTCACATAACAGTGCCGAAATCCTGTTGTTTCAGATTGAGCTCTAGGGCGAGGTCTTATATCGGAGCCATTGCAGCTGCACTGACGTGGTAAACTCCTCCTCCCCCAGTCTGATATGCTACCATTCTACTCATGAAACGCTGAAGGCTAGAGAACACACCTTTTAAACCTGTGCGGCGACTTAAATTGTTGTTTTTGGATCATTGAGGTATGATGTATTGACCCAGGAATCTACCTGGGTTTATTGGTTAAGACTGTTGCCGGGAAAGAGGAAAACATTCACTGTGTCTGAGGCAAACCATACAAAAATGTATCTAATTACAAAAACAAAGAGAAACCCAGGGTGTATTTTTAAGTCCGACTGCAATCCTGTGAGAGAAGGCACATAAGAGTCTTGAGTTGAATAAGGCGGATTAATGTCCACTGTGCAGGCTCTGCAGAGGTATCCCATCTCCACAGACTGACAGAACAGTCCAAAGATAACAAGCCACGGGTATAGACGTATTCTTGTCCCTTGCCATACCTCAGAGAGAGATCAGAGATAGGGAGGAATGTATGGTGGATAGTCCCAGTACTGTCCTCTGTAGGCCTATGCATTTCACACCACTCAGTAGTAGTTAAACTTGACCTTCTCAATGTCACCGATCAGTGTCCGAGCAAAGAAGATGCCCATCATCTGAGAAGTGAAGAATTCACAGCATTAGTTTAGAACACAGGTAGTCTGTCATTTACACGTGGATATACTTATATTTACCTGGAGTACAGATATAACGATGAATACTCCAGCTATTATGTAGATATTCCGAGGCAGCCACTCCTCCAAGGCTGGGATGCAGCCCTTGACGTAAATGGCGTTACTCCAGACCCCCTGCAACAGGAAATGACAGCTATATAGAATGCTCTTCCATACCTTCGTATATACCGGCTTACTCAAATCACCTTAGTACAACCATTGGTGCACTTAATGCATCTTATAAAGGCTAGATCCAACAGATTGCTTTTTCAAATACTAAAGATTTAACACCAAGTGTGTGTTGTCAAGAAGTTTCCAGAATTTGAACAAAAAAAGTACTTCCTGCTATTGTGTAGCCTTCATCCATGACAGCCTATGTATGAAAAAATCTTAGTGAAATTGATAGAGCACCATAAAGGGCAGAGGAAAGGTCAAGGTTGGCAAATATTTGGTTCTTCTGCAATGAATTGAGTCATCTATGATGAAAAGCAAAACTCAGCTCTTCCATGTTCAGCATAAAAATAAACATTTATCTATGCGCATCTGCAGTGTCTAAGACGTCCTTCCTGTTCAACAAAGAAGACAAATAAGTCTGCCTTGAAACCTTGTTGTAAACCCCTGTATGGTTCTTCCGTCTCCCAAACTAATAACAATGAAGACAAATAGTTCATTCTAAGCCAGGGGACCAGAACCAATGTAAAACAGGGTGAATGTGAAAAACACCAATTTAAACCCCAACTTGGAGAGCGACCACTGAAACACTAGGCCAAAATATAGATGAAGAATAATTTATTTTCAGCCTGCCGCTCTCCGTAGTGACAGAGATTCACAGGGGCAGAAGGGAGCCAACCACGACATGTGTTTATCCCATTTGGGTAATGGGGAGAAAAGACACCGTCAATACAGAGTTTAAATGACCTGCCACTAAAGCCTGTATCATCTACCCTTAAGAAATGGAAGTTCTCTTTCTGCACTGAAATTGCCCCTTAAACATTTACTCACAATAAAATATATGTTTTCCTTTCACAGCAGTAGTTTTAATACAGCTAGTACAGAAGCAGATTGTCGCAAACAGTAGACATGGGTGCATATATTGGTGATATAAAGACAGTTTGGGATATTTAACACTAGTTAGCAATTGCGGTAACGCTAGTTGGAAACTTCCTTCAAACTGAACGCAGAGACAAACATTTTATCCACGAGTTCATCTGACTCTGGGGAAGTAGATAAAGGGCTTCATTGCCAAAACCCTGAAGTATCCCTTTAAATGCAGTATGATATAATGACGAGAAAAAGCTTTGGATAAAAGCATCTACTAAATAGCACATTATGAACACATGTATGTGATGTGTGCGCTGGATAGGGTCTTACCTTTGGACCTTTACGGACATCATATCCACACTGGGTGTTTAAAACGGTGTCCTGAGGAGAGAAACAGTTCGATTTAGTACCGGCAGTGTCAAGGACTAATAAGAAGCATACCTAAAAATGAGTATGACAGTGGGAGTTGTAACACGAGAACAGAGTGACTTATTCAGAGGAGACGAATACTGACGGAGCAATGACACCAATGGCGCATTTCCATTACGGATTTGACCAGTGTTTCACCCAAAATAAATCAGGCTTTTCAGTTTCACCCTACGCAGCAGCACAGCACCTGGTGTCACACTTGGGGCCAAAGCCCAGGCCACTGGTACTTTTCAGCTTTAATTTACATAATGGCTAATTGAACTTTAACACCATCTCACAAAGCAGCTGTTTTGATTATGCAGAGGTTGTTGATTCTGCTCTTCACAAGTCATCACGGTCAGCCCTAGCTATACAAACACATTTTCCCTAGTATAACATAAGGGTGTATACACTAGTGTAACAGTGGAAAAGCAGCACAAAAGAGACGGGCAGAGTACTTACTGCAGGGTCACTGAGGCAGCAGGAGAAGGGCACTCCACACCTCTCTCTGCTGGGGTTGTTGACGGTGCAGTTGAAGTAAAGATTCAGGTTCCAGTCATCAGGCTCCTTGGCTCCGCAGCAGTGGTTCTAGGACAGACAGTAGAGGGGAGTTTGAGTCAGAAATGGTTCTAAATAACCAAACACACTGAAGCATCTTCATACCACACATCTGACAGTGTAGGACTGAGCATACAGTACATATACATTAGGAGGACAACAGTTCAGGTCTCATCAGGTCCCCAGAGAAAAACAGGCCATTGCAGCGAGACTTGTGAAAACAAGCACACTAACACTGGAATGTATGAACAATCTCTGAGCGGTTAGGAGGAAAGGAAACAATGTGACAGAAAGGATAAGAGAGACAGCATGAAACAAAACAGCAGCAAGACATTATCAGGGAGGGGAAAGAGGCACTGGTCACCTTGTGTCTCACAATCCCTTTCTCTGCCTCTATATCCCATTACCCACAGCCAGACCTTGCATAGCTCTCCCTCTCTCCTACCATCTTTTGCAGGGAGTCGATGAGGTTCTGCAGGTCGATGTCCTCCCTGTAGGCCTTGACGTTGGACAGGAAGAAGTCATTGATCCACTCCCTGACGTTGTCCTGAAAGACGAACGCCAGCACGGCTGCCGTCAGCTCCAGGAAGAAGATTAACCCGATGACCCCTGAGAACTGAAGGACAGAAACAAGCCATTTACCCGTGGTGAGAGACTAATAGAGGGGCATCCGAGTCAGACACAAAGACAGGACAGTCGTGTTCGTGGTAGCACAAGTAGACAAAAAAATAAAATAAAAATTGCACACCCTTATCAATAGAGTAGTGTTATCACAATACCAAAATGTTACTAATGATTCGATACCAGGCCAAGAATAGCGATACCACAGAGGAAAACAATTCTGAGTGACCTAGCACCCGGTTCATCCCGTCCGTGATACTTGTTCCCGTTTTCTAAACGTTATGCGCATGTGCTACATCAACAACCTTTCACTGATATTCACACTCCCACCCACTCAACACATATAGTATTCAACATCACACTAACATAATACTGGATAGAACAGCTGATTTTCTCACATTTCCAAGGGCCTACCTGTGTTTTGGCTGGAGGAATACACATGCATAATGATCTGCATATCATTGTGGCAATAAGGGGGAAAACGCGGCATGAAACCTTTACCTCTTCATTAAAAACAGACGGATGCCCCCTCCGTCTCCCACACACTAAGCCTACCTGTTAAATTCTCTAGCAACAGCTGTGGTGAACATTGGCATGCTGACTGCAGGCAATTGCACAAAATTGTGCACAAAATTTGAGAAATAAGGTTTTTGTGCGTATAGAAAGTTTCTGGGATGTTGTGTTTATATTTTTGTTCAGTGTATTTCAAATATGCATTAAATCGAGCAGAAAATTAAAAAAGGTCGCTCCGGTAATACGGGCAATGGTTTATTGCCATTTGAGTTAGAGAAAATAATTTCTCTGCTAGTATGCCTGTCACTAAGCTGTATTTGTCCTCTGGCACTCAAAGGCTGCTTGACAGTGAACTTGCACAGCCTACCCAGACTGGCCTGTGCTTTATGAAATGATACATTGTATCAACTTTGCTCGCACTGCTCCAATGTAACAGAAGACTCATCAGGGTGTGCATCCCCACTCTCCATCACAGCTAAATTCTATTTTAAAAACTGATTGCGGAATAGATGCGCAGACAGAACGGACTGAGAGAAGCAGGTGAGTGGTGGCTGGAAGGGGATGTGGCTGCCGGCTGGCTGATTACAGCTCCCACACCTGATATATGCATGAAAGTGAAGTGGATATTACTGGACTGGGGCATTCAAGAGACTAGCGTTGCTTAAAAAAAATCCAACTGAATTTATAAAACACTTAACATTTTATAACAGGCGCCAGCAGATTCTTTAGATTGGTAGGGCTGAAAAATGTGGTACTGTCACATGAAACTTTACTACGGTTTTCTTAAGAGTTGGTATCGTGATATTTTGATACTGTAATATTTACGTGCAACACTACAATGCAGGATGTGGTGAATGAAGGAATCCCTTATTCATAGATTTCCACTCATTAAGATAGACACCCCTTGTTAGTCATAGGATGTGGAATCAACTGTGGAGCATGTCTGACTCATGGAGCACAAGCTGGGCCAACAGAGGTGCATGTTTGTAAGGGCAGCTGAAATATATTTACCAGTATGCTATGAGACACAGAGAAAAAGGATTGTTGAAGGGGTGCGGTACTCACAAATTTGAGGAGGCAAATGTTCTCCCTGAGTGCACCTACACATCCTGCAAAGCCCAGGATGAAGGTGATTGCTCCCACAGCCAGCACCAGCCACACAGGGTCAAAGCCATGCAGCCGTGTCACCTGGGTCAGGTCCAACAGCACACCCTATAGGTGAGAGAGCAGTCAAGTTAAAGGCCTAGTGCAGTCAAAGACGATATTTCTAAAATATAGCTATAGCCACACAATGAGGTTGGAATAATACTGTGGTATTGCAAAAATGATAATGCTCTTTAAGTCCAAGAGCTGTTTGAAAAGACTGCCTGTTTTGGTGAGATGGAGGTTTGGCCTTCAACGGTGACATCATCAGGGGGTCAATTAGTTAGACCAATAAGTTCCAAAACATCTTACAATAACAGCTAGTTTTCCCCACTCCCAAAACAGCCCTAACAAAATTATTACTCTTTGCTAACAAGCTGGTGTCTAACCCGGGCGACAAGCTCCCTAACCCGGGCGACGCTAGGCCAATTGTGCATCACCCCACTGACCTCCCGGTCGCGGCCGGTTACGACAGAGCCTGGGCGCGAACCCAGAGTCTCTGGTGGCACAGCAGTACAGCACCCCCCACTGCGCCACCCGGGAGGCTGGTTTCTTTTTTACCATTTGAATTGAAAAACAATCCCAGTAAGGTACTTAATTGGTACCCAGAAAGGATTTGTTAGAGATAAAACAGCTGCATCAGACCTTTAACAGTTGAGCCAACAGACCACCAGGCTATTGTGTATGGCGACACAGGACCGAAGTCTGGTCAGTTATTTGAAATCTATTTTGCTACTTTTTTTCCGGTGAGCTCAATTTGCATATTGCAGTTTCTCTAGATATAAATCATATCAAGCCTTTACTGTGCGATGTAGTAGGGAGTAATGGTTTCCAACAAGCCAATATCCTATATAGCTTTGTGCAGAAAATGTTGTAATTAACTACAATCCACCTACTTGTCCAGTTTCTCTTTTAGGACTGCTAAATTAGGTTAGAATGTGCGAGGGGGTAGAGAGCAGTTGCTTCACAAGGTCTCTCTACCTGAAAATACATGGTTGGTATCCAGCAGTGACAAGTTTGCCTTATTTACTTTAAAGAACTAAAACAATATTGATTTTGTCAAACAGCATAGGCAGCAGCTCTACAGAGATTAGATGACCAACAAGTGTAATATACACAATTGAAATATTGTATTAAAGTGAATAAATCGTTAATAAGTGATAAGCAGTAATGGGCAGTCACTAACATCATTGGAATTTTATTAATTGTTTTATTCTGTGTTGGGACAGCATTCAACACAATGCATTTAATGTTAACTTTTTTTCAATAGAAACTGAAAACAGATTTTTAATAATCAAAGTGAAACAGGCCTAAAAAAAAGCACTAATCGCTCAGCACTAAACACTGATGACACAGAGACTGATATCATTTCAAGAATAGCATCAACATGCAGGCATTACTTCAAACATTGAATAAATCACGGCGTACCTGTGATTAAAAGCTGCTGTGTTACCTAGTAAAATTAATAGGTCCAATACGCATTGGAATAACCTCTAATGTAGTCAAGCGGTTTGACCCTAGACAACAGACATTTACATTAAAATGCCTTATCAGCTAAAGTTAAGCCATGTGTAACAAGAGGGGAAATTAAACTTGATAATTGTGAAGCTTTCAAAAGCTGTGAAGAGAAGTGACTGGATAATCCTGGCTTAAGTATTATACAGCCAATCAGTCTGTGTGTTTAAGGTCAATCTCAAACACAATTATACAAACAGTCATTTGTCTCTGTCCAGTGGTGAAACATTCACAGGGCCATGGGAGAAGCTGCTAACTCACCTTCTCACTCCAGGCCCAGAACCCAATGGCAATGAATGCTGCTCCAGCCAGCTGAGGAAAGAAGCATAGAAACTATTTTTTCTGGTATGTTCATTTACTTACATCAGGTGTGTTTACTTGTATTTAACCAGGGCATTAGGTAGACCTCTGTACTAAAGAACATTGAAGCATAGATATAGATATAGATATATATATATATATATATATTAAAAAAATAGAATCCTGCTGACCACAAACACTGACAACCGCTTTAATTACAAAGGGGGAGCAACATAATTAATACATTTTTTAAAACAGGATGAGCAGTCACAAATGGTTACCACACCCCCTTCCCTATCAAGAGACGAAGTAACACTTAACCAGAAAACAAACTGAAACATTTCTACATTTCCTGTTGACACCAAGAGAGGAAACTAGCACCCATCAGACTGAGTCCTGTTCACTCTAAAGCAGGATGTATGGGCTCTCAATGTTCATTCTCAACTCGATGTTGGCAGGGAATTGATAGACATGTGTAAAGTGACAGCACAAAGCAATATTTTGCACTATTCTTTAATTGACAAAATAAACCAAAGCAGTGGCTGTTACCAGTGGAGGATTTTATCAGAGGGAGAGGCTATGGAAAAAGTACTGTGTAGATAGACAGTGGCACCGGGTCAGCCTGCAGAGGCTGCCATCTGGCCTCCAAGGCAGATAATGGTTGAAGTGAATCAATGTGTTTCCTACATGGGATTCCTAGAAATTCTTGCATGAAAAGAAAACAATGGGCACCACCCTATTGTTGCAGTATTCTAGTATCTGATTTAGGTACTGCTCATGGCCAACAGTATATTCATAGCTACATTCATTGCTTAGCACCAAATGAGACAAGGGGGTGTCATAGTATTTGTATGCCTATATTCAAAAGAGGAAAGAGGTCTGCCTAAAAAAGACGCAGGAGTCTACGAGCCAGAATGTTGAATACAATTATATTTACACTTACTTAACCGGTTGTCTGTGCTTTTGACGGTAGGTGGTAGAGATAAGGTATCTACAGGAAAGTGTTGTTAACTCAACTTTTTGCAGTGCCGGTAGTATCTGCCACTTGGCTTTTTAATCTCCTGACACATTGAACAATATGTAACCAATAGCCCGAATTTAACCGAACGAAGCACGTTTCCTCACAATCAGCTTGAAGTGTTTGTGAAGTTTGCCAGCTAATTGGGATGGGACAGGTTCGGTCTGTGGTTCAGCCATATTGTGCATGTGTTTGTTTTGTCAGTATTGAAAACACAACCAGAAATACAAGCCAGCGTACTCAGTCTGGTTGATAACACTTTCCTGTGGATATTTTGTCTCAGATTACTTCAGACAACAGAGAAAAGCAGCAGACAATAGGTAAAGTAAGTTGAAGTGAAGTTTGTTCCAACATTCTGACTTGTAATAGGACTGTTCGGGAATGCTGAGCCTACATGTTAGAGATGAGTAAGTATCACACTCTCTCGGGTTCTAAAGAGAGGCATTTTGCCTGCCTTAAAGGTTTACTGGGCTACCGCTAGTGCTACTTACCCAAAATATTATGTTGTAGCTAAACATGAGGTACTTGTAGCAGCAGCTGACCTCTTCATTTTCATAACGATAGTAGTGCATCTTTGCCCCTGTGTTGAGAGACGAGACATAACATTTAGCTAGGTGGCACGGATATAACAGGATGTGAAAGGTTTACCTAGTTAGCTAGTGTATAATCCAGCTGTATATCCATAAAGGTCAGCAACATACATGTTTAGTTAGCGCAACTGAAACACATAATGGTAAGTTAGCTACAACTGATTAGACAAGACCCAAGCTAGCTTTTAAAACTTATTTGGCCAGCTAACTAGCTAAACGTTAACTAGATTGAAAATGCTAAACTAATGTTAAACGTTAGTCTTTACCTGGCTACCACGTTAGTCGGTCAAGACAAACAATTTATACTGCGGCTAACTATCACTAGATAACATGGTAGCTACATGTAAACACAGCTAACTTAGCAAGATAGCTAACGTTACTAGGCATGGTGGCTTCCCGGGACATAATGTGATTAATTGGGAAGTTAAACACATATGCCATTCAATAATTATGCCGCTAAGTCTCTAATGTTCCCTTGCTAGATGCTAACGGTAATTAATTTAGCTAGATAACGTTAAGTTAGCTAGCCATTGACTAGGAGTCAGCTAACGGTGACGATATATATATATTTTTTATAACTACTGTAGCTAGCTCGTTACATTTAATCCATTCGTAATACGTATTTTCTCCGTCGCTATCTCAACACTCACCGCTTTGTTGGCTTGGCTGAGTTTTAAAAACTCTTTGGAGACTTTATTCTCGACTTCCCGAAAGGGCAGGAAGCCACGCCCAATTTGTCCGGGTGTGGCCTGCTCCCCTTACTGGATGTGTCGAAAAAATGTCTCCTAAGACTTTTTGTAACAATGACTAACACATTTTTATTTTATTTAACTTGGCAAGTCAGTTAAGAACAAATTCTTATTTACAGTGACGGCCTATCGGGGAACAGTGGGTTAACTGCCTTGTTCAGGGGCAGAACGACAGATTTTTACCTTGTCAGCTCAATGATTGATCCAGCAACCAATCAAACAATCAAATGTATTTATAAAGCCCTTCTTACATCAGCTGATGTCACAAAGTGCTGTATAGAAACCCAGCCTAAAACCCCAAACAAGGCAGGTGTAGAAGCACGGTGGCTGGGAAAAACTCCATAGAAAGGCCAGAACCTAGGAAGAAACCTAGAGAGGAACCAGGCTATGAGGGGTGGCCAGTCCTCTTCTGGCTGTGCAGGGTGGAGATTATAACAGAACATGGCCAGCAGGGAGAGAGAGAGAGAGAGAGAGAGCAAGAGAGAGAGAGAGAGAGTACTTAAAGGCAGGAGAAATACTCCAGATATTACAGACTAACCCTGGCCCCCTGACACAAACTATTGCAGCATAAATACTGGAGCCTGAGACAGGAGGGGTCGGGAGACACTGTGGCCCAGTCCGACGATACCCCCGGACAGGGCCAAACAGGCAGGATATAACCCCACCCACTTTGCCAAATCACAGCCCCCACACCACTAGATGGATATCTTCAACCACCAACTTAACATCCTGAGACAAGGCCGAGTATAGCCCACGAAGATCTCCCCCACGGCACAACCCAGGGGGAGATGACTCAACCCACTCAAGTGACACACCCCTCCTGGGGACGGCATGGAAGAGCACCAGTAAGCCAGGGACTCAGCCCCTGTAATAGGGTTTGAGGCAGAGAATCCCAGTGGAGAGAGGGGGAACCGGCCAGGCAGAGACAGAACGTTGCTCCAGTGCCTTTCCGTTCACCTTCACACTCCTGGGCCAGACTACACTCAATCATAGGACCTAATGAAGAGATGAGTCTTCAATAAAGACTTAAAGGTTGAGACCGAGTCTGCGTCTCTCACATGGATTGGCAGACCATTCCATAAAAATTGAGCTCTATAGGAGAAACCGTGCCTCCAGCTGTTTCTTAGAAATTCTAGGGACAGTAAGGAGGCCTGCGTCTTGTGACCGTAGCATACGTGTAGGTATGTACGGCAGGACCAAATCGGAAAGATAGGTAGGAGCAAGCCCATGTAATGCTTTGTAGGTTGACAGTAAAACCTTGAAATCAGCCCTTGCCTTAACAGGAAGCCAGTGTAGAGAGGCTAGCAATGGAGTAATATGATCACATTTCAAGATTCTAGTCAAGATTCTAGCAGCCGTGTTTAGCAATAACTGAATTTTATTTAGTGCTTTATCTGGGTAGCCGGAAAGTAGAGCATTGCAGTATTCTAACCTAGAAGTTACAAAAGCACGGATACATTCTTTCTGCATAATTCTTGACAGAAAGTTTCTGTTTTTTGCAATGTTATGTAGATGGAAAAAAGCTGTCCTTGAAACAGTCTTGATAAGTTCGTCAAAAGAGCGATCAGGGTCCAGAGTAACACAGAGGTCCTTCAAAGTTTTATTTGAGACGACTGTGCAACCATCAAGATTAACTGTCAGATTCAACAGAAGATCTCTTTGTTTCTTGGACCTAGAACTAGCATCTCTGTTCTGTCTGAGTTTAAAAGTAGAACATTTGTCGTCATCCACTTCCTTATGGCTGAAATACAGGCTTCCAGGGAGGGCAATTTTTGGGCTTCACCATGTTTATTCGAAATGTATAGCTGTGTGTTGTCTGCATAGCAGTGAAAGTTAACATTATGTTTCCGAATGACATCACCAATAGGTAAAATATATAATGAAAAACGGAGCCTTGAGGAACCCCAACATTTACAGTTGATTTGTCAGAGCACAAACCATCCACAGATGCAAACTGATATCTTTACGACAGATAAGATCTAAACCAGGCCAGAACTTGTCCATGTAGACCAATTTGGGTTTCCAATCTCTTCAAAATAATGTGCTGATCAATGGTATCAAAAGCAGCACTAAGGTCTAGGAGCACGAGGACAGATGCAGAGCCTCGGTCTGACGCCATTTAAAGGTCATTTACCACGTTCACAAGTGCAGTCTCAGTGCTATGATGGGGTCTAAAACCAGACGGAAGCATTTCATATGCATTGTTTGGGAAGTGAGTTGCTGCGCAACAGCTTTTTCAAATTGTTTTGAGAGGAATGGGAGATTCGATATAGGCTGATAGTTTTTTATATTTTCTGGGTCAATGTTTGGCTTTTTCAAGAGAGGCTTTATTACTGCCACTTTTAGTGGGTTTGGTACTCAACCGGTGGATAGAGAGCCGTTTATTATGTAGGAGGGCCAAGCACACGAAGCAGCTCTTTCAGTAGTTTAGTTAGAATAGGGTCCAGTACGCAGCTTGAAGTTTTAGAGGTCATGATTATTTTAATCAATGCGTCAAGAGATACTGTATAGTATTAAATATCTTGAGTGTCTCCCTTGATCCTAGGTCCTGGCAGAGTTGTGCAGACTCAGGACAACTGAGCTTTGGAGAAATACTCAGATTTCAAGAGGAGTCTGTAATTTGCTTTCTAATGATCATGATCTTTTTGTCAAAGAAGTTCATGAATTTATCACTGCTGAAGCAACCTTTCGGTTACTGGCCAAACGCTCTAAACACTAGGCAACCATAAAAACTAAAAGTAGTTTGTTTGTTACATTGTTACAAAGTTAGAAGTCAGAACTTGAATTGCTAATTTATTGAGTAATAATCTATTTAAACACATCTCTTTAACTTTATGGAAATATAAAATATCCTCAAAGATAGCCCCATCACCAATGAATATGGTTAATAAATGGCATTATATATATTATACACACACACACACACACACACACACACACACACACACACACACACACACACACACACACACACACACACACACACACACACACACACACACACACACACACACACACACACACACACAGCAAGAGTCTAATGCAACCACAAAAAACACCCCTTTTGCAGAACCCCTTTTGATTTGAGCGAAATCTTCCATACGTGTTTGCTCATTGTAGAAGTGCTCAAAAAGTGACTTTTTGGACCTAAATGCCAAAACATTCAAAGAGACAAAGGTGCTCAAAGTTGACCTATTTTGCATAGCCCACCTTACCATCAGTGTAAAATATAAACTCTTGAGATTGCTATAATTTAAATGCTTACAAACAGGGTTGCCAAACTATTTATAATTTCTTGAAAATAAATTGTAAAAATTATTAGGCCTATATAAAAACTTGTAAAGTCAGATTTTCTTCATGTTAGCATATGTTGCAGTTAGACCCTATTTTACATCATCTGAGGTTTTTGTGTTGTGCCTGCTAGTGGTGCACAAGTCAGCTGTTTGTTTTAAGGCAGTTTATGCTTGATCTGGAAATGTACTCGAAGGCTCCGTACTCGAAGGGTGTGACGCAATTGTGGAGTCTGTGCTGCTACACATTTTTTTTACAATGCGGAGGGCTCCGTATAACCCAGCATTGACATGATTGGTTAATGGTAGGGGGGGTGGGAGGTCCTGTATAAACACAAACTCACTTCCTTTACAACTTCCTTCACAACAGCTCTGCTCAACAGCTCTACGCTGCTCCGCGAAGCAAGAAGTGAATGCCCTGACTTCTGCAGAGGCTGTATCTCCGTAAATGCTGCATGACCAATGCAGACCTCGGATTGACCATGTAGTGCCTTTTACCTGAACCTGCCCGCACTACTAGTAACCCATCTGCAACCGCCTAACTATATGTGATAAAGTGAAAATGTGAGGCCTGCACCAGACCCTAAAAAGCACTGCTTGGTCAAATCGACATCTGCATTGGCCGTGCAGCCTTTACGATGATAAGGCCTCTGCAGAAGTGAGGGCATTCATAATTATTGTGCTTTGTGGAGCAGCACAGAGCTGTTGAGCAGAGCTGTTGTGAAGGACGTGAGTTTGTGTTTATACAGGACCTCCTGCCCCCAACTACCATCAACCAATCATGTCAATGCTGAGCTATATGGAGCCCTCCAGATTGTTACACAATTTGGGAGGGGCACAGCGATGCGGTACAGAGGTCAATTTGGCCTCTTCATTCCTCTGAAGGCTCCGCAATTGCGTCACACCCTCCAAATGGAGTCTCTGACCACATTTGCAGATCAAGCATAAATTGTCTTTAACACTAATATAGAAAATACGCTGTAGGCTAGCTACAGTCAGAGACAGCAAAACGATTTTCTGACAGGGGGAGCAGGATTCTTTTGTTGTTGTTGCCTGAATTAGACATGTTTCTGCGTATAATTTCCGACATTTCAGTAGCCTATTTATAAGTCAACTTGTCTATAATTAGATACATGCAGCTTCTCTTCTGTCATTATATATTGCCCTAGAAGACGTAACCCTTTGTTCAAAATAATGATGTTATGAATCTATAGAATGAATGCTTCTATCTAGTTGACATCGGTCAAGTTTTCTGTCATCTCTGCTTCTTTCGCAGAGCAAAGATGTAATATATTTTTTTTTAAATAATACCCTAAAATAATGAGAAAAAAACCACTCAATGTAGCCCAGAAATATAAATTGCACAAGAATGACACATTTATGCGTTTATGGTATTGTTTTGTCTTTATTCAACCAGCCCGCCAGCCACCGAAACTTCTTAACTGACATGGATATCTGGGGTATGCGAAATGTGTCAACTTTGAGCATATTTATCTCCTGAATGTTTCAAAACCAAAAAGTCACTTCCTGACAACTTCCTCCATTGGCAAACATGTATGGAAAGTTTGGTTTATATCAAAATGGATGCTGTCAAAAAGTGATTGAATTCCAATGGATTTAGCCTACCCTATGACATCACTCACTCTTTATGATTTGATTCAACATTTTGTTATGTGCCTTTTTGAGACTTGAGTCAGCAAAAGCCTACATTATATCGGTAATGCCAGCAATAATTCAGCAGGTGTAGCTGTTTCTTTAAAAAATGATTTACTGAGGACAATGCATAGCAGAATGGGACTGGAATGAGCCGGATTCAGGATCTATAGTGGTCAGAGTAGATGTGAGGCTTTTTTAGTATTTCCCCCAGAAATGTCACAAAAATTGTTGAGGTTCGTTAGAATAGTTCAGTCTGGTTCTATATTTGTGCATTATTAAAAGCAACTGTTCTCAGTTTTCTTCATGATGGTGGATGTAATGCATCACATTTTCTTGTACTATGTTAGCAATAACCATTGCATAATATGCCGGCTTAATTACTCAAGCAGGCACAACCAGGCTATGAACTGGAGTAACCTTGTGCTTCTGTGTGCACCTCTCTGCCCTACACAATGAACAAAGTGTGCTTTAAGAAAAAGTCACAGCAGGCTCTGTGAACAGACTAAGCTCCCACGCTTTTTGGGTTGCTATGAATCAAACTAAATATTACCCCTAACAACCAACCCACCCACCCACCCAGGAGTGGAGTGCACCTCTTAACCATCAATAAAAGACTGCAGAGACTAGGGTATAACTCTCACAACAGTATGATAGATTTAACTTCAGAGCTAATACTCTCCTCCACAAAACTTAACCTATTACATTCCTGTGCCTTGCTTTGTATCTGTACCACTGTCATGCTTGGACCATGTCTAATGATGTAAGCTACAAATCAGCTTGATGTCAGTGAAAGTATTTAAGAGAAAAAAATAGTATTTCTATATTTTTGTAGTTTGTGCTCCAACAATAGGAGTAGAGGTGAAAGTATAGCATTTACGATCAATTTAAACTAGGTAGGGGACCTCTTCCATCTGCAGTGGGTGGATGTCCATTGACTCCTCCCCAATGTAACTATTGTACGACTCACATTTGGTATAACTATAGTATTAGTTATAGTAACTATAGTCTATTTTCAAACCACTTATCCAATTAATGTTTATATGTACTTGACTTCCATGTATGAGAGTTGCAAAAAAAACTTTGTGACATAACCTTTTGTTTGGTGGGGGGCAATTGGTGATTAACTTAGTTTATGTCAAATAAATCAACCCTAAAATGTACTAGACAAACATACACTGTACTTAAATGATTAATTCTCCCTCCATATAATCTCTCTTATTCAGCAGTATGTGAACGAGGAGTAAAAAAAAAAAGGTATGAGAGAAAATGCTCAAACTGTGATGTATTTGTAGGTATGGCCGGGGCTGCCGCTGCTGTTGATTGGTTCTATGCCTGCACTGTTTTCACACCTGGTCCGCAAACAGTGGCCCAGTCAGGAGCCAGTGGTTTTGGGAGGGAAGGGAGGGATGGAACGAGGGAGGAAGGATGGAGTAGGAACCCTGCCACAGACTCACCCGTTTGGACACGGTGGTTTTGGGATCTCCTTCCGGCGGCCCTTCCCTTCTCTCCGCACCTGCACAGCAGAGTCAACAGGCACGACTCACGACCGGGCACATCTGCAGTTATGCAACACAAGGCATAAAGGGAGACGAGAGGTCCATATGGACAGTCCACATGTCAGAGAGAGGCCTGAATCAAAAGTGTGTCCTGAAAAGGGAAATTGAAGAGAGTGAGAGTGAGTGAGAGAGTGAAAGGGAGATAGATACACTACATGATCAAAAGTATGTGGACACATACTCATCGAACAACTCATTCCAAAATCATGGGCATTAATATGGAGCTGGTACCCCCCTTTGCTGCTACAACAGCCTCCACTCCTCTGGGAAGGCTTTCTGCTAGATGTTGGAACTTTGCTGTGGGGACTTGCTTCACTTCAGCCACAAGAGCATTAGTGAGGTCGGGCACTGATGTTGGGCGATTAGGCCTGGTTCGCAGTCGGCGTTCCAATTCATCCCAAAGGTGTTCAATGGAATTGTGGTCAGTGCTCTCTGCAGGCCAGTCAACTTCTTTCACACCGATCTCGACAAACCATTTATGTATGGACCTCGCTTTCTGCACGGGGGCATTGTCATTTGGGGCGGCAGGGTAGCCTAGTGGTTAGAGTGTTGGTTCAAACCCCCAAGCTGACAAGGTACAAATCTGTCGTTCTGCCCCTGAACAGGCAGTTAACCCACTGTTCCTAGGCCATCGTTGAAAATAAGAATTTGTTCTTAACTGACTTGCCTGGTTAAATAAAGGTAAAACAAATGTTTTGTCATGCTGAAACAGAAAAGGGCCTTCCCTAAACTGTTGCCAAAAAGTTGGAAGCACAGAATCATCTAGAATGTCATTGTATGCTGTAGTGTTAAGATTTCTCTTCATTGGAACTAAGGGGCCTATCCCAAACCATGAAACAGCCCCAGACCATTATTACTCCACCAAACTTTACAGTTGGCACTATGCATTGGGGCACGTAGTGTTCTCCTGGCATCTGCCAAACCCAGATGAATCCGTCAAACTACCAGATGGTGAAGCGTGATTCATCTCTCCAGAGAAAGTGTTTCCACTGCTCCAGAGTCCAATGGCGAAGAGCTTTAGACCACTCCAGCCAATGCTTGGCATTGTGATCTTAGGATTGTGTGTGGCTGCTCAGCCATGGCAACCCATTTCATGAAGCTCCCAACGATGTTGCTTCCAGAGGCAGTTTGGAACCCTGGCTCATAGTTCGTAACAACAAAAGGAGACCGCGCATGAAACATTAAAGGTAAAAGGAATACATTTATTAAACTAAGATTAAATGTCAAACGTACCCAAGCCAACCTATCAAACAGTGCTTGTATACGTTGGACATACTGAGAGCAGGTGTCACTATAAATGACCACGTTATCCAAGTACACCATACATCGTTGCAGGTGCATTATGCAAACCAAAAGGCATAACTGTATAAGAATACAGTCCAATAATTTGTGATGAATGCACAACTCTCCCTTGCTCTAGTAGACAAGAGGACCTGCCAGTACCCTTTAAGGAGATTGAACTTGCTCCGAAACTTTGCAGAACCCACTTCAACACAATCAACACAATCCTCCATATAAGGTAGAGGAAAGGAATCCCCAACGCTTCTGAATTTTTCAAACTACCCTCTTCATACAAAGTATGAGGCGGAAAGGAGTCTAGGGCAACTGAGAATGCGGAAAGGGCAGAACTAAGTTAACTATCACCTGACTTAACAGGAGTCGATGCCGATGAACAATGGTAGTGAGGTTTCAACAAATTCACATGAAAAAGTTGGGGGCCTTCCTGCTCTTAGTAGTTGCAACCAGATAGTTCTGTTCAGACACTTTGCACACCACTGTGAAAGGCCCAGTGAACTTAGCATAAAAAGAAGAACCTACAATTGGTAACAGAGCTAAAAACCTAGCACCAGGGCAAAATTGTCTCCTTTCTCCTTTCATAAATATGCTTAATCTTTACTTGTGCACTTTCCAGTTTCTCTTTTTCCATTTCACCAACTAAGAACACAATTACGAAAACCATTAACATAACCAAGTAAATTTAGTGGTGGCTCTACTGTTCCCCAGCTGTCATGCAACACAACCAGAGGTCCACACACTGCATGTCCAAAAAACAGATAATTTGGGCTAAATCCTACACTCTCCTGGACAACTTCTCTAGCTGCCAACAATAACCATGGCAAACCTTCTTCCCAATCACAATCTAGCTCTATACAGTATGCAGGCAGGAGAGACTTTAGGGTTTGATGAAAATGCTCTAACGCATCCTGGGACTGTACATGACTGGTTCTGCTAGACACAAAGCTGCTGTAGCACTTGTGCAAACATGAAAGGTAAAATTAGAGCCTTGGTCACTCTGAATGACCTTAGGAATGCCAAATACAGAGATGAACTGAGATAAAGCCTTCACAACAGACTTAGTTATTGTGCGTAGCGGATAAGCAGCAGGGTACCTGGTTGTGTGGCACATCACTGTAAGCAAATAGCTAATGCCAGACAGAATGGGGCAAAGTACCAACACAGTCAATGATCAAATGTTCAAAAGGCTGACCAATGGCAGGAATAGGATTCAGAAGAGCAGGTTTAATTGACTGATTTGGCTTACCAGTCAACTGGCATGTGTGACGTTTTTTTTAATGTAAGCAGAGATGTCACATTTCAACCTTGCCCAGAAAAAGAAATGCAAAATATGGTCATACGTTTTCCTAACTCCCAAATGTCCAGCAACATTATCATGGGAGATTTGAAGCACTGTCTGGCGAAACTACAATCTGCATGATAAGATCACCTTCAAAGTTTTCCCCATGAGGCACGCACATGCGAACAAGCATACTGTTTTGAAGCCAGTAACCTTGTGCAGAGCTGTCTATCCCATCAGCTGGCAACACTGTCAAACAGCTCCTTCAAAGAGGGGTCGTCCTGCTGTTCCTTCACCAAGTCATCACGAGAAACAGACAAGAGATGCTCAGGCAAAGGTGAGTAAAACGCTTCTGTAACAGACAGAATTTTGTTCAGTTACTGACACCTCCCAGCACATGTCACTGCACAGGTAACTAACTGTACTATCTGGAGAGTTGTCGGACTCCTCAGATGGAGGGAGAACAGGGATTTGAATCCTCAGGAGCAGGGGTTTGACTCCTCAGATGGAGGGAGAACAGGGATTTGAATCCTCAGGAGCAGGGGTTTGACTCCTCAGATGGAGGGAGAATAGGGATTTGAATCCTCAGGAGCAGGGGTTTGACTCCTCAGATGGAGGGAGAACAGGGATTTGAATCCTCAGGAGCAGGGGTTTGACTCCTCAGATGGAGGGAGAACAGGGATTTGACTCCTCAGGAGCAGGGGTTTGACTCCTCAGGAGCAGGGAGAACAGGGGTTTGCTGTGTAGCCACATAAGGTGGTGGCACCGAAGCCCTGTATAATGAGATCAATACCCTCCACTGGTAGATGAGGACGAACCACAAAACACACCTTTCATAAGATCTGAGTCAAGTTGCACTGTATGCACAGGAACAGGAAAAACAAACAACCCACGAATTAGTGTAGAATTACCTGTATCCAGTGGCGACCCTACATTTTTTGCTAAAAATAAAATGGAAATAAATATGTACATATATATTCATTATTTAAAAAAAAATGCTTTTCTGGAGGGGGCTTGCCTGTTATGTATGTTATTTTGGCATTAATACTTGTCACATATCAGTTTGCAAACAACGTAAAAAAATATATATCATTGAGTTAATAAAGCCACACAAACATGGTCCCTTTTTGTTTTCTTGAGTAAGGCAGCTCCAACATGCAGGTGTTTCAGCCTAGCTCAGTGCTTTCTGTGGTGGTGGGGCTGGTCAGCAGAAAATCGGAGCATTGCACCGTGATTGGCTCAGTGTTCTGTCACTCATGAGGACACGTGTCATCCGCCTTTAGTAAGGGTAGACATCAAGAATGTGAGCCCTTTGGGTCCTGCCATAGACTTAGATGAGAAATGCCCTTCCAAGAAGGCTCAAGGTCGTTGGCCACAGATAAAATTATTTCAAATCGCATATCTACAGTAGCTTTGATTGGACTGATTGGACTAGCTTGCAGTCATCATAAATCAAGTACACAATCTACTGGCAAATCCTTTTTAATCCTTGTTATATGAAGAGAAATAACGAAGAGAAATTGTAGATAAAACATATCGGTGCTCATTGGCCATTGGACATAAAGATTACACAACAAGTTGGAAATCGCAAATTCAACAATGAGTCGTTTGAAAGGAGTCAGTGGCTAACTGCAAGAGTTGCAAAGAAACCACTAAAGTTAGCCTGCTATTCAATGGAGTGGCTGTGGTTTTTTTCCAGAGTTCCCACCATGAATCCAGAGAAAGACATACTTTGTTGACAAAGTTTGATGACTAAATTTGCCACCTTCACAAGGTGAGTCTAAAAATGTATTGTATGCTGCTGCATAAATTATGTAATGGAAGATAAATGTATACTGTACCTAAGAAAGTAATACTAAGTGTATGTTGTGTAGTAAGCTGTTAGTAGCCCATGTACCTCACCCTAATAATTTGGTCTATTTTCACCAACGTGGTATTGTAAACACATTGTTCATGGCCGGGTGTGTGCTTGTTTGGCTACTTTTTTGTACAGTTTTGACAGTGCTACTGATAGTAGTAGTGGTGCTTGGCTTGCAAGTGCAAATTCAGCACACACAACATTCTATAATAGAATTGTGTTATTTGAGGTGTCAAATTAAAAGCTTATTTAACGTGTCAAATAGTGTTATATTACGGTATCTTTTTTGACACGCAAAGACCCAAACGGCGTTCAATGTCTCCCACCCTAATAATTTGGTATATTTTCACCTCTTACTTTCACCTACTGTTCTGACTTGGTGGTGCACATTTAGCCTATAACCTGTTTTAGAGAAATGTAATCATTGAATATTGTAAGAGCCTTCATTGTCTATTTATATGCCCCCTTTACTTATCCTACGGTTCTGACTTCTACTGTAAGAATGGCCCATGTTCTGAATTCTGTTGCTGTTCAAAAGTGCTGAACAAATAGTTATATTGACTACGTCCGTCGTCGCTTGCTCATTGTCGTAATCAAAATTATGGATTGCCTCTTATTTGTTTCTCGTCCCCCTATGCCATAGTTTGTACATCTCAATTGTCAGTAGAAACCACATTTGTTTAAGCAAGTCTACCATATCAGCTAGGTTTTTTTTTTAAGGCAGTAAATGAGGCTGAATGAACTGTTTCACTGCCAGACAAAGCTCAGCTGAAAGCCAGGTGTAACAGTGGTAAGGCTTTGGGAATCTGCTGTTGGGACAGCTTTATGTAGGCCATATCAGTTTGTGGGCACCGTTTGTCACCGTTATAGTGCAATTAACATATTGTTTAGTGTTGTGGCTTTGTTGGCATGCATCCCAAATGTTTTGTTGTTTTCCCCACTAAAATTTCCATGCTAAAATAGCCACTGCCTGTATTTGATTCAAGAGAATGGCAATACAGATTCACAAACAAATGATTCCACAGAGCCTGTGTCTCACAATATTTTGACTGCCACTTTCTCATCACGTCCTACCAGGGAGAAATAACCTTCAGGAATGTAAGCAGCATAGTCATAAGCAGTGGCTTTTTGAAAAACGTTCTGCATGCTTCTCAAGCTGCTCAAGTACCACCGGATAAGACAATTCCTCAAATGTATCTATCTACCTCTGAGACAGAGCACCAATGATTAAACTGAAACACTAAATTTCATGCAAATTCTACATAGGTTTGCTTGTCACCTAATTTCCAATTGCGAAAACACTGCCTACAAGCCTCTGGGACCAATTTGTAGGCTTTTAACACTGCTGGTGTCACCCTTTCATAGACGAGCGTTACCAGTTAACACTGGTAACTGTAGCAGTAAAGTACGATCTGCATCAGACCAGATTCTACTACTAGTCAAACAAAGAGAAAAATGTTTCCCGGTCCTTCTCATTACCCCGAAAAAGTAAACATTTCTTACAATGTCCTCAGTTGGATAGTTGGTTACTGGCGAAACTGATGACTAATTTGACCCTTTCTGACTAGGTCTAGCTTATACTGTTCCATCTGTCGTTTTACCAACTCAGTTTGTATTAATCTGCTCTATTTCTAGTTGTAGCATTATCTCGTCGCTCAAAACTTAAACAAGTGACACATAGTGATGCAAATAGAGCAACAAACTGTGGCTCTCGAACAGTTAGGATTCCTTCCTCAACTAGTTTGGCTTTTAGACTGGCTTTCATAATATCTTTCAATCCAATATTGTAGTGTTCAGTAATCTGTGCCATCTGCTCTTTGGTGCACTGCTCCAAAAGTGCTTCAAATGGGCACTAAATAAACTTGTCTAGATTACTAGCAATGATAAAAATGTAATTACCAATTTAGATTGAGACAAGCCTACACAACTAGGGCTGGTACATGGTTTACACTAATGTACATTCCCCGGCCCCATTCTAACTAATACGCTTATCTAACTGACTAGCTAATCTCAACCCTAGTCTTCGTGCAGATACTGGCAGGGGGTATTTATGCACTGGTTCCATCAGAAACAGTAAGACAACCGTAAATCCAGTGACTGATCTGAATCCAAGGAAGTGCTCCAGGGGCAATTTATCACAAATTGGCTCTACCTGCAGTCTCCACGATACTAGAGAGAAAACAAAAATGGTCACTGAAACCTACAAGGGGATATGTGGTCCTACCAACTGAAGTGGCGATCCTTACCAAGTCAATGTAACAGCACCTAAAACCCCAGTGATTAGGAAATAGGTACAAACAAATGGCTTTGTAGGGCAACACCCAGAGGACAAAAGCTTATTCCCTTCAAGAATCCACCAAAACAAAACCCCTAAAGCCTACACAATTAAGGAAAAACCCTGAAAAAAGAAACTTCGGCTTTGATACTCCCAAACTTTGGCTTTAACGAAGACTGCCAAACAAATAGCACCACATTGCACTTGAAGAACTGTAGCAACACAGCTGAACCCAATTTAGCACCAATTACTACCCCTACACGGTGCTCCAAGCTAACCATGCACAAAACAGGGAGTCCAAACCAAATGCCAAACAAAACAAAATAGCCAATTTTATAAATAACGTACTACCAAAACTGCCATATAAGCAAAATCTCCAATTGGTCGAGCCCCCACTGTGTTACGACATGACTCATAGTTCATAACAAAGGGAGATTGTGCATGACTTAAATGTAAAAATGAATATATTTATTAAACTAAATATAAAAATGTAACATAAGCTGTAGACATTTGTAGGACCAGTAGTATGTGTTATAGGGTGGCGAAAAAAC
The DNA here is from genome assembly GCF_045791955.1 of Oncorhynchus clarkii lewisi. NCBI lineage: Eukaryota > Metazoa > Chordata > Actinopteri > Salmoniformes > Salmonidae > Oncorhynchus > Oncorhynchus clarkii. The sequence continues at coordinate 76,044,135 of NC_092147.1, read as the reverse complement.
TGCTGGAAGCCAGCCTGCCAGTCAGGGAAGAGAGAGAATGTTGGCTGATGTGGTCACCCTTTATAGCCTGCAGACCAAGCCTGCCCAGGTGTGCCACATCAATTGACGATCCTCATAGCTCTGCCCACTGGGCTCCTGCAACAAGTGGACTACCAGACAGGAGATCACAGCAGCCATAGGTGGAGGGATGTCACAGTAGTGAGTGTTGCAACTGAGGACAGATGATGTTTATACAATTCAGCACTCGGCAGGACCGTTCTGTGAACTAGTGTGGCCTACCACTTGGCGCCTGAGCTGTTGTTGCTCCTAGATGTTTCCACTTCACAATAACAGCACTTACGGTTGATCAGGGCAGCTCTAGCAGGGCAGAAAATTGACGAACTGACTTGTTGGAAAGGTGACATCCTATGATGGTGCCACATTGAAAGTCTTCAGTAAGGCCATTCTACTGCCAATGTTTGTCTATGGAGTTTGCATGGCAGTGAAATGAACGAATCTACTAATTTGCTTTTGTATATACTGTATAGTGTAGATTGATAGATAGATAGATCTTTCTCTGGAACAGGGATGTCAAACATATAACATTATAACACATTTGCAGGGCGCCAATGGGCTAAGACCAAATGTGACCCCGGGGAAAAATGAATTTGACACCCCTGCTGTAGAATATGACAGTAGACTGGTAGCCTAATCAATATAGGTGTGTTTAGTTACAGAATTAAGGATTTTGCTGTTATAATGGTGTGTGGTAACTGTTGCCAAATAATGACATTAACATACACTGAACAAAATATAAACGCAACATGTAAAGTGTTGATCCCATGTTTCATGAGCTGAAATAAAAGATCCCATAAATGTTCCATGCGCACAAAAAGCTGATTTATCTCAAATTTGTTTACATCCCTGTTAGTGAGGATTTCTCCTTTGCCAAGATAATCCATCCACCTGACAGGTGTGGCATATCAAGAAGCTGATTAAATAGCTTGATCATTACACATGTGCACCTTGTAGTGGGGACTATAAAAGGCCACTCTAAAATGTAGTTTTGTCACAACACAATGTCACGGATGTCTCAAGTTTTGAGGGAGGGTGCAATTGGCATGCTGACTGCAGGAGTGTCCACCAGAGCTGTTGCCAAATAATTAAATGTTACTTTCTCTACCATAAGCTGCCTTCAACATCATTTTAGAGAATTTGGTGGGAGCGTCCAAGCGGCCTCACAACTGCAGACCACGTGTAAACACACCAGCACAAGACCTCCACATCCATCTTCACCTGCATGATCCGGATCGTCTGAGCCACCCAGACAGCTAATGAAACTCTGGGTTTGCATAACTGAAGAATGTATGCACAAGCTGTCAGAAACCGTCTCAGGGAAACTCATCTGGGTGCTCGTCGTCCTCGCCAGAGTATTGGCCTGACTGCAGTTCGGTGTCGTAACCGACTTCAGTGGGTAAATGTTCACTTTCGATAAACCACTGGCACTGGAGAAGTGTGCTCTTCATGGATTCATCTCGATTTCAAATGTACCGGGCAGATGGCAGAATGATGTTGTGTGGGTGAGCGGTTTGCTGATGTCAATGTTGTGAACAGTGTGTCCCATGGTGGCGGTGGGGTTATGGTATGGGCAGGCATAAGCTACGCACAACGAAAACAATTGCATTTTATCTATAGCAATTTGAATGCACAGAGATACCGTGACGAGATCCTGAAGCCCATTGTCGTGCCCTTCATCAGCCACCATCACCTCATACAAGCATTTCGCTACACTGGCTATGACATGTGAATGTGACCAGTACATTTTGATTTGATTTGATGTTTCAGCATGATAATGCACGGCCCCATGTCACAAGGATCTGTACAGTTCTTTGAAGCTGAAAATGTCCCAGTTCTTCCATGGCCTGTATACTCACCAGACATGTCACACATTTATTTTACCATGTCAATATCTATTTGTTGTCAATATTTTGTTGTCAAACTGGTGGCAGTTGCGAAACAAGTAAATAGTTGGACGAGTTGCAGAGGTAAAATAATACTTAATTAGGCTGTTTTCTCTTGAACCATATGGCCTGTCTCCTAGAAACTAATAGACAATATGAACACAGATATAAAAACATGAATACTATATAGGAATACAATTTTAAAAAGTTATTCAAGTATAAATTACCAAAGTTATGATAGATTTTCTGTTAATTACTGACGATTCCAGTAACTTGGTAAATTATTGGTAGCTTTGCAACCCTAACCGTGAACAAAGAGGTTGTGAGTTCAAATCCCAGGTGTGGGGGAGAATGTTTCTTTGGGACCATCAGTCAAAGTCCTGACAACTGATACACAGAAATGTTCCTGCAACATTCCCATGAAAGTGTCTAGAACATCAATATCTTATATATTAAGAACTTGGCAACCATGTTCTGTGTATGTTGAGTGTGATGTTAATCTCTTGTGGACAGATTCCAGTGTAAACAGGAAGTGACAACTTTCATGAGAATTTTACTTCTGGGTAACAAAGATTAGTGTGATGTTGATGGTATGTTCTCCTAACCCACAGAAAACTGGAAACACAAATGTTCTTGCAACGTTACCATGAAACTTGTCTAGAACATTGATATATTATATTCTGAGAACATGGTAACCATGTTCTGTGAATGTTTGGTGGGCTGTTGATGGAATGTTCTCCTAACCCACAGAAAACTGGAAAAATGAATGTTCTTGGCACGTTCCCATGAAACGTGTCTTCAACAATATCTTAATATCTGAGAACTTGGTAACCACGTTCTGGGTAAGTTCTATTTTAAGGGAATGGTCTCTTGGAAACAATCCTTGCACGTCACAGGAACATTCCTATGAAAACGTTAGTTGATGACCTAATGAGACTCTTAAGGGAACAGTTTTACTAAAGTTGTGGAAACGTTTGTTGTTAGCTGGGTAGGGGAGTTCTGCAAACTGCTGCGAAACTGGCATATTCAGGACTTCCCAGAGAGCCACGAATTAAATACCCCATTAATAGGGTATGACTTTTAGGGAGCAAATTTCTAGTTTATTTCTCTAATTATGGATGTTAGTTAAATTGCCCCGATGACGCAGGATGTCTCATCTTGGAGACTGCCTCCGTTTCCAAGCTCGTTTCCATGCACCGCCTTCTAACAACATGGCGCCAGTTTACAGCGGTGCTGCCTTCCAAAGGGATGCCAAAAACCGCGCCGTAAGAGGAAAATATGATTATTGAAAGTAACAGTTAACTACAAAAAGGATAACGGTACCGTAGTTCTTATAAATAATACTTGTGTTCTTGTCATGTAAAATTCTGGAATTTGCGTGCAGCAACAGTTTGTTAGTGACAGGTTGCGCATGAGCCCACCTGCCGGAGAAACTGTGACGACGGTGGGCCATTATGAATCTCCTGAACCTGACAATATAGTGGGCGATATCCTTTGATAGAGACCTGCAATATTATGCATATTCTTCGACAGCGAGGTAACGCGTAAACGTCTCGGTAGACTCATTGTAGTGCAATAAATAACTTTCTATTTAAAAAAAGAAGAAGCTCACTCTGTAATGAATGAAGAGAATTGTGCGCAATCGGAGGTGGAAAGGGAAAAGCTCCCTCCAATATGCCATACGTCACCAACTATGGTAAGTGCAAAATTGTTTACATTCAATCAGAAAATGCTTACAACTTGTTGCTGTAAAATATAGTTAATTATTTGAGCTCTTTTCTGTAATGTTTTTTTCTTACACAATATTTTCTTTATTCGACTACAACCTAAAGACATTACTGAACTGGCCCAGTCAAACAATGTGAAGTATTTATTTTGCAGTATGGGCTACTATTATAATTTGTTATTGTCAGCATCCCTACTATAAATGGCATTATAAACTGGGTGGTTCAAGCCCTGAATGCTGATTGGCTGACAGCGTATACCAGGGGTATGACAAAACATGTATTTTTACTTCTCTAATTATGTTGGTAACCAGTTTATAATAGTAATAAGGCATCTTGGGGGTTGTGATATATGGCCACTATACCACGGCTAAGGGCTGTGTCCAGGCACTCTGCGTTGCGTCGTGAAAAAGAACAGCCCTTAGCCGTGGTATATGGGCCATATACTACACCTCCTCAGGCATTATTGCTTAATTCTCCTGTGGAACAAGATGCTTATGGATTTAATTTTCAAAGTAAGTGGACTCAAGGACTTAAAGTATCAGAATAGGACCTATACCAATAATCCACACAGTTTGATGAACCAGGATATTTGTCATTGGAAAAAGCATTGACATTTGTTCCCCAACAGTCCCCCTCAAAAGAGGTACATTGGAAGAGTTTTTTAAATTAAAGGGGCAATCCGCAGTTGCTACATCCGTTTTTGGACTTATAAATTAATTGATTCTTGAAGAATATAACTTGTAAATTCCTCATGAGCTTAGTTCAACTGTCATACCCCAACAGAACCCAAAATATAAGCTTGTTTGAATCCAATGTTTGTAAACATTTTAAATGTAAACAAACAAATGCTTAACTATAATTTTTGTATCTTGGATGGTCAGTCCTTACATCAAAAGCTTTGTGAATTTAAGAGTGGTTAGATTTCTCCAGGCCAATCCCTCAACTTTTTACCGTACAGAGGCGGGTGGGACCGCTTTGTTATTGTTTTGACTGTGGAGTTCCCCTTTAACTATCCAATATGGAACCCATAATTTTTCATACTAATGTAGGCATAATGTCTGGAAATGTCATAATGCTGCTTCTCGCTCTCTTGCTCTCTCTCTCTTTCTTTCTCCCTCTCTCTCTCTCACACACACACACACACACACACACACACACACACACACACACACACACACACACACACACACACACACATTCCCACCAACACACTCATTACACGGTAGCATCATTGTAGTGATCTAGATAGTAAACGTCCTGGAAGAGCAACATGGGAAGAGATTTAGGAGTGAGGCAGACTTTTCCACAGACACAGACGGTTATTCTCTCATAAAGTGCTGCATTTTGGCACAGCCATGAATAACAGAATAGAAGGACAGGAGTGGTCGAGGAGGGAGGAGAAGAGGAAGGAGGAGAGTGATGTTTTTATCTAGAAGTTAGGGTTGTAATATAAAGAACAATTCTGTAATTCAGAGGAGAGGAGCCACACCAAGAATCACTTCGCCCATGATACAATATGTGTTATTGTGTCACATCATCATTTTCAGACTAATGTAGGCCTAATATCTGGAAATGTCGTAATGCTGTTATATCTCTCTCTCTCACACACACACACACACACACACACACACACGCTCCAGCCTGGCCCTGTGTATCATTACACATAATGCTGAACACAGCAACTGCCTTGTGTGTCTCGCCTCACCATAAATAACACATTATTCCTATTTTACCCTCCGTAAACAAAAACATTATTAGATCCTCTGAGTCCGCTTGGGAAAGGAAATGTTTAACTGTTTTTTTTTTTAAATACCAAAGGCACACTAAAAGCAACACTAATAAAGTTTAAACAAACTAAGCAGTTATTCGAACGCATGGAAAGTATAACCCAGAAGTTCTAGGCATTTCTGGTTATTGATGTTGTTAGAAGATGTGTCCTTATTATGAGCAATGGGTAAACTACAACTCTAAAATCAACTGAAAGGTTTGTGTGTGTCTAATGTTTGTGTGGTGTGCATGCGCGTACTGTTCTTTTTTTTTCTTTAAGCGTGTGTCCAGTGTAGCTCAGTTGGTAGAGCATGACACTTACAGCGCCAGGGTTGTGGGTTTGATTCACATGGGGGACCAGTACAAAAACAATAGTCTTAACACTAGGTACTGTAAGTCGCTCTGGATAAGAGTGTCTGCTAAATGACTAGAATGTACAAATGTAAATGCATACTTCTTTAAGAGCGTCTTAATATGAGAGATGGAGAGATAATACACACTAGGTGTATCTCTGTGTGGCAGCCTCTTTTTGTATGTTAATGGAGTGTGCTGTTTGGAGATATTGTTCCTGTCTGTGTCTCGGATGAAGAGTTTGTTTGATCTGCCCTTTTGTACACACGAATGTTGAATTAGTTGAATAGAATCCATTGGATCGAATTAGACAACGGGATACGGGGGAGGAGATATCTTTTATCCCCCTGAAATTAAGCATCTACCATATTCCACTGAGGTGCAGGTTTCTACATTTTATTTTTATAGATGTCCGTTTGATTAGCACAAACTGACAATGTGTTTGAAATTGTGCTAAACAATAGTTTTTACAAGATGAGACATTGGAGACAATATTACTGTCTGTATCAGAGTAACTCCATGTGGAGTGCTAATGGCATAATCAGGGAAGATTTTTTATGGATCTAATTCTAATCTCAGTGATCTCATTAGGATTGTCTGGACTTGAGAAGTTCCCTTCCCTCTCTCTCTCTCTCCCTCTCTCCATGTCATCTGTAAGACATGTGTTTTCTCCCCCTCCTCTTTCGTTCGGTGGAGAGTTTTAAGGTGTCAGGACCTGCTGCTGTGCATATGCTTTTAGTTGGCCCTCCTCTCTCTCTCTCAATCTGTCCACTGCACTCAGTTCCTACCTCCCACCCTCCTTGCTGTCTGGGCTACCAGAACAGTTGGCTGTAGGCATTGGTGAGAGCAGCAGCAAGAAATAGGAAATTGACATCATATATATATTTTCTAAACTGGTTGTCGGATTCACCTTGGGTGGAAAAATCACGTGGACCACTTAACTGAATGAAATAAATGCCAATTATATGGTATTCTATCCCTATGATTCATGTTGATTCATGAGTCTAATGTGTGGGCCTAATAGGGTTTCCTCTGGCAAAGGATAAAGTGCAATTATTATTTTTCTATTCACAAAATAACGGTAGCGGTAGTAGCAGTTGTTAGGATAAATAATGTTGCCAACTGTTGTGTACAGAACACTGGCAGAGCCAGGTAGAACTACCTTGTGCCACTTCCTGGGCTATAACATAGCCATAATGAGCAGTGGTGCACAACTGGTTGAAATCAATCATTTAGCCAACACGGTGGCTATATCACATTCATAGGTGTGTGTACATTCACATGTCTGCGTGTCCAATTGGAGCTCTGAGAAGCAGCAACAAACAAGAACACACACAGTAATCAACCTAAATAAATGCACAAACTGAAGGAAAATAACTTCACTTGATTAACAAACATAGTCTAATGACAAGAGGGAAGTTTAATAGCAACAGAGCTCATTCAATTATCAAGAAAATGGGGGCAAATCAGACTTTAAGGCACAGTGCAGTCAAAATGTTTTTTTCCTGTGATTGTATCATATTGTACAACTGCTGATGACACTAACACTGTAAAAGTGTGACTTTTTTTTATCAGTGTTAATTCCTGATATTTGCAGGTTTAAAATACAATTTACACTGGATCTTCTAATCAGCAGGTTTTGCATGGGTGGACATCACCAGGCGGTATAAGTTAATAGACCAATAACAAAGAGTTCTCTCTAACAATAACAGATACTTTTCACTCCCTTAGGCCCCTCACTCAGACTACTCCCAAACAGTCCTAGAAAACTGATTGCTTGAAAAAGTGTTTTTTGCTAAAAAAAAAAAAAAAAAGCTATTTTTGACCATTTTAATGGAACAATATTACAGTAAGGTACCACGTTACCCAGAAAGAATTTCATATTGAAATAAAAATGGCTGCATTGGGCCATTAAGTCAAGAGCACACAAGGGAGAGGAGGGCTTGAACTTGAGCACGCCTGTCACCATCACAAAGTCATTCTTGAGCAAAGTTAACCTCTAACTCCTATATGAAACGTTTCCCAACAGCACAAACTGTAGCAGGAGTTCCATGACTCCATAGCTGTTAAAGTGTAAGACTCAAAGGCCCTTTGAACTCTGAGCCCACTACAAGAAAACACAAGAACACACAGGCATACATACATAATTGTACATTGTTTTCAGTTCAGTTTTCCTCCCATAATGATGTAATCTTCTTGTGACAGGATTTGGGGCGTGGTGCGAAACAGCCCTTTCCCTCCCTCAGCACGTTCATCTCCTCCCTTAACCAGCGGAGGGAGACGGGAGGCCGGTTCAGCGTGGGCACAAACCAGTGTCTACCAGGTGGACGACATGGTGAGTTAACAACACTGGGCAGATTCACACACTGTGGTAGTCTACAAAGACACTGGAGAAACGTAGCCCTCGCGGATCCTACAATAATCTCTCCTCTTTCCAACCTGATTCCTGATGGGCTTCCCTATATTCACACATAAGCTGGTCTCTCCACTGGATACAATGATATGTCACTCATCACTGTACGGCAATGGAGACATTGTTTATTTAGTTAAATGAACAAAATGACAGTATATTAAAGAACAGTTGTCAGGCCTGCAGTGCACACTAAATCGATTTAGTCGCTGCTGCTACTGATGCCAAAATAATTATGCGAACATCTCTGTCAAATGAAAGCCACATGAAGGCTTATTTTCATGGGGTATACATGTTGGTGGAGAGGAACCATGCAGCAGGAAAGCATTTCCAAGCGTTTGTCATTTCAAATGTAGTTGTTTAGATTCCTTGCCTGGTTTATTGTTATGCACAAACTATATGATTGCTCTGCCATTTATGCAATCAATATGTTCCATCACTTGATATTTGTAACCTCACTGAAATTGAAACTCTGTTACCAATGTAAATTAATACATGATATTTGGCAGAAGTTTAAGATTTTCTTCCTCTGATCTTCAAATGAGATTTCTATGCATAAAAGGGTTTTGATAGGAAAACAAAAGCATGGGCAACATGAATAGGATGAGATGAGATGGGTCAGCTATCTGAGGTAATGATGGACGTCATCAATTGTTATGACCTGGCAACAGCCAGCAGAAATAGTTTAACAACTTCATTGTGTCTTCTTGTGAGAATGCTGTCATTAGTCTGAATACACTGTTGTCCTGGCCTGTTAGGTCCTGAAAAAGATTGGTAGAGGCAATAATCTGTCCATACTTAACGGAAAGTCGGCTTTGGTTAACTAAGGTCATGCAGTGAATGTACTATGTGATTACAGACTGATTGGCTCGAGTTTAATTAGTGTTGTTAGTGAAGCCAGTCTGAGCAAGTCGCAATCTAAGGATCTCGCAATCAAAGCCTTGTGAATCATGTTCATTGTGGAAGCTAGCAGTCTTTGCAAGCAGTAACAAATATATGTACATATCTGCCACACAACACAATAGTCATGTGTATCATACTCTGTGTAAAGGGAACTAATTATGTGGGTCTTGTAATTTCCCAGGGAGGGAGCTGCCTCCTATTTGCAGTGATGTGAGGCAGAAACAGAGGATCTCCATCGACACACTTCCCCCCGAGGTGAAGGCCCCGTTCCCCTCTGAACCTGTCATCCCCCTCCGCACTAAGACCATCAAAGAGTTCCAGTGAGTAACACCACCTCTCCCCATGACCTCCATTTGACCTTTTAACAGTGAGTAGCATACCTTCATGATCGTCACGACTTCCCACTGGGCACAGACGTCATTTCAACGTCTTGTTTTGATTTCAATTTGGTTGTCAACTAACGTAAATTCAACATGAAATAACATCATGTCATTGGATTTAGGTTAAAAGTTGGGTGAAAATCATTGACTGTTTGCAAATCCAATCAGTTTTCCACTTTGATTCAACATCAACACATTACATTTTTTTTGTTGAATTGACGTGGAAACAACGTTGATTCAACCAGTTTTTGCTCACTGGGCTATGATTCGCTATGACAATGATTTATTGATGGATTCCTTCCACTGTGTTGCAGGGAAGACATGGAGCGAGCCACAACCTCAGGGGACTGGAGGGATGTGAGGGATTTCTACCTAACCACCTTTGACTCTTTTCTAGAGATCAATGCTGCCTTCAAGGTAATGGCTCTTGAAATGGCTCATGCAGGCATTTTGTTATTATGTTGTGAGTTATGCTTTCCCCAAACATACCTTATCAATTTTAGAATATTCCAAACCCTTTGGTTTAGTTCCTCGTATTAAATGATTGTTATTTGCAGCACCTCTTTCTCCATTGCGAATTCTCTTAAGGAAAGCATGCAGAGCATGTGTTCTGGAATGTGTTATTCATGAGGAAATCAACGGCACATGATGTAAGAGAAAAGCTGCACTCGAAAGTACTGACCTTGACTTCTTCCAAATGTTCATTACGTTACAGCCTTATTCTAAAATATATTTTTTTCAAACTCATCAATCTACACACAATACCCCATAATGACAAAACAAAAACTGCTTTTTTGCAAATGTATAAAAAAGAAAATCCAGAAATATCATATTTGCATAAGAAGTCAGACTGTTTACTCAGTACTTTATTTAAGCACCTTTGGCAGCGATTACAGCCTCGAGTCGTCTTCGGTATGACGCTCAAAGCTTGGCACACCTGTATTTTGGGAGTTTCACCCATTCTTCTCTGCAAATCCTCTCAAGCTCTGTCAGGTTGGATGGGGAGCATCACTGCACAGCTATTTTCAGGTCTCTCCAGAGATGTTAGATCGGGTTCAAGTCCGGGCTCTGGCTGAGTCACTCAAGGACATTCAGTGACTTGTCCCGAAGTCACTCCTGCGTTGTCTTGGCTGTGTGCTTAGGGTCGTTGTCCTGTTGAAAGGTGAACCTTCACCCCAGTCTGACGTCCATTAGCACTCTGGAGCAGGTTTTCATCAAGGATCTCTGTACTTTGCTCTGTTTATCTTTCCTTCGATCTCTGTTTATCTTTCCTTCGAGGATCTCACAGTCCTTGCCACTGAAAAACGTCCCCACAGCATGATGCTGCCACCACCATGCTTCACCGTAGGGATGGTGCCAGGTTTCCTCCAGACGTGACACTTGGCATTCAGGCCAAAGAGTTCAGTCTTGGTTTCTTCAGACCAGAGAATCTTGTTTCTCATGTCTGAGAGTCCTTTAGGTGCCTTAAGGGCAAACTCCAAGCGGGCTGTCATGTGCCTTTTACTGAGGAGGGTGTTCCGTCTGGCCACTCTACCATAAAGGCCTGATTGGTGGAGTGCTGGAGAGATGGTTGTCCTTCTGGAAGGTTCTCCATGTCCACAGATGAACTCTGGAGCTCTGTCAGAGTCACTATCGGGTTCTTAGTCACCTCCCTGACCAAGGCCCTTCTCCCCCGATTGTTCACTTTGGCCGAGTGGCCAGCTCTAGGAAGAGTCTTTCTTGGTGGTTCCAAACTTCTTCCATTTAAGAATGATGGAGGCCACTCTGTTCTTGGGGACCTTCAATGCTGCAGAAATGTTTTGGTACCCTTCCCTAGATATGTGCCTGGACACAATCTTGTCTCAGAGCTCTACAGACAATTCCTTCAACCTCATGGCTTGGTTTTTGCTCTGACATGCACTGTCAACTGTGAGGCCTTTATATAGACAGGTGTGTGCCTTTCCAAATCATCTCAAATCAGTTGGATTTACCACAGATGGACTCCAATCAAGTTGTTGAAACATCTCAAGGATGATCAATGGAAACAAGGGTGTTTTTAATTTTTAATATATTGGCACAAATGTCTACATTCCAGTTTTTGCTTTGTCCTAATGGGGCATTGTGTTTAGATTGATGTGGAAAAAAACACATTTTTAATCCATTTTAGAATAAGGCTGTAACGTAACAAAATGTGGAAAAAGGGAAGGGTCAGAATACTTTCCAAATGCACTTATAAGGTCCGAACCTTGTTTAGTTGGCATCGAGCAAGAATGGTTCAACACACACTGCCATTGTTCACACACACACACACACACACACACACACACTATATTTCCTCACTGCAGACAAGCCCAGGGTTTGGCTGTAGCAAGTGCCCGTTGTTTGAGCTGTTGTTAAAAAGGCCTGAAATAAAAACATTTTAACAATGAGAAATGTACAATTTTCCTTTTCCTCCTTTCTTAGAGAGAAGCTAACGCCCCATTTAACACAATCGAGGATTCTGGAGTCAACTCAAAATTTTTGAATGCAGTTTATGATGCTTTACTCTGCACAGTAAGTACTGCCAACATGACCTTTCTATGGAAGAGGATATCATATGAGAAAACAAATGAAGTCCTATTCAGATTTTTTTACCATGAAAGTGCTTCCTGAAACCAGCAGAATTTGGGTAATTTCATCCAATTTAGAGGTTAACTCATGTTTGTTTATGTTGTTTTAGCCCCAAGACATCCAGAAATCAGTGTTGAAGGGAATCATTAACAGCCTATTAAGAGAGTGGAAAGGGTGAGTGCTGCTTTCAATTTATACCGCTACTACCATTTACTGTTACTATGCTACCTGTTGTTACACTGCAGCAACCATTTACCATAAATAGAGCATTGCTTATGAGAACTAAATGACATTCATACAGTTTGGCATCTAATTACACACAACATTTATTTTCAAATTTGTTGCCATTTTTTGTTGCCACAATGTGCTAGTTTGGATGAAATATGATGTCTCATTAGGCTGACGGTATACATTTTGATTTCCTCCTTTTGCTGAAAACAATGTGTTGTGTTTTCAGTCCCAGAACGAAAGATGACCTGAGGGCATACTTCATCTTAGTTCAGGTAACATTTACTTCTTAAGATAACATCTTATTAAGTACATGCACCAGTACGTTTTGTTTGTAAAAGTTTCATTTTATAAGGTATAAATAATGTTTTATGTTTCATGCTTTGTCTTTTGTGTTCAATTCCCTTGTGAAAAATCTTGGATTGGTGTAAATGCTCAGTAAATCCCCATGTTGTTAAACAGTTAATTTCAGGACAGGAATAAATGGCTATAATGCTCCTGTCATCAGATTCTTGGTTTCCATTAATCCCTGTCATTTCCTGTGGAAAGTGGGTTATTTTGTGCTTTCCAAACCACCACTGCCACAGGCTTAAAGGGACTGTTAGGGTCCCATATCCCCTGCGGTATTCTAGCCTCTGTAGTATTCTAGCCCCTGTAGTACTCTAGCCCCTGTGGTACTCTAGCCCCTTTGGTATTCTAGCCCCTTTGGTATTCTAGCCCCTGTAGTATTCTAGCCCCTGTGGTATTCTAGCCCCTTTGGTATTCTAGCCCCTGTGGTATTCTAGCCCCTGTGGTATTCTAGCCCCTTTGGTATTCTAGTCCCTTTGGTATTCTAGCCCCTGTGGTATTCTAGCCCCTGTGGTATTCTAGCCCCTTTGGTATTCTAGCCCCTGTAGTATTCTAGCCCCTGTGGTATTCTAGCCCCTGTAGTATTCTAGCCCCTGTGGTATTCTAGCCCCTTTGGTATTCTAGCCCCTGTAGTATTCTAGCCCCTGTGGTATTCTAGCCCCTTTGGTATTCTAGCCCCTTTGGTATTCTAGCCCCTTTGGTATTCTAGCCCCTGTGGTATTCTAGCCCCTGTGGTATTCTAGCCCCTTTGGTATTCTAGCCCCTTTGGTATTCTAGCCCCTTTGGTATTCTAGCCCCTGTAGTATTCTAGCCCCTGTGGTACTCTAGCCCCTGTGGTACTCTAGCCAGTGTAGTATTCTAGCCCCTTTGGTATTCGAGCCCCTGTAGTATTCTAGCCCCTGTAGTATTCTAGCCCCTGTGGTATTCTAGCCCCTGTGGTATTCTAGCCCCTGTGGTACTGTAGTCCCTGTGGTACTGTAGTCCATGTGGTATTCTAGTCCCTGTGGTACTCTAGCCCCTGTGGTACTCTAGTCCCTGTAGTATTCTAGCCCCTTTGGTACTCTAGCCTCTGTAGTAATCTAGCCCCTGTGGTACTCTAGCCCCTGTGGTCCTCTAGCCTCTGTAGTATTCTAGCCCCTGTGGTACTCTAGCCTCTGTGGTACTCTAGCCTCTGTGGTACTCTAGCCTCTGTGGTACTCTAGCCCCTGTGGTATTCTAGCCCCTGTAGTACTCTAGCCTCTGTGGTACTCTAGCCTCTGTGGTACTCTAGCCTCTGTAGTATTCTAGCCCCTGTGGTACTCTAGCCTCTGTGGTACTCTAGCCTCTGTGGTACTCTAGCCTCTGTAGTATTCTAGCCCCTGTAGTATTCTAGCCTCTGTGGTACTCTAGCCTCTGTGGTACTCTAGCCTCTGTAGTATTCTAGCCCCTGTAGTATTCTAGCCTCTGTGGTACTCTAGCCTCTGTGGTACTCTAGCCTCTGTGGTACTCTAGCCTCTGTGGTACTCTAGCCCCTGTGGTACTCTAGCCCCTGTAGTACTCTAGCCGCTGTAGTACTCTAGCCGCTGTAGTACTCTAGCCCCTGTAGTACTCTAGCCCCTGTGGTTCTCTAGCCCCTGTGGTACTCTAGCCCCTGTGGTACTCTAGTCCCTGTGGTATTATATCCCACTGCAGTCGCATGTGAAGTGATACAGAGGCAGCCGTTCTGGCTCATTGGATTCAGTGGCAGGACTTCTTTCTGCCCTCACGTCAGTTTTGAAGATAGTTCTGGCTGTAGTGCAGTGAGTCTCTGTTTGTTTTGGTGGTCTAAGTGTCTGTGTTTTTCATAGAGAGACAGTAGTTATTGGTTTTGGTCTGATGTCTAGATGCTTATATCAGATGGTAGTGCTGGTTCAGTATGTCTTGTTTCAGTGTGCTGTGGCAGTGGATGTTCTTCTATTCCAACAGTACACTGTGTCTCTGTTCTTCTTACACCTGGGCACTTTTTACTGCAGCAGTAGTTCTGTCTGTTGGTCTAATGCCTAGCTGTACAGTACAGTGGCCAGGTTAAGCAAGACCAGCTGGAATCCTTAGGCCTCCTCCCTCTCCATACACCCCATTGACTCCAGTCGTATGTCAGGCAGTCAGTCCACAGCAGTACTGCAACAACTACTCTCTGTGCCCCAAGCTAGCTGTGTGACTAGAGTCGTTGATTTGACTTCACCTGTTTCACCTCACATAAAATCTAGTTACCCCAGTCCGTCGAGGGAAAATGCTAATGATGTCATTAATTGAAATACTCTGAGTAAGTCTGTACTTGCTGTAACTAACAGTGCAGGACAATTGTAAACAAGATTGGCTATAGCAATTCTGTTTTTTGTTCAATTTCCTCTATATAAGTGTAGGCCTATTCTCTTGTTACACGTTTGTGTAAAGAATGTGGGTGGTTGTTCGACCGGGAGATACACAGCACACGTCTGATCAGCCAGATCCCTGATGTCATGTTCCTTGTTCTCCATGGAGACTGGGTGAGGTCATCCTGGACTGCTGGAATGTCGGTTTCCTGTGTGATGCTGTTCTTTCGGAGAGGCTGAATGTTTTATGGTTTTCACTGAAGTTCAGTGCATAGAAACCGATGAAATAGACTGGACTATAGTCAGCTTTTAAAGCTTTCTCTTGCCTTTCTTTTCTCTGTATTGGTGCAAGGCAATTTTGCAGTACATTCTGGATTTGTAGAACAGACGACATGTGTTTATTTGTTTTCTAGAACCCTCAGTATTCCAGCACCAGTACCTATGTGATCTATGCCCACCTACTGAGACAGATAGCTGGCCTGTCCGAGGCTGACCACCATTTCCTAGTGCACTGGTTTAAAAAGTAAGTGCAGTCTGCAAAGTGTGTCTTAAAGCCTCACCCCTGCATGGATTATAAAACATGTATTATTATTAACCATGTGTTTGTTTCACACTAACACAGCCCGCAGTTATGAATAGGGGTTGAGTAGTGAAGTATTTGATCTTCATAGAGGTGACTAACACCCAGCCTGTATCCAGTTTGAGTAGGCATTACACACTCTCCCTACACGCTGTCACACCCAGACACTACCTAACGTTCACTCTGGCCTGTGGTAACCTAAACGTGTGTGTGTGTGTGTGTGTGTGCTTCCTGTTCCTCGCCCCTCCCCAGACTGTCTCCAAGGCGTTTCAGGCAGCTGGTGGAGCGTTTTCTTCACTTCATCTCCACTCGTCTGTTACCTGCTCCTCCTGATGAACTGCCCCCTCTGACCAGGTGTTCCTGGTGGATCCCTGCTGCCACCAAGGTCCTCGCTCTCTTCAGTAAGTCATGTCCACAACATCAGGAACAGGGTATTTTACCCGGTGTACCCCTAGAGCTGTTCAGTGGATTCTGGGTAACCCCACAGTGCTACAATTTGAGCCCTGTGTTATCCAGTATGTGCCGTAAAACCTGATACACATACCAGAGACAAAGTGAAAGTGTCATTGTTCAAGGGAGGCTGTAGGTTCAGGTGCTGTCAGGAGGGCCGGAGGGGTGACGTGGTTTTTCATGCATATAGAATCTCTACCTAGATTCTATCTCGGGTGTAAAGTCATTTAGACATGTGTAGATAAACTCTAATGCCCTTGTATACCCTGTCCCACCAGATGCAGCTAACAGCATATCCACGCCTCCTATCATGTCCTTCACGGACTTCTACAACATCACCTTGGACCACATCGACATCATGGAGCAGTACCGCACCTGGCAGAGCCACGGCAACTCCAACAAGTGAGTCCCCAGTTTACAGGATCAACACTCGGATCCCATATTCAGGGTCCAGTGTTTTTCCTAATCAGGACATTTTCTGAGCCCTTCTTATAGGCCATAACTTATTGGTTAAACATCTTCCAATTCTGAACATAGTTAGGAAGTCCTGCTGGGAAGATTGTAAACCACAGCATGTCGTTTTCCCATATCAGCCAGTGATTGACAGCACATGGTACTGAGAGCAGAACACACGGCACATTATATATACTTCTCATAAGCTGCACATGTTTTTCCTCTCCCTGTGTGTCCGTTCCAAGTTTTTGATGATACAGCTCCCTCTTGTGTGCCATACATCATATGAACAGCTAAAAGTGCTAATGCAGCGCTACTGAAGGTTAGCCTTCCCCAGCTCTTCTCTCGCTGTGACAACCCTCAGTGGAACAGCTCTGTGAGTCAGAGCCGAAACTCAAAACAGAGCACATCACGCCTCCATATGGTGTGACCGTCAAGGGACACATATTATGGAGAGAGAAGGATATTGCACAATGATTCCTGTTTCTAAAGATGGAACTGATTGTGGAGCAGTCCAGAGACTGTGGGCTACTCTCTTCCTCCTTATGGAAATCCTAGGGGGTCCATATTTTATAATCTTCTTCCCAAGTGCATTTTTTCTTCCTATCTTCTCCTCCTCAGGTTCTCTTTCTGCCAGTTCCCATTTATCCTGTCAACGGTGGTGAAGAAAGCCATCATCCAGAGAGACTCAGAACAGCAGATGATAAGCATGGCCAGAGTGAGAGACAGCCTATTATCTTCTGTCAACCTTCCTCTATCAACACAGTTGTCCCTGAGCTGTGCATGAACTGAGATGCATATGATGTACAGTGACCTGCATTCATATTAAAACCTTTTCGTTATGTGTTTTTTCTCTCTCTCCAGCAAAGCCTGGTGAACAAGGTCTCTCGCAGGCAGAGAGTGGACATGAACCTGTTGTTCCTCAACATCAAGGTACGACGGGCCCAGCTACTCAGTGACTCATTGGATGAGGTAAGACCTCCTAACACACCTAGCGTTGGGTGTGGTCGAGACGTTGTTGAAACACTGTCCTCTGTAAATAAATATAAAATGTATGTGTATATATATATATATATCAGTTGAAGTCGGAAGTTTACATACACTTGTTGAAGTCATTAAAACTCATTTTTCAACTACTCCACAAATTTCTTGTTAACAAACTATAGATTTGGCAAGTCGGTTAGGACATCTACTTTGTGCATGACACAAGTAATTTTTTACAGACAGATTATTTCACTTATAATTCACTGTATCACAATTCCAGTGGGTCAGAAGTTTACATACACTAGGTTGACTGTGCCTTTAAACAGCTCCAGAAAATGATGTCATGGCTTTAGAAGCTTCTGATAGGCTAATTGACATCATTTGAGTCAATTGGAGGTGTACCTGTGGATGTATTTCATGGCCTACCTTCGAACTAAGTGCCTCTTTACTTGACATCATGGGAAAAATAAATCAAATGTAATTTTATTTGTCACATACACATGGTTAGCAGATGTTAATGCGAGTGTAGCGAAATGCTTGTGCTTCTAGTTCCGACAATGCAGTAATAACCAGCAAGTAATCTAACCTAACAATTTCACACAAGTGTAAAGGGATGAAGAATATGTACATATTGTAGCGATGAGACAGATGGTATCCAATTGTTAGTAGTTACTAAGAAATTGGGGAGAAAGGGGGTAAAAAAATAAATATATATATGTACATACAAATATATGAATGAGTGATGGTACAGAACGGCATAGGCAAGATGCAGCAGATGATATAGAGTACAGTATATACATATGAGATGAGTAATGTAGGGTATGTAAATATATAAAAGTGGCATTGTTTAAAGTGGCTAGTGATACATGTATTACATAAAGATGGCAAGATGCAGTAGATGGTATAGAGTACAGTATATACATATGAGATGAGTAATGTAAGGTATTTAAACATTATATTAAGTGGCATTGTTTAAAGTGGCTAGTGATACATTTTTACATCAATTGTTCCATTATTAAAGTGGCTGGAGTTGAGTCAGTATGTTGGCAGCAGCCACTCAATGTTAGTGGTGGCTGTCTGATGGCCTTGATAGAAGCTGTTTTTCAGTCTCTCGGTCCCAGCTTTGATGCACCTGTACTGACCTCGCCTTCTGGATAATAGCGGGGTGAACAGGCAGTGGCTCGGGTGGTTGTTGTCCTTGATGATCTTTATGGCCTTCCTGTGACATCGGGTGGTGTAGGTGTCCTGGAGGGCAGGTAGTTTGCCCCCAGGCACTACTGGATATAAGAGCAACGTCAACTCACCATCATTACAACCAGGAATACGACTTTCCCGAAGCGTATCCTGTGTTTTGCCCACTACCCAGGACAATGGATCGGATCCCAGCCGGCAAACCAAAACAACGACGCCGTAAAAGGGGCAGACGAAGCGGTCTTCTGGTCAGGCTCCGGAGACGGACACATTGCGCACCACTCCCTAGCATACTACTCGCCAATGTCCAGTCTCTTGACAACAATGTTGATGAAATCCGAGCAAGGGTAGCATTCCAGAGAGACATAAGAGACTGTAAATCATCCAGGACCTCGTCAAACCGCTCAGGAAGGAGACTCATTTTGTCTCCTAGAGATGAACGTACTTTGGTACAAAAAGTGCAAATCAATACCAGAACAATAGCAAAGGACCTTGTGAAGATGCTGGAGGAAACAGGTACAAAAGTATCTATATCTACAGTAAAACGAGTCCTATATCGACATAACCTGAAAGGCCGCTCGGCAAGGAAGAAGCCACTGCTCCAAAACCGCCATAAAAAAAGCCAGAGTACGGTTTGCAACTGCACATGGGGACAAAGATCATACTTTTTGGAGAAATGTCCTCTGGTCTGATGAAACAAAAATAGAACTGTTTGGCCATAATTACCATTGTTATGTCTGGAGGAAAGGGGGGAGGATTGCAAGCCACAGAACACCATCCCAACTGTGAAACACAGGGGTGGCAGCATCATATTGTGGGGATGCATTGCTGCAGGAGGTACTGGTGTACTTCACAAAATAGATGGCATCATGAGGAAGAGAAATTATGTGGAAATATTGAACCAACGTTTGACCCAAGTTAAACTATTTAAAGGCAATGCTACCAAATACTAATTGAGTGTGTGTAAACTTCTGACCCACTGGGAATGTGATGGAAGAAATAAAACCTGAAGAAAAAAATAATTCTCTCTACTATTATTCTGACATTTCACATTCTTAAAATAAAGTGGTGATCCTAACTGACCTAAGACATGGAATCTTTACTAGGATTAAATGTCAGGAATTGTGAAAAACTGAGTGTTTAAATGTATTTGGCTAAGGTGTAAACTTCTGACTTCAACTGTGTGTGTGTGTGTTTGTGTGTGTATATATATACAGTGCCTTGCGAAAGTATTCGGCCCCCTTGAACTTTGCGACCTTTTGCCACATTTCAGGCTTCAAACATAAAGATATAAAACTGTATTTTTTTGTGAAGAATCAACAACAAGTGGGACACAATCATGAAGTGGAACGACATTTATTGGATATTTCAAACTTTTTTAACAAATCAAAAACTGAAAAATTGGGCGTGCAAAATTATTCAGCCCCCTTAAGTTAATACTTTGTAGCGCCAACTTTTGCTGCGAATACAGCTGTAAGTCGCTTGGGGTATGTCTCTATCAGTTTTGCACATCGAGAGACTGAATTTTTTTCCCATTCCTCCTTGCAAAACAGCTCGAGCTCAGTGAGGTTGGATGGAGAGCATTTGTGAACAGCAGTTTTCAGTTCTTTCCACAGATTCTCGATTGGATTCAGGTCTGGACTTTGACTTGGCCATTCTAACACCTGGATATGTTTATTTTTGAACCATTCCATTGTAGATTTTGCTTTATGTTTTGGATCATTGTCTTGTTGGAAGACAAATCTCCGTCCCAGTCTCAGGTCTTTTGCAGACTCCATCAGGTTTTCTTCCAGAATGGTCCTATATTTGGCTCCATCCATCTTCCCATCAATTTTAACCATCTTCCCTGTCCCTGCTGAAGAAAAGCAGGCCCAAACCATGATGCTGCCACCACCATGTTTGACAGTGGGGATGGTGTGTTCAGCTGTGTTGCTTTTACGCCAAACATAACGTTTTGCATTGTTGCCAAAAAGTTCAATTTTGGTTTCACCTGACCAGAGCACCTTCTTCCACATGTTTGGTGTGTCTCCCAGGTGGCTTGTGGCAAACTTTAAACAACACTTTTTATGGATATCTTTAAGAAATGGCTTTCTTCTTGCCACTCTTCCATAAAGGCCAGATTTGTGCAATATACGACTGATTGTTGTCCTATGGACAGAGTCTCCCACCTCAGCTGTAGATCTCTGCAGTTCATCCAGAGTGATCATGGGCCTCTTGGCTGCATCTCTGATCAGTCTTCTCCTTGTATGAACTGAAAGTTTAGAGGGACGGCCAGGTCTTGGTAGATTTGCAGTGGTCTGATACTCCTTCCATTTTAATATTATCGCTTGCACAGTGCTCCTTGGGATGTTTAAAGCTTGGGAAATATTTTGGTATCCAAATCCGGCTTTAAACTTCTTCACAACAGTATCTCGGACCTGCCTGGTGTGTTCCTTGTTCTTCATGATGCTCTCTGCGCTTTTAACGGACCTCTGAGACTATCACAGTGCAGGTGCATTTATACGAAGACTTGATTACACACAGGTGGATTGTATTTATCATCATTAGTCATTTAGGTCAACATTGGATCATTCAGAGATCCTCACTGAACGTCTGGAGAGAGTTTGCTGCACTGAAAGTAAAGGGGCTGAATAATTTTGCACGCCCAATTTTTCAGTTTTTGATTTGTTAAAAAAGTTTGAAATATCCAATAAATGTCGTTCCACTTCATGATTGTGTCCCACTTGTTGTTGATTCTTCACAAAAAAATACAGTTTTATATCTTTATGTTTGAAGCCTGAAATGTGGCAAAAGGTCGCAAAGTTCAAGGGGGCCGAATACTTTCGCAAGGCACTGTATATATATATATATATATATATATATATTATAAAGAAATATATTATAAAGAAATGTACACTTTATTAAGTTATCTGGTTCTAATGGTGATAGAAAGCACATAACACTACAGCACAGAGCCGTTAGTGGACCCATTGCTTCCCCCTCTAAAGCCCATCTGGTATTCTGCTCTGGAGGTTCTGTCACCACGGCTTGATTTGGAAAACCTTCCTGGCCGTAAAACGCAGGGTTTGTGTCTCCCCTCCTCCCCTCCCCCTCCACCCCTCCCTCGCCTTGTCCAGCTGAGCAGGAAGAGAGCAGACCTGAAGAAAAAGCTCAAGGTCACTTTCGTAGGAGAGGCGGGGCTCGACATGGGCGGCCTCACCAAGGAGTGGTTCCTGCTGCTGGTTCGACAGATTTTCCACATTGACTATGGTGAGACATGGAATGCAGGACAGAATATATTGGCCTCATTTAGAAACTTTCACATAGAATCCATATATTGCTTAAAACCCATGCAAGATTCATCAAATGTCTTTCCCTCTCATTTGAGATACTGGAAGAAATGGAAAGCAAATCATCTTTTACTAAATCTCAGCAGAATTAGAATATTATCCATAAAGCCATTCTCACACTCCCAATAAAAACCTAATAACTCTGAAACAGTGGCGTGAGCTTGTTGCTTTTGGAGTCATTTGGTCTCTCCTTTTCTCTCAGACCTCCAAGCCCAGTTATTCTTTCCATAGATACATTTTCAGAGATGCGGGCTGCTTGCCTAGACTATATGAAAACTGTGCCCGCTCATTAAAAACGCGAACCAACCCATCTACACTCAAGTTTTTTTTCCTTGTCAAAAAGTTAATGTTAGGCACAATAATGTTTCATTTTTGAAGGTCAGAGTTTTCATCTGGTTAAGGAAATTGTTGAATGCACCTGTGAATGTTTTCGGTCAACTTTTAGAATACTACTATATATAATATTATTAGACTAGACATTGAACAGACGTTTGTGTTACATTAGGCCTGTGGAGGGGTTTTCCCAGTCACATTTATGCTCCCTACACTGGATTATATATCAAACTTGTTTGTTTTTTCAGGCATGTTCACCTACTTGAAGGATTCCCGGTGTCATTGGTTCAGCAGCTGGAAATGTGACAACTACTCAGAGTTTCAATTGGTCGGGACTGTATCCTTTCATTCCTAACCCAGGAATTACTGTGTCAACGGTTTCATATATGCAGCAATCTGCACCACACACACAGATGAGGCAGTGCTGGAAAACCACACTGGAGAAACTGATACTTAATGTATTTGCAATGCTATAAATCAGTCTAACCATTGCAATATATGCTTATTATCTATATTTAATAGGACTTAGATGACATTTTCACTGTATTATGTAAACCCCTTTTGCAAGACATGAACAATAACAGAATCTTCATGATATAATGTTAAGCATGAGGTTGTTTCCTGCATTCAATAAGTAAGAAATACGAAAAAGTAACATTTCAAACCACTGAACATAACATTCCTAACACTCCTGAGATAAAGCTGATCTGGACAGCTGGTCTGTCTATATATTAGGATGCCAGCGTCCACCAAATCATCATATTGACCTAGTAATGCTGTTACATTCATATGTCATGTCAGTGTAAGCCAACGTAATCTGACATCTTGTCCTCACTTAACCCACTGTACATTCCTATTTATCTACGAATGTTAAACCTGTTGTGTTTTAGTTAACACATGTATTACATATACTTATATTGTAAACAGCCTGGAGTGGGCAATATCCTTTATCTGTAGGTAGTCTTGCTTTGTCTGTAAAGACCTCATGGAGAACTCATGACTTGCAAACTTTGACCTAGGATTGTCCTCTCTTGATTTGATCTACTGGGTTGCAGTGCCTGAAGAAGACACTGTCGATACAGAAGTGGAATCCATGGGTGTGTTAGTGCTGTTAGGACTGATAACGAGTGACTGCAGCGCCAACACAGAAACCACTGTGCTGTGATTGGCCGGCCTATTGGGCGTCTGCCTCCTAGTGGGATGTTACAATTAAGCAATTAAATATATTTTATGAAGCCCTTTTTATATCAGCAGTTGTCACAAAGTGCTTTACAGATACCCAGCCTAAAAACCCAAAGAATAAGCAATGCAGATGCAGAAGCACATTGGCTAGAAAAAAACTCCCTAGAAGGCAGGAACCTAGAAAGAACTAGAGAGGAACCAGGCTCCAAGGGGTGGCTTTACCAGGTGGAGATTTAAAGGGATAGTGTGAGATTTTAGGAAATTAAGCACTTTTTCTCATGGATACCATTTGTATGTCTGTATCCAGTTTGAAGGAAGTTGCTAACTAGAGTTGGCGCAATTGCTAACTAGTGTTAGCGCAACTTCCAGTCATTGTGCTAACACTAGTTAGCAATTGCGCCAACGCTAGTTAGCAACTTCCTTCAAACTGGATGCAGACATACAAATGGTATCCATGAGAAAAAGTGCTTAATTTAATTTCTACTTGTCCAGAGTCAGATGAACTCATGGATACCATTTGTATGTCTCTGCGTGCAGAACAGGCCAAGAGTTATAGATCTGAGACTACATCTGAGGCCTCTGAATGCCTCTCCTATTCGAGAGCTCAAGGCAGTAAAAGGCAGCCTGTCAAATAAAAGCCAGATGGATGAGGAAGAAGCCTCTTATAGCTCACAGACTTTGATACGGATGGTGGATCACAGCCACTTACCGCTGAGATTTGTTTACACTGAAAGTGTGTTTCCATGATGTTAGAGTTGTGCTTTGCACAGTGCAGAGACAGTGCACACTGCATGCTGTTCCTACTTTGTGCATGTTGTTTGCAGTTTGTACACTTTGCAGTAGTCTTGTGCTGGAATTGAGCCTGCATATTGCTTTAACTTGCAATGGGATGGGTAGAGACACGTCTTGCAAAACGAGACTACAGGGACAGGTTCCAAGGAAGAGATTATTTTTCAAACTGTTCCCTTGTTGCAAACGCCATGCTCTACCAACTGAGCCACACGGGACCACTGGCATTACCGCTCTAAGCCACACGGTTGTCTTGGCATTACCTCTCATTACCCCCCATTTGCCTCATGCAGTGTGACATCTCCTTCGCATAGAGTTGATCAGGCTGTGAGAAGTTGCTGGATATTGACGGGAACTGGAACACGCTGTCGTACACGTCGATCCAGAGCATCCCAAACTTGCTCAATGGGTGACATGTCTGTGTATGCAGGCCATGGAAGAACTGGGACATTTTTATCTTCCAGGAATTGTCTACAGGTCCTTGCGACATGGGACTGTGCATTATCATGCTGTACCATGAGGTGATGGCTGCGGATGAATGTCACGACAATGGGCCCATTGAAGATCTCGTCACGGTATCTCTGTGCATTCAAGTTTCCATCAATAAAATGCAATTGTGTTTGTTGTGCGTAGCTTATGCCTGCCTGCCCATACCATAAATCCAGCGGCACCATGTGGCACTCTGTTCACAGCGATGACAACAGCAAACCGCTCGCCCACTTGCCATACACACTGTCTGCCATCTGCCCGGTACAGTTGAAACCAGGATTCATCCATGAAGAGCACACTTCTCCAGCGTGCCAGTGGCCATCCAAGGTGAACATTTGCCCACCGAATTCAGTTACGACGCTAAACTCCAGACCCTGGAGAGGACAGTTTGTGTGGAAATTCTTTGGTTGTGCAAACCCATAGTTTAATCAGCTGTCCAGGTGGCTGGTCTCAGATGATCCCACAGGTGAAGAAACTGGATGTGGAGGTCCTGGGCTGGCGTGGTTACACGTGGTCTACGGTTGTAAGGCCAGTTGGACATACTGGCCACCCGATACTTGTTTAGTAGAGAAATTAACATTCAATTATCTGGCAACAGTTCTGGTGGACATTCCTGCAGTCAGCATGCCAATTGCATGCTCCCTCAACTTGAGACATCTGTGGCATTGTGTTGTGTGACAACTGCACATTTTAGTGGCATTGTGTCCCCAGAACAAGGTTCACCTGTGTAATGATCATGCTGTTTAATCCGCTTCTTGACATGCCACACCTGTCATGTGAATGGATTATCTTGGCAAAGAAGAAATGCTCACTAACAGGGATGTAAGCAAATCTGTGCACAGAATTTGAGAGAAAATAGCTTTTTGTGCATATAGAAGATTTCTGGGATATTTTATTTCAGCTCATGAAACATGGGACCAACACTTTACATTGCATTTTATATTTTTGTTTAGTGTATTAGGTAGGTCTTTGCCCTCAAATTCCCCAAAATAACGTTGTGTGAAGCTCCTTCCCTCAGTGTTGCCTAATATTGTACGGTGAGATTTCCAACCGTTGAAGTACTTGGAAAGCCAATGACATTAGAGTTTCAGAGTAGGTGGCAGTGTATTTCCTTCACTACGGCAACCCCGTTGAATTTCTCATGGTTCTGTGAGTGTGAAAGCGTGTGCACAAAGTGTGTATGTGTGCATGTCTTAGAGTGTTGTGCGTGTCTGTGCAGTTTGCATACATGTGTGTTTGTGTGTGTACTCTTGAATCCAAGCACCCACTCTACCTGCAGTTGACACATTATAAAGTGATCTTTGTGTGGGCTTTAACTCTGAAATACATCCGGAGTAGCTTCCTCATTTGGAGGCAATATGGAGACTAGGCAGCTAGGAACGTGTTTGCATGCATTCGTGCGTGCGTAGGTGATGGAGAATTAATGGGATAAATGTCCTGTCCACCTGCTGGGTTTTGTGGGGTAGGGGCGGTGGCTGACGTAGTCTGAACACACACAGTAACACAATGTAGTCATTTACTCTGTCTTGGTGTAATTTAGAAACATTCTTTGTGCAGTCTGGTCTCTGTGTGCTTACTGGGCATCAGCCCAAACATTCACAGTCGTATGATACTGTACGTTATGTTCAAGTTTCCTGTGTTATTGTGTTGCACTAATACATTCGTTAATATAAGACACTGATCCTGCTTTGGTGAACACTGATCACCTAAAATGGCCTGATCTGTCTGTGAATCAATGTCTGGTCCTTGACTCTGTGCCAGCTCATGGGTCTCGCTGTGTACAACAGCATTGCTCTGGATATCCACTTCCCTCCTTATTGTTACAAGAAGCTCTTGACTCCACCCATTGTGCCATGTGACCAGAATACTCCCATCGGCATGGCAACCGCCACCCTGGGCGACCTGCAGCAGGTCATGCCGGTATGTCTTCTCTGATTGGTTCATCTGAAGCACAGCATTTAGAGTAAGAAATGTACTCATTAAGGATAGGCATCCTCAACAGTAGATCAATCAGACTAGTGAGGATCACAATACCCTTTTTAACCAGCTGGGGGAACCACAGTTTAGCTTTTCTTTCTTTACTCCCAAATGTTTTCCTTTGGGCTGGATCCAATCTCTGAAACTCATCTGAATTCATAAAAATGTATCAGTATTTTACACCTTTCATTCATTTTGTCCAATGTGAAATAACTCTACGGTCTCTTATTCTAAAATGTACACACCCATTGCTGAGATGGTGTTTCTCTGTGTAAGAATTTGCTTTTAATTGTTAAACTGTGCCAGATGTTTGCCTCCTAGTTTCTTGGGGCTTTGTTCATAGTTTCATAAGAGTGGGGCGTTGTTCTCTGCCCTGTCTGTCCTAAAAAAACTTTGTTTTAATAACACTGTGGCTTTGATGAAGCAGGGTGGCTGGCCTGGCATACTCCCAGTGCCACAGTAATCCTGCCCTGGCTCCCTTTGGGGCATGAAAGGTAGGCACAGCCATGCCACTATACCACTGATCAGAGACTGTCCCTTCATCCTATGTAACTGCTTTGCAGCTGGGCTGATTCAAGAAGACGGTTGAAAGTCGCTTTGCTGTACAGTCCCATCTGCAAAGGCAATTTACCTTTTGCTAAGCCCCGCCCCCTTGATTACTATTGCAATCTCTGACAAGATTTTTATGGGAAGCCTATTTCCCCGTATGAACAACTGGCGAAATCTCAAACTGTGTTTTTAGTATATAATGACATTTAAACACTGATTACCCCATGCTAATTAGCAAACTCTCGGGTATGTTGTGGTGGACTGTCATTACAATTGCTAAATGGGAACCTGGTAAAATCGTTTGTAGTGTGTCTAGCCATTGAATGTTTCTGAATTCACTGTCCGCGTGTAGCCAAAGCTACTAACCATTTTTCGAGCTAACTAGAGCTCTCAAATCGTATCCTGATGTCGACAGCAGATGAGAGTTGTATTAATAACATGGCTGACTTGGCTAGCTAACACACATTTTTAGAAAACTGGCTAGCTAGCTAGCTAGTGTTAGCAAAGTTGGGTAGTCAATGAGAAGCTAGCAAACAATGTAACAAAAGTATAATTTCTGATTTAAAAAAATACTCTAACAGACTCTGCATTTCAGGAATCACAGTACCCCTGGTGCACTGTTCAATTATCTAACCAATAGTTTTTTGTTGTTGTTAAACTTAATTTTTCCCACTGCCCTTACTGGCTTACATGTGTTTTACGTGTGTGGAATGGTTTGCTGAATACAACAGCTGATTAGCTTTAGAACAGAAGCTTGCTAACATAACATGCTTATTCATGCAGCACACACAGTAATACATGACCCGTGTCACGCTGTGTGCAACGTACAGTCCATTTGAAAGGAAATAATAAAAGTGACAAAGTATTTGCTATTTCAGGATTTGGCTCATGGGCTTGGAGAGCTGCTCTGCTATGAGGGCAATGTGGAAGAAGACTTCTATCTGACCTTCCAGGTATGGACCTCTCCTATGTATTAACAGTGCAAGGCCAACAGTGCACTATTGAACAGGACACAAATGTACATAGATCAAAAAAATAAAAGGATCTTAGTCCAATTAGTTTGGCTAAAGTGTTCCCCAAACCTTCAGAAGGTTTTGGCCTCACAAGGTTTTAATTACAGACTCCATCAAGATGACCAGGAGCTAGGCCTCCCGGGTGGCGCGGTGGTCTAGGGCACTGCATCGCAGCGCTAGCTGTGCCACCAGAGACTCTGGGTTTGCGCCCAGGCTCCGTCGCAGCCGGCCGCGACTGGGAGGTCCGTGGGACGATGCACAATTGGCATAGCGTCGTCCGGGTTAGGGAGGGTTTGGCCGGTAGGGATATCCTTGTCTCATCTCGCACCAGCGACTCCTGTGGCGGGCCGGGCGCAGTGCTCGCTAACCGGGGTAACCAGGTGCACAGTGTTTCCTCCGACACATTGGTGCGACTGGCTTCCGGGTTGGAGCCGCACTGTGTTAAGAAGCAGTGCGGCTTGGTTGGGTTATGTTTCGGAGGACGCATGGCTTTCGACCTTCTTCTCTCCCGAGCCCGTACGGGAGTTGTAGCGATGTGACAAGATAGTAATTACTAACAATTGGATACCACGAAATTGGGGAGAAAAGGGGGTAAAAAAAATAAAAGATGACCAGGAGCTGTTTAATGATTTTAAAGAGTGACTCAGTTACATGACTTCATCAATTCAGTATTACAGTATGGCTGTTAATTGGTGGTGTGTCACTGGTAATAGAGCTACGTGTCATAGTGTGTGGGTATGGAGGGTCTGAAGGCTGTGGAGATGCATTCTCTCACGCCCTCCTCAAGACTAACACTCCAGTGTGAAAAGCAGTGACTATCACTGTGTCCGAATTGCCATTGGAAGGAGTGGGATCTGGGTAAGGCCTTGGTTTTCATCATTAGTGATCATGAAACTTAGACTGAATCTGCGGTAGAGATAGAAGAACATCAGAGGTCAAATTCAATCCATCACCACTAATGATGAGTTAGGTGGTCACACCTCTGAACTATTATAAAATTGTGAGATAATTATTTTGGAAATGTGCATTTTGGCCTCTGAGTTGAGGCCCAAGGTTTCAGGGTCTTTCACCCTTTTACTGAGCCAGAGATATACTCACTGACCTGTATTCAGATCCCGACCACCACCATCCATTACCCCTCTATGCTATATCTATAGACATATCAAATCATATAGACATGCACTCAGTGGCCAGTTTATTAGGTACAGTAAATGGTTTGCTCCTACAAACAGTGGCCGTGGCTTGCTATATAAAACAGGCATCGAGGCATTTAGTTACTATTCGTTTGAACGTAAGAATGGGCAAAACGAGTGACCTAAGCCGCTGAGCGTGGGACGATCGTCGGTGACAATGTTCCAGTATCTCAGAAACAGCCCGCCTCATGGGCTTTTCACGCACGACAGTGTCTAGGGCCCTCAAACTCAACTCTTCACGTCGAAGCCAGTTCTACTGCACTTTTTCATTGTTGCCTTCTAATCAGGGACAGATTTTCGACCTGGGAAACCAGGTGGGCTCAAATAATTGTCAGTTAGAACAGAAAAACAGCAGGCTCCGGACCTCGTAGGGTAAAAGTTGAATATCCCTGGTCTAGGGTTTACCGAGAATGGTGCGACAAAAACATCCAGTTACCGGCAGTATTGTGGGCGAAAACAGCTGGCTGATGAGAGGTCGAGAGTGGCAAAAATCGTGCAAGCTAACCGGCGGGCCACAAACAGGCAAACAATGATGCAGGTACGACAGTGGTGTGCAGAACTGCATCTTGGAATGCACAACTCATCAGTCCTTGTCATGGATGGGCTATTGCAGCAGACGACCACACCTGTTTCCACTCCTATCAGCTAAAAACAAGAAGAAGCGTCTCCAGTTGGCACTTTATAACTAACACTGAACAATTAAGGAGTGGAAAAACATTTCCAGGTCCGACGAATCCCCATTTCTGTTGCGTCATAGTGATGGCAGAGTCAGGAGTTGTTTGTAAGCAGCATGAGTCCATGGCTCCATCCTGCCTGGTGTCAATGGTACAGGCTGGTATAGGTGGTGTAATGGTGTGGGGAAGGTTTTCCTGGAACACATTAAGTTCCTTGATACAAATGAAGCAACGATTCCACGCCCGGAAGAATTCAGGCTATTCTGGAGGAAAAGAGGGGTCCGACCCGTTACTAGATGGGTGTACCTAATAAACTGGCCACTGAGTATATCATATAGACAGACATACAGTGCGTTTCGAAAATGATTCATACCCCTTGACTTTCCACTATGTTAGACTTATTCTAAAATTGATTAAGTAAATGTTTTTCCTCATCAATGTACACACAATACCCCATAATGACAAAACAAAAACAGGTTTTTCAAATTTTTGGCACATTTATCAAAAAACAGAAATACCTTATTTACATACAGTACCAGCCAAGTTTGGAAACACCTACTCATTCAAGGGTTATTTATTTGTACTATTTTCTACATTGTAGAATAATAGTGAAGACATGAAAACTATGGCATTCTCTCAAACAGCTTCACCTGGAAGTCTTTTCCAACAGTCTTGAAGTAGTTTCCACATATGCTGAGCACTTGTTGGCTGCTTTTCCTTCACTCTGCGGTCTAACTCATCCCAAACCATCTCAATTGGGTTGAGGTCAGGTGATTGTGGAGGACAGGTCTGATGCAGCAATCCATCACTCTCCTTGGTCAAATAGCCCACACAGTCAAATCAAATCAAATTGTATTTGTCACATACACATGCTTAGCAGATGTTAATGCGAGTGTAGCGAAATGCTTGTGCTTCTAGTTCCGACAATGCAGTAATAACCAACAAGTAATCTAGCTAACAATTCCAAAACTACTACCTTATAGACACAAGTGTAAGGGGATAAAGAATATGTACATAAAGATATATGAATGAGTGATGGTACAGAACGGCATAGGCAAGATACAGTAGATGGTATTGAGTACAGTATATACATATGAGATGAGTATGTAAACAAGGTGGCATAGTTAAAGTGGCTAGTGATACATGTATTACATAAAGATGCAGTAGATGATATAGAGTACAGTATATACATATACATATGAGATGAGTAATGTAGGGTATGTAAACATTATATTAGGTAGCATTGTTTGAAGTGGCTAGTGATATATTTTACATCATTTCCCATCAATTCCCATTATTAAAGTGGCTGGAGTTGAGTCAGTGTGTTGGCAGCAGCCACTCAATGTTAGTGGTGGCTGTTTAACAGTCTGATGGCCTTGAGATATAAGCTGTTTTTCAGTCTCTTGGTCCCAGCTTTGATGCACCTGTACTGACCTCGCCTTCTGGATGATAGCGGGGTGAACAGGCAGTGGCTCGGGTGGTTGTTGTCCTTGATGATCTTTATGGCCTTCCTGTGACATCAGGTGGTGTAGGTGTCCTGGAGGGCAGGTAGTTTGCCCCCGGTGATGCGTTGTGCAGACCTCACTACCCTCTGGAGAGCCTTACGGTTGTGGGCGGAGCAGTTGCCGTACCAGGCAGTGATACAGCCCGACAGGATGCTCTCGATTGTGCATCTGTAGATGTTTGTGAGTGCTTTTGGTGACAAGCCGAATTTCTTCAGCCTCCTGAGGTTGAAGAGGCGCTGCTGCGCCTTCTTCACG
The DNA here is from genome assembly GCF_045791955.1 of Oncorhynchus clarkii lewisi. Classification (NCBI taxonomy): domain Eukaryota; kingdom Metazoa; phylum Chordata; class Actinopteri; order Salmoniformes; family Salmonidae; genus Oncorhynchus; species Oncorhynchus clarkii. Next base: position 76,012,216 of record NC_092147.1, on the reverse strand, counting down.
ATGCTGTCTGTGTGGGTGGACCAATTCAGTTTGTATGTGATGTGTACGCCGAGGAACTTAAAACTTACTACCCTCTCCACTACTGTTCCATCGATGTGGATAGGGGGGTGTTCCCTCTGCTGTTTCCTGAAGTTCACAATCATCTCCTTAGTTTTGTTGACGTTGAGTGTGAGGTTATTTTCCTGACACCACACTCCGAGGGCCCTCACCTCCTCCCTGTAGGCCGTCTCGTCGTTGTTGGTAATCAAGCCTGCCACTGTCTGGAGGTGTGTTGGGTCATTGTCCTGTTGAAAAACAAATGATTGTCCCACCAAGCGCAAACCAGATGAGATGGCGTATCTCTGCAGAATGCTGTGGTAGCCATGCTGGTTAAGTGTGCCTTGATTTCTAAATAAATCACAGACCGTGACACCAGCAAAGCACCATCACACCACCTCCTCCATGCTTCACGGTGGGAACCACACATGCGGAGGTCATCTGTTCACCTACTCTGCGTCTCACAAAGACATGGCAGTTGGAGCCGAAAATCTAACATTTTGACTCATCAGACCAAAGGACAGATTTCCACCAGTCTAATGTCCGTTGCTCGTGTTTCTTGGCCCAAGCAAGTCTCTTATTATTATTGGTGTCGTTTCTTTGCAGCAATTTGACCATGAAGGCCTGATTCACACAGTCCTGAACAGTTGATGTTGAGATGTGTCTGTTACTTGAATTCTGTGAAGCATTTATTTGGGCTGCAATTTCTGAGGTTGATAACTCTAATGAACTTGTCCTCTGCAGCATAATTAACTCTGGGTCTTCCTTTCCTGTGACAGTCCTCATGAGAGCCAGTTTCATCATAGCGCTTGATCGTTTTTGCGTCTGCACTTGAAGAAACTTTCAAAGTACTTGACATTTTGTTGTATTGACTGTCCTTCATGTCTTAAGTTCTTACGACTGAGATCCTGTTAACGGGATCGATATGACAACAGCCAGTGAAAGTGCAGGGCGCCAAATTCAAACAACAGAAATCTCAATTAAAATTCCTGAAACATAGAAGTATTTGACACCATTTTAAAGATAAACTTGTTGTTAACGACGAAAGCACACCATCTGATTATGTTAGGTCAGTCCCTAGTCACAGAAAAGCACAGCCATTTTTTCCAGCCTAAGAGAGGAGTCACAAAAAGCAGAAATATAGATAAAATGAATCACTAACCTTTGATGATCTTCATCAGATGACACTCATAGGACTTTGTTACACAATACATGTATGTTTTGTTCGATAAAGTTCATATTTATATCAAAAAATCTTAGTTTACATTGGCGCGTTATGTTCAATAATGTTTTGCTTCCAAAACATCCAGTGATTTTGCAGAGCCACATCAATTTACAGAAATACTCAAAATAAATATTGATAAAAGATACAAGAATTATGCATGGAACTTTAGATAAACTTCTCCTTAATGCTGTGTCAAATTTCGAAAAAGCTTTACCGAAAAAGCACACCATATAATCTGAGTACGGCGCTCAGAGACCAAAAAAGCCATACAGATATCCGTCATGTTGTGGAGTCAACAGAAGTCAGAAATAGCATTATAAATATTCACTTAGCTTTGATCTTCATCAGAATGCACTCCCAGGAATTCCAGTTCCACAATAAATGTTTGTTTTGTTCGATAAAGTCCATAATTTATGTCCAAATACCTCCTTTTTGTTTACACCTTTTGTTCACAAATCCAAATTCACGACGCGCAGGCCAGACGAAAAGTCAAAATATTCCATTACAGTTCGTAGAAACATGTCAAACGATGTATAGAATCAATCTTTAGGATGTTTTTAACAAAAATCTTCAATAATGTTTCAACCCGAGAATTCCTTTGTCTTTAGAAATGCAATGGAACGCAGCTACCTCTCACGGGAGCACACCTGAATGCGCTCATGGCCTTCTGGCAGACCTCTTACTTAATCAGCTCTCATTCTCTCCTCCTTCACAGTAGAAGCCTCAAACAAGGTTCTAAAGACTGTTGACATCTAGTGGAAGCCGTAGGAAGTGCAATCGAACCAAATGTACACTATCTTGGATAGGCAAAGAGTTGAAAAACTAAAAACCTCAGATTTCCCACTTCCTGGTTGGATTTTTTAATCAGGTTTTTGCCTGCCATATGAGTTCTGTTATACTCACAGCCATCATTCAAACAGTTTTAGAAACTTCAGAGGGTTTTCTATCTACTAATAATATGCATATCTTAGCTTCTAGGCCTGATTAGCAGGCAGTTTACTCTGGGCAGCTTATTCATCCAACTACTCAATACTGCCCCCAAGCCATAAGAAGTTTTAAAGTAATGATGGACTGTCATTTCTCTTTGCTTATTTAAGCCGTTCTTGCCATAATATGGACTTGGTCTTTTACCACATAGGGCTAGCTTCTGTATACCACCCCTAACTTGTCACAACTGATTGGCTCAAACATATTAAGAAGGAAAGAGAGTCTACAAATTAACTTTTAACAAGGCACACCTTATAATTGAAATGCATACCAGGTGACGACCTCATGAAGGTTGGTTGAGAGAATGCCAAGAGTGTACAAAGCTTTCATCAAGGCAAAGGGTGGCTACTTTGAAGAAAAGGATGATTACTTTGAAGAATCTCATATTTGTTTAACACTTTTTTTGGTTACTACATGATTCCATATGTGTTATTTCATAGTTTTGATGTCTTCACTATTATTCTACAATGTAGAAAATAGTAAAAATAAAGAAAAACCCTTGAATGAGTAGGTGTATCAACTTTTGACTGGTACTGTATGCCTTAGAATTGTTATATCTCGGACAGTTCCTTGAACTTCATGGTATAGTTTTATGCTCTGACATGCACTGTCTACTGTGGGATCTTATATAGACCGGTGTTTCTTTCTGAATCATGTCCAAACAATTGAGTTGGCCACAGGTGGACTCCAATAAAGTTGTAGTGACCTCTCAAGGATGATCAAAGGAAATTGGATGCACCTACGCTAAATTTGGAAGACTTACAGTATGTGAATGAGATTTCTGTATTTCGTTTTCAATATATTTGCAAAAATTGCAACAACAAAAAAATATTTTGGCATTATGGGGTATTTTGTATAGGTGGGTGAGGGGAAAAAATCGATATAATCCATTTTGAATTCAGGTTGTAACACAACAAAATGTGGAATAAGTCAAGGGGTATGAATACTTTCTGAAGGCACTGTATCATATGTTCTATATCCTTTATTCACCAGCTGAGTTCAACACCAGAGCAAATACATTATCTATACCTCTGGTTTCTGATTACAGTAGGCTATTTTTAAGCCCACATGTTTACCGTAAGTGAATGTTGACCATAAACCAATAAGCTTTGGCCTTTCCCAAGAAATCCACTCTCATCATTTTAAGTTAGTGACTGTATCATTGTATCTAGGTTTTCCAAGAGGAGCTCGGGGTGGTCAGGTCCTATAACCTAAAACCTGGAGGTGACAAGATTCCAGTCAACAAACAGAACAGAAAGGGTGAGTAGGCCTATACTGTAGATTAATATATGAAGGGTAGACATTCATGTACAGGACCACAGATGTGCTTTGTTTTGTTCCATCCCATCTCTAACGCAGCTGATTCAACTAGTTCTGTTCGTCAATTTAGACCACACCACAATAAAATCACACGTCGGGCCTCCGCGACCACATTTCTGTTAGAAAATCGGCGATGTGCTGTTCACTAATTCACCTTTCTGTGTATTTGTCTGTTCCCCATGTTATGTCACAATTCTCCTCTACCTGATGTCTAGTCAACTTACCCTTATACATACAGTGCATTCGGAAAGTATTCAGACCCCTTGAATTTTTCCCACATTTCGTTACGTTACAGCATCATTCTAAAATTGATTAACTCGTTTTTCCCCTCATCAATCAACTCACAATACCCCATGATGACAAAGCAACAAAAAAAGCAAATGTATAAAATGTATATATTTTTTTTAGAGTACTTGAGTGTGATATTAAAATATATAAACATATATATTATACATTTGCTTTTTTTGTGGCTTTGTCATCATGGGGTATTGTGAGTTGATTGATGAGGGGGAAAAACGAGTTAATCAATTTTAGAATGATGCTGTAAAGTAACAAAATGTGGAATAAGTCAAAGGTTTTGAATAGTTTCCGAATGCACTATATCGACCTCTATCACTCCAGTATCCCTGCACATTGTTAATAAGGTATTGGAACTGACACTGTATATACAGTTGAAGTCGGAAGTTTACATACACTTAGGTTGGAGTCTATAAAACTCATTTTTCAACCACTCCACAAATTTCTTGTTAACAAACTCTAACTTTGGCAAGTCTGTTAGGACATCTCCTTTGTGCATGACACAAGTCATTTTTCCAACAATTGTTTACAGACAGATTATTTCACTTATAATTCACAGTATCACAATTCCAGTGGGTCAGAAGTTTACATACAATAAGTTGGCTGTGCCTTTAAACAGAAATCAGCCAAGACCTCAGAAAAAAAGTCTGGTTCATCCTTGGGAGCAATTTCCAAAAGCCTGAAGGTACCACGTTCATCTGTACAAACAATAGTATGCAAGTATAAACACCATGGGACCACGCAGCCGTCCTACCTCTCAGGAAGGAGACGCGTTCTGTCTCCTAGAGATTAACATACTTTGGTGCGAAAAGTGCAAATCAATCCCAGAACAACAGCAAAGGACCTTGTGAAGATGGTGGAGGAAACAGGTACAAAATTATCTAGATCCACAGTAAAACGAGTCCTATATCGACATAACCTGAAAGGCCACTCAGCAAGGAAGAAGTCCCTGCTCCAAAACCACCATAAAAAAGCCAGATTACTGTTTGCAACTGCACATGGGGACAAAGATCGTACTTTTTGGAGAAATGTCCTCTGGTCTGATGAAACAAAAATAGAACTGTTTGGCCATAATGACCATCGTTATGTTTGGAGGAAAAAGGGGGATGCTTGCAAGCCATTGAACACCATTCCAACCGTGAAGCACGGGGGTGGCAGCATCATGTTGTGGGGGTGCTTTGCTGCAGGAGGGACTGGTGCACTTCACAAAATAGATGACATCATGAAGAGGTAAAATTATGTGGATATATTGTAGCAAAATCTCAAGACATCAGTCATGAAGTTAAAGCTTGGTCGCAAATGCATACAAATGCCTACCAAGCACACTTCCAAAGTTCTGGCAAAAGTCAAGGTATTGGAGTGTCCATCACAAAGCCCTGACCTCAATCCCATAGAAAATGTGTGGGCAGAACTGAAAAAGCGTATGCGAGCAAGGATGCCTACAAACCTGACTCAGTTACACCAGCTCTGTCAGGAGGAATGTGCCAAAATTCACCCGACTTATTGTGGGAAGCTTGTGGAAGGCTACCTGAAATGTTTGACCCAAGTTAAACAATTTAAAGGCAATGCTACCAAATACTAATTGAGTGTATGTAAACATCTGACCCACTGGGAATGTGATGAAAGAAATAAAAGCTGAAATAAATCATTCTCTCTACTATTATTCTGACATTTCACATTCTTAAAATTTAGTGGTGATCTTAACTGACCTAAGACTGGTAATTTTACTGGGATTAAATGTCAGAAATTGTGAAAACTGAGTTTAAATGTATTTGGCTAAGGTGTATGTAAACTTCTGACTTCAACTGTAGCTTCTTACTTTCTCATGTTCTTATTTCTTATTTTATTTCTTGTGTGTTTTAGTTCTACCTTGTGTTTAGTGCTACGCTGATATCGATTACTGCATTGTTGGTTTTGGAGCTTGAAGAAATGCATCACACTGTACTTATGCTTCAATGTCACGTGCACAAGACTTGTTTGAGTATGTGTCTCAACTTATGGGTGCTTGAATGATTTATTAAATTATTTTCTTTCTCTGCAGAGTATGTTCAGTTGTATGCTGGTTTCCTGCTTAATAAGTCAATTTACAAGCAGTTTGCAGCCTTCTATCGTGGCTTCCACAGTGTGTGTGCGTCAGACGCTCTGATGGTGAGTCGGGACTTCTCTGGGCTTTCTGTGGGGGTGGGGTTAAGGTCGGCTCGGCTCCCAGGTTCTTGGAAGGTTACAATAAGTTATTACAATAAGTTATTCACATCACTGTGGTCAGAACCTCCAGATGAAAGTTCTAATACAGGTTTTATAGTAAGAGGAGGAGATAAGCTAATATCAATATGTGTACCTCACTGGAGGCTGGTGAGGGGAGAATGGCTCATAATAATGGCTGGAATATATTCCATATATTCCATTCCAGCCATTACTATGAGCCTGTCCTCCCCAAGTAAGGTGCCACTAGCCACCTGTGGTGTGCATGCTTGCGTCTCACACATACACAATTGTATGAAGGAGTCTCTCTTGATTGTTAATGTAAATATACACAACTTCTACCCACCTGCCACCTCCTGACCCCCTCTGCTGGGGTATATTTTGCACTGAGTGACATTACTCAGATACTGTAGCCACCCTATATTGCGAAACAGGACCGTTTAAGTGGGTCAAGAATAGAGGTGATGAGTTGATTTAGTTATTTAGACAGACTATAGGGATTAGGGCCTCCTGGGAAGAATGTTTTTACTTATCTCGTTACAGCAGCACAAATCTAACACAGGTGACCTCCATTGAATACCGATCAGCCAGAGACACAGAATAGCTTATGTTCTCCCTGGCCCAGACTTTGCCAGCAGGGTAGCCTCATATTTATTTATTGATTTATTGATTGATTGATTGATTTATTAACCTTTATTTTAACAGGGGAAACTTGCTGAGATCAGGTCTCTTTTACAGTTGTGCCCTGTGATACAACAATAAAAACAACACAACAATTAATAAGAATTTAAAAACCAAACAAAATTAAAACATAAAAAGTACAAGATGGAGATTAAAAAGATAAAAATAAATTAACTTCTATAAGAAAAACACACATTACAAAAAGCAATCACAGTTTATAAAAAGAAGTTAATGTAATGTGCATTTAAGCTGTCTTTCAGGCACCAAAACATCTAACTGGAGTTCTCTCTGAAATTCATTCCATGAGTGTGAAGCATGATATTCAAATGCCGTTTTGCCTAACTCCGGGGTATCTCTAGCACTAGCATGTCCCGTGACCGAGTCTGATAAATACTGTTTGACCACTGAATGTTTGAGTTAAGATAATTAGGAAATTTCTATAAGACCGCTTTATAGACAAGTATCAACTAGTGTCTGGCCCTTCTAAAAGTCAGGGAGTCCCAGCCAACCGATGTGTACAAAAGACAATGATGTGTGCAAAAGTTTTCATTAGTAACAAAGCGCAACGCTGCATGATACAATGCATCCAATTTCTTCACTACTGATGCTGATCCATGCATATATAAAACATCACCATAATCAAGCACTGACATAAGTGGCCTGTACAATTTTCTTTCTGTGCTGTGATGACAGACAAGATTTATTTCTACAAAAACATCTTATTCTCAATTTCAGCTTCTTTACCAGCTCAGTTATACGAGTTTTAAAAGAGAGATTATCATCTAACCAAATTCCAAGTTATTTATAGGTGGGAACATGTTCCAAAAGACAGCCATCATGGTTAGCATTGTTCAGAAATTCAAATTGTATACTTTTGGTTCGTGAAAATACCATATACTTAGTTTTACTTAAGCACCAGCCTAAGATCTACAAGTGCATCTTGAAGCAATTGAAAGTCAAATGCTTTAGTGAGTGATGGGGCTGTGGCATATAGTACTGTGTCATCAGCATAGAAATTAAAGCAGCATTTTTTTCACTGAGATACAGATATAATTTATGTATATAGTGAATAATAAAGGACCTAAAATCAAACCTTGCGGGACTCCTTTGTGAACAGTGACAAACTCAGATTTGACCTCAACTGCAATAATAGCCTGAGATCTATCACTGAGATAATTCTGAAACCATAAACATGTATCTGAGGCCAACCCCAATGAGGTCAGCCTCTTCAGCAGAAGAGAATGATCAACTGTCTCGAAAGCCTTTGACAGGTCAACAAACAAAGCAACACAGTTCAACTTCTTATCCAAAGTTCTTACAATATCATTTATAACCAGTGTGGTGGCTGTGATGGTACTGTGCCCCGGTCTAAACTGGACTGAAATTTGTTCAGTATGCAGTTGTCAGACAAGAAAGAGCGCAGCTGTACATTTACCAATGACTAACAGTTTTACAAGACAAGACAGCTTGGAGATTGGTCGATCATTATCAAGGTCACCAGTATCCCCACCTTTGTGCAGAGGCAGCACATAGGCAGTTCTCCAAATCTTAGGTATGACCCTAGAGGTCAATGTGAGGTTAGAAATATGAGTAAGAGCACCAGAGATAAGTGGTGCAGCTCTAGCCAGCAACTCCGGGTCAAATTTGTCAGCCCCTATCGCTTTGTTAGTGTCTATGGCTAGCAAGGCATCAATAACTTTCTTCTCTGTGAAGAGGCTTCGTGAGAAACTCTGACCATCAGCATCCGCACTCATGCATAATGCATATGTATCTTTTCTTCCTTCATTTGTGGTTGGCATTTTCTCAACAAGATTGCCTGCTGCAATGAAGTGATTGTTGAAGGCATTAGCATTGGCGTTCTTATCAGTAATGAGACCAGTATCCAACCCTATCTGATTTGGGAGTGTAGAGTGCATATTGTTATTTTAATGTTTTAAATACTTTCCAGAATTTGTCTGGATTCCCATAACAGTCATTTTAAACTAGTCACATAGTAATCCGATTTTGTTCTTCTAACAAGTCTGATGCACAGGTTTCTTAGCTGCCTTAAAATCAGCCAGTCAGAGCTATAATAAGTTTACCTAGCCTTAGCCCATGCTACATCTCTTTTACAAATAGCATCAGAAATGTCTGACTTAAACCATGGGTTTGATCTATTCTTTACTCTAACCTTAGTGTATGGAGCGTGTTTATTGTATGTGGTCTTTTCATCTATGGCTAATGCGCCTTTCTAAAGACATGGGCACGTCATTTGTTGCCAATTTGGATTGTTTTTGGAAAAAACAGAGGTAATTCGTCAATGATGGAATTTATCTGGGTGAAAATGGCGTCCGCCTGCTATACATTCTGCAATAGATGGAATTCCATCCGAAATTACTGTAATTCTACAACAGTACCAGTCAAGAGTTGACACACCTACTCATTCCAGGGTTTTTCTATATTTAAATGTTTTTCTACATTGTAGAATAATAGTGAAGACATCAAAACTATGAAATAACATAAGTGTTAAACAAATCTAAATATTTTAGATTCTTCAAAGTAGCCACCCTTTGCCTTTGACAGCTTTGCACACTCTTGGCATTCTCTCAACCAGCTTCATGAGGTAGTCACCTGGAATGCATTTCAATTAACAGGTGTGCCTTGTTAAGTTAATTTGTGGAATTTATTTCCTCCTTAATGCGTTTGAGGCAATCAGTTGTGTTGTGACAAGGTAGGGGTTATATACAGAAGATAGCCCTATTTGGTAAAAGACCAGGTCCATATTATGGCAAGAACAGCTCAAATAAGCAAAGAGAAATGACAGTCCATCATTACTTTTTATTTTATTTTTATTTATTTCACCTTTATTTAACCAGGTAGGCAAGTTGAGAACAAGTTCTCATTTACAATTGCGACCTGGCCAAGATAAAGCAAAGCAGTTCGACACATACAACGACACAGAGTTACACATGGAGTAAAACAAACATACAGTCAATAATACAGTATAAACAAGTCTATATACGATGTGAGCAAATGAGGTGAGATAAGGGAGGTAAAGGCAAAAAGGCCATGGTGGCAAAGTAGATACAATATAGCAAGTAAAACACTGGAATGGTAGATTTGCAATGGGAGAAAGTGCAAAGTAGAAATAAAAATAATGGGGGTGCAAAGGAGCAAAATAAATAAATAAATAAAATACAGTAGGGAAAGAGGTAGTTGTTTGGGCTAAATTATAGGTGGGCTATGTACAGGTGCAGTAATCTGTGAGCTGCTCTGACAGTTGGTGCTTAAAGCTAGTGAGGGAGATAAGTGTTTCCAGTTTCAGAGATTTTTGTAGTTCGTTCCAGTCATTGGCAGCAGAGAACTGGAAGGAGAGGCGGCCAAAGAAAGAATTGGTTTTGGGGGTGACTAGAGATATATACCTGCTGGAGCGTGTGCTACAGGTGGGAGATGCAATGGTGACCAGTGAGCTGAGATAAGGGGGGACTTTACCTAGCAGGGTCTTGTAGATGACATGGAGCCAGTGGGTTTGGCGACGAGTATGAAGCGAGGGCCAGCCAACGAGAGCGTACAGGTCGCAATGGTGGGTAGTATATGGGGCTTTGGTGACAAAACGGATTGCACTGTGATAGACTGCATCCAATTTGTTGAGTAGGGTATTGGAGGCTATTTTGTAAATGACATCGCCAAAGTCGAGGATTGGTAGGATGGTCAGTTTTACAAGGGTATGTTTGGCAGCATGAGTGAAGGATGCTTTGTTGCGAAATAGGAAGCCAATTCTAGATTTAACTTTGGATTGGAGATGTTTGATATGGGTCTGGAAGGAGAGTTTACAGTCTAACCAGACACCTAAGTATTTGTAGTTGTCCACGTATTCTAAGTCGGAGCCGTCCAGAGTAGTAATGTTGGACAGGCGGGTAGGTACAGGTAGCGATCGGTTGAAAAGCATGCATTTAGTTTTACTTGTATTTAAGAGCAATTGGAGGCCACGGAAGGAGAGTTGTATGGCATTGAAGCTTGCCTGGAGGGTTGTTAACACAGTATCCAAAGAAGGGCCAGAAGTATACAGAATGGTGTCGTCTGCATAGAGGTGGATCAGAGACTCACCAGCAGCAAGAGCGACCTCATTGATGTATACAGAGAAGAGAGTTGGTCCAAGAATTGAACCCTCTGGCACCCCCATAGAGACTGCCAGAGGTCCGGACAGCAGACCCTCCGATTTGACACACTGAACTCTATCAGAGAAGTAGTTGGTGAACCAGGCGAGGCAATCATTTGAGAAACCAAGGCTGTCGAGTCTGCCGATGAGGATGTGGTGATTGACAGAGTCGAAAGCCTTGGCCAGATCAATGAATACGGCTGCACAGTAATGTTTCTTATCGATGGCGGTTAAGATATCATTTAGGACCTTGAGCGTGGCTGAGGTGCACCCATGACCAGCTCTGAAATCAGATTGCATAGCAGAGAAGGTATGGTGAGATTCGAAATGGTCGGTAATCTGTTTGTTGACTTGGCTTTCGAAGACCTTAGAAAGGCATGGTAGGATAGATATAGGTCTGTAGCAGTTTGGGTCAAGAGTGTCACCCCCTTTGAAGAGGGGGATGACCGCAGCTGTTTTCCAATCTTTGGGAATCTCAGACGACACGAAAGAGAGGTTGAACAGGCTAGTAATAGGGGTGGCAACAATTTTGGCAGATCATTTTAGAAAGAAAGGGTCCAGATTGTCTAGCCCGGCTGATTTGTAGGGGTCCAGATTTTGCAGCTCATTCAGAACATCAGCTGAGCAGATTTGGGAGAAGGAGAAATGGGGAAGGCTTGGGCGAGTTGTTGTGGGGGGTGCAGTGCTGTTGACCGGGGTAGGAGTAGCCAGGTGGAAAGCATGGCCAGCCGTAGAAAAATGCTTATTGAAATTCTCAATTATGGTGGATTTATCAGTGGTGACAGTGTTTCCTATCTTCAGTGCAGTGGGCAGCTGGGAGGAGGGGTTCTTATTCTCCATGGACTTTACAGTGTCCCAGAACTTTTTTGAGTTAGTGTTGCAGGAAGCAAATTTCTGCTTGAAAAAGCTAGCCTTGGCTTTTCTAACTGCCTGTGTATAATGGTTTCTAGCTTCCCTGAACAGCTGCATATCACGGGGGCTGTTCGATGCTAATGCAGAACGCCATAGGATGTTTTTTTGTTGGTTAAGGGCAGTCAGGTCTGGGGAGAACCAAGGGCTATATCTATTCCTGGTTCTAAATTTCTTGAATGGGGCATGTTTATTTAAGATGGTTAGGAAGGCATTTAAAAAAAATATCCAGGCATCCTCTACTGACGGGATGAGATCAATATCCTTCCAGGATACCCCGGCCAGGTCGATTAGAAAGGCCTGCTCGCTGAAGTGTTTCAGGGAGCATTTTTACAGTGATGAGTGGAGGTCGTTTGACCGCTGACCCATTACGGATGCAGGCAATGAGGCAGTGATCGCTGAGATCTTGGTTGAAAACAGCAGAGGTGTATTTAGAGGGCAAGTTGGTTAGGATGATATCTATGAGGGTGCCCGTGTTTAAGGCTTTGGGGAGGTACCTGGTAGATTCATTGATAATTTGTGTGAGGTTGAGGGCATCAAGTTTAGATTGTAGGATGGCTGGGGTGTTAAGCATGTTCCAATTTAGGTCGCCTAGCAGCACAAGCTCTGAAGATAGATGGGGGGCAATCAGTTCACATATGGTGTCCAGAGCACAGCTGGGGGCAGAGGGTGGTCTATAGCAGGCGGCAACGGTGAGAGACTTGTTTTTAGAGAGGTGGATTTTTAAAAGTAGAAGTTCAAATTGTTTGGGTACAGACCTGGATAGTAGGACAGAACTCTGCCGGCTATCTTTGCAGTAGATTGCAACACCGCCCCCTTTGGCAGTTCTATCTTGTCTGAAAATGTTGTAGTTTGGAATTAAAATGTCTGAATTTTTGGTGGTCTTCCTAAGCCAGGATTCAGACACAGCTAGAACATCCGGGTTGGCAGAGTGTGGTAAAGCAGTGAATAGAACAAACTTAGGGAGGAGGCTTCTAATGTTAACATGCATGAAACCAAGGCTATTACGGTTACAGAAGTCGTCAAAAGAGAGCGCCTGGGGAATAGGAGTGGAGCTAGGCACTGCAGGGCCTGGATTCACCTCTACATCGCCAGATGAACAGAGTAGTAGTAGAATAAGGGTGCGGCTAAAAGCAATAAGAATTGGTCGTTTAGAACGTCTGGAACAGAGAGTAAAAGGAGGTTTCTGGGGGCGATAAAATAGCATCAAGGTATAATGTACAGACAAAGGTAAGGTAGGATGTGAATACAGTGGAGGTAAACCTAGGTATTGAGTGATGAAGAGAGAGATATTGTCTCTAGAAACATCTTTGAAACCAGGAGATGTCATTGCATGTGTGGGTGGTGGAACTAATAGGTTGGATAAGGTATAATGAGCAGGACTAGAGGCTCTACAGTGAAATAAGCCAATAAACACTAACCAGAACAGCAATGGACAAGGCATATTGACATGAAGGAGAGGCATGCTCAGTCGAGTGATCAAAAGGGTCCAGTGAGTGGAGAGGTTGGTTGGGGGTCACAGCGATTTAGACAGCTAGCATAGGAGCAAGCTAGCATAAGATGGAGGTCTGTTATTAGCCAAACTCTTGCGTTCAGTCAGTAGATTAGTGGGTTTCCGTGTGGTAGAGGGGATGAATCCAAATCACACAACAACAACAAAAATAAAATAAAAAACAATAGATATAGTTATAGAGGCCCAAGAAGAAAAATAAATCAATAAATAAAAATAAAATAAAAATTGTCCGATTGTCTATTCAGATAGCAGCCGATAAGATAGCCAACGGCTAGCAGGCCGCAGATGAGCGCCCAGGCAACGTTGCGCCGGAGGAGCCAGCCGGACAGTTCCCTCGGGTAGACAACGTCGGCAGTCTAGCCGTGAAGGCCCGGTGGGGCTCAGCGTAGGCAGCAAAACGGGTCCGGATAGGTGACTGCAGCCCAGGAGTGATTGATGGAACTCTTCAGCTGGCTAGCTCCGGAACAATTGATGTTAGCTCCGGAATCGACGAAAGCCGATAGTCACACGGATAGCAGCTAGCTAGCTGCGAGATCCAGGCATGGACGTCCAGAGCCAGCGGCCGAAATCCAGGGACATGGAGAGAAAAAATTGGTCCGATATGTTCCGCTCCGAGCCGCGCTGCGCTGCATCGCGCCGTACAAAACTGGCGATAGATTCTCGAGCCAAAGGACAGCCGATGACCACAAACCGTGGTCAGCTGAGTACCAACGATTAGCCAGTAAATAAGCTAACTAGCTTCTGAACTAGCCCCTGAACCAGCTTCAGAGTAGCTTCTGGACCAGCTTCTGGCTAGCTCCCGGCTAGCTTCTGGCTAATTTCTGGCTAGCCTCTCGGAGGATCACAGATCTGAGGTAAATAATACTTTTTTATATAAATATAAATTGGTGAAACGGATTGCAGGAGAGTGTTCTGAAGATGAGTTTTTGGAAAATTAAAAAAATGTATGTGGAAAAAAAAGTTGTAAATATATATATATATACGGGACACGACAGGACGAGGACAAAAATACGTCTGAACTGCTATGCCATCTTGGGATGACTTTAAGACATGAAGGTCAGTCAATACGGAACATTTCAAGTTTCTTCAAGTGCAGTGGCAAAAACCATCAAGCGCTATGATGAAACTGGCTCTCATGAGGACCGCCACAGGAAAGGAAGACCCAGAGTTCCCTCTGCTGCAGAGGATACATTCATTAGAGTTAACTGTACCTCAGATTGCAGCCCAAATAAATGCTTCACAGAGTTCAAGTAACAGATAGCTCAACATCAACTGTTCAGAGGAGACGGCGTGAATCAGGCCTTCATGGTCGAATTGCTGCAAAGAAACCACCAACACCGATAATAAGACGAGACTTGCTTGGGCCAAAAAAACGACCAATGGACATTAGACCGGTGGAAATCTTTCCTTTGGTGGGATGAGTACAAATTTGAGATTTTTGGTTCCAACCAACGTGTTTTTGTGAGACGCAGAGTAGGTGAACAGATGATCTCCACATGTGGTTCCCACCGTGAAGCATGGAGGAGGTGTGATGGTGCTTTGCTGGTGACACTGTCTGTGATTTATTTCGAAATCAAGGCACACTTAACCAGCATGGTTGCAGCGATACACCATCCCATCTGGTTTGCGCTTAGTGGGACTATAATTTTGTTTTTCAACAGGACAAGGACCCAAAACACACCTCCAGGCTGTGTAAGGGCTATTTGGCCAAGGAGAGTGATGGAGTTCTGCATCATCTGACCTCAACCCAAGTGAGATGGTTTGGGATGAGTTGGACCGCAGAGTGAAGGAAAAGCAATCAAAAATGATGCTCAGCATATGTGGGAACTCCTTCAAGACTGTCGGAAAATAATTCCTCATGAAGATGGTTAAGAGAATGCCAAGAGTGTGCAAAGCTGTCATCAAGGCAAAGAGTGGCTACTTTGAAGAATCTCAATTATAGAATATATATTTGTATAACCATTTTTGTGGATTACTACATTATTCCAAATGTGTTATTTCATAGTTTTTATGTCTTCACTATTATTCTACAATGTAGAAAATAGTAAAAAATAAAGAAAACCCTTGGAATGAGTGTGTGTCTTAACTTTCGACTGTTACTGTGTATGCTTACTCATACTGTACATTCCTGAAATACTTTAGCTAAAATACAATGGAATCAATTTTTGTTCAGATTGTGATCTCTCAATAGATTTGTCAATTTATTTATCTCCTGACAGAGAGGTAATTTAGTGTTTGTTACCTGCCTGGTAATTAAATAAACAAAATACTAATGTTAGTGGGACATATCTGTTTGTCAGAGACACTAAAGCGTCCTAGAATAGGCATTCAGTATTGGTTGAAAACCTGCTGACACTGAAGAACTTAATGACCTACAGAATAGTTTGGAGTTACAGATGTAGGATCTTTAATTTGAGCCAGTTTGCTGCAGCAGGAAAATAATGCTCAGCAAGAGGAAATGTGAATAATTATGTGGATTGTCATTTATTTTTGTAGGGGTTCACACATGTTTCATAAGGGAAATTACAAACTTCAGAAGCTTTTTTTAAACCTCAAAATACAGTGCAAGTTTTACATTGCAAATTAAATTAAGATCCATCTGTATTGTAACACACTGAGTTAATAAGTAAGAACGTTGTTAATATTGGTGCATCTCCAGGATCTGTGGCTGGTTGACTATGTTCAATGTTGGTCTGTCCACAAGTGTACACACACACACGCACACACTGTGGGTATGGTCTGCACCCTGCCAAGTTACTGTATGTCTGAGCCAATCCTAAACTAGTTAAGATCAAATATTACCACCAAGATGTATGGTCATGTAGAATATATGCTAATCACTGTGAAGCACACATTGTAGGCCACAATGAATTTATGTGCATTGACTCAAACACAATACTGATAGACAAGATAAAGCACTGAACTTAAAAAGATCTCATCGTATGTATTGTTGGCATTGTCAGCAAATCCCTCATGTCAGGGACTCAAGTCAGAGCTCTGTGCTCAGCTGTGTGATATAAATCCCTCATCTAAAGCTATGTCTCAAACTAAGCCCTGGATGCATAGTACAATATGTGATGTTACTGAATTACAGTAGGCATAATATAAGACGTTATGTTTATATCACAGGAGGTTGGTGGCACCTAAATTGGGGAGGACGGGCTCGTGGTAATGGCTGGAGCAGAATTAGTGGAATGGTATCAAATACATCAAACACATGGTTTCCATTTCTTTGATTCCATTCACTCCATTGTAGAGATTATTATGAGTTGTCCTCCCCTCACCAGCCTCCTTTGGTTTACACTATAGGGCACTCCTTAGTGATGATGTTGTGGTTGTGCAGCTGCTGAGGCCAGAGGAGGTGGAGATGCTGGTGTGTGGGAGTCCAGAGCTGGACATGAGCGCCCTACAGAGAGCAGCTCAGTACGAGGGCTACAGCAAAGCTGACCTCACAGTACGGTAAGGGTCATGCACACAAACACCCAGTGCATCCAATCTATACAACTATGCATACCTTTTTCATCTTTCACCTGGCCAGCAAACCCTGATCCTGCTGTGAAGTAGAAAATATCCAATATCACAAAGCCTACAGCAACAAGCCATTATGACACACCCATGCAGTGCTATAGGGCCTTTCACTCTGTTGGAGGAACCTAGAGCTGAACTCTTCATACCTCCTCCACTCTCTGGATGCCTGCAGCCAGCCTGTGCCCCCTTACAGCTGTAAGTTACTCCGCTCCCTTCCAGGCCTGTTTACTCCAGCTGCACCCCCCACCCCCCTTTCCTTACAGAAAAGTCACGTTGGCTATGTTTGTTTCTTGTGTGTGTGTGTTTAGCTGTTTTTGGGACGTGGTGCTGGATTTCCCCTTGGAGTTGCAGAAGAAGCTGCTCCACTTCGCCACAGGAAGTGACCGTGTCCCCGTGGGAGGGTTGGCCGACCTCAACTTCAAGATTGCCAAGATCGACGTGTCCACTGACTGGTACTGTACAGTCATCTCATCACTCATTGCCTCTTACTCTCACATATATCCAACCATATAGAACAATATCTAAATAGAACAGCTATTATATGTTGACTTAATTAACTGGTTGACTGCAAATGCTATATGTTGAGCAGCATACAGTATTGTAGAGTGTAAGTGGACAGATATTTAGTGGTGTCATTGTAATCTGTTATAATGCAGCCAGGTTTAGTGCAATGGCAACAGAAGGGCCCTTACAGTAATTGTTTAGACAGGTTATCATTGTCTGTTTCAGGTTACCCATATCTCACACCTGCTTCAACCAGATCTGCCTCCCACCTTATAAAAGCAGGAAGGAACTGAAGCAGAAGTTAACCATCGCCATCTCAAACGCAGAGGGCTTTGGCTTAGAGTGACTCAGTCTGCAGCTATGAGATTCACAGTAAGATGAGAGTAGGTGATTCCTTTCCAAATGTACTTTAGAATTACATTCCTTCAAAAATAGAATTTGATATAGACTACATGACCAAACGTATGTGGACTCCTGCTCATTGAACATCTCATTCCAAAACCATGGGCATTAATATGGAGTTGGTCCTGCCTTTGCTGCTATAACAGCCTCCACTCCTCTGGGAAGGCTTTCCACTAGATGTTGGAACATTGCTGTGGAGACTTGCTTCCATTCAGCTACAAGAGCAGGCACTGATGTTGAGCGATTAGGCCTGGTTCGCAGTCGGCGTTCCAATTCATCCCAACGGTGTTTGATGGGGTTCAGGTCAGGGCTCTGTGCAGGCCAGTCAAGTTCTTCCACACCGATCTCGACAAATCATTTCTGTATGGACCTTGCTTTGTGCACTGGGGCATTGTCATGCTGAAACAGGAAAGGGCCTTCCCCAAACTGTTGCCACAAAGTTGGAAGTACAGAATCGTATTGAATGTCATTGTATGCTGTAGCATTAAGATTTCCCTTCACTCAAACTAAGGGGCCTAGCCCGAACCATGAAAAACAACCCCAGACCATTATTTATCCTCCAACAAACTTTACAGTTACCACTATGCATTCGAGCAGGTAGTGTTGTCCTGGCATCAGCCAAACCCAGATTTGTCTGTCGGACTGCCAGATGGTGAAGTGTGATTCATCACCCCAGAGAATGTGTTTCCACTGCTTCAGAGTCCAATGGCAGCGAGCTTTACACCACTCCAGCTGACGCTTGGCATTGCGGATGGTGATCATAGGCTTGTGTTCGGCTTCTCAGCCTTGGCAACCCATTTCATGAAACTCCTGACGAACAGTTCTTGTGCTGACGTTGCTTCCAGAGGCAGTTTGGACCTCGGTAGTGAGTGTTGCAACTGAGGAGAGACGCACTTCAGCACTCGGCGGTCCCTTTCTGTGAGCTTGTGTGGCCATTCATTTGAAGGGGAGTCCACATACTTTTGTGTATAAATAGTGTATTTTTGTGAGGTCAAAATGTGTATTTTCTTAGCTTGATTTGTATTACACTGTTATAAATATTCAAAACTAAGGCTTTGCTGGTTAAAGAATGTTACTTGTGTCATGAGATATAGATTGTCTTGTGAGGTCCAGGATGTGTATTTGCTGCCTGTTGATGGGCACAGCAGAATCTTTCACTTGTTTGGTAGTAATAAGAAATGTGAGCTCCTGTTTCTATGGTAGCAGTGGAACCATGACTGTGTCTGGCTGTGTGTTTGTTTATCTCTCTAACTATTACGGTAAGTAGCTTTGTGGCCTTATTTCTGCCTGCCTGGTAGACTGCCAATGTAAAGAGAATCCTTTGGTCAGAAACGTTGTGCAGGATCTTTGGTTAAACAAAGCATTATCAACATAAATCTGAAAAGTAAAAGGCACACTCATTAGCGTTATCATTTAAACAAACAGAGCATCACATGTAAGTCAAACCCAGATTGGTTGGGTAATTCAGTATCTTCACACCATCCTGCCTTCAACAACTTTCAGGAAGCTAATAATAGATGTTTGAGTAGCCTGTGACTATGAAAGCCTCCCATTCTAAGACTGATAGACTTGTATCTTCAACCCGTTGGCTCAAAATGATTACATCTGCTCATTAGACTGAAAACTTACCAACATATTTCTGTTTATGTTTTACTACACTAATCTGCCTATAGAATTTAATCTATCACTTTCTTGTCTTACAAAGTAACTAATCATGTGTCAATGTCAGAGTCTGTCACATGAATTAATAATAGTGCATGTTCTATTCTGACTGTAGAGCTACACGGAATGTACAAAACATTAAGAACACCTGCTCTTTCTATCACCCAAAGGACATCTAGCCAACTTGGCACAACTCTAGGAAGCATTGGAGTCAACATGGGCCAGCATCCCTGTGGAGCGCGTTCGACACCTTGTAGAGTCCATGCCCCGACAAATTGAGGCTGTTCTGAGGGCAAAAGTGGGTGTGACTCAATATTTGGAAGGTGTTCTTAATGTTTTGTACACTCAGTTTATAATGTGTATCTTTAGAGCAAGTCCATGATGTGTAATGTAACTGACTGTTGATGATGTTATGTTGTGTTTCTATTTATTTGTAAAAATTACTGTCTAGTCCCAAGTAATAAACTTATCTTTGAGGTTTTTACACTCAAAAATGAAGTTGTCTGATGGTAAATCTTTTATGTTGTGAATCTGAACGATCTGACAATGTGTGCAGGGCCAGGTTAAATGTCGAAGGTTGATTCCATTTGGCAGAATCTCTGAGCTGTTATCAGGCGTTGCTTTGCAAAACAGATATTGTAATTGGTTTAATGTGGCTCCATTCAACTTAATACCCCATATCTATATTTCAGCCTCACACAACCATATCTGAGTTTGAACTACCGCAAGTCGTAATTTAACAGGTCAAAACGGCCTGCCTGAAGAGGAGGAGCACAGAGGACTTGACACCCTAAGAGAGGGGTAGAGGAACATGCTGTAATTTTCAGAAATGGCTAATAAGTCAGGTACCGCATTCTGACAGCTGACTAATTAATACACAGCCAGGGTCATAGGCCACAGAAACATAGTTAAAGGCCCAGTGCAGTCAAATTTGATTTTCCTGTGTTTTATATATATTTCCATAGTATGAGGTTGGAATAATACTGCAAAATTGTGAAAATGAGGCCCTTTTAGTGTAGGAGCGGTTTCAAAAGACTATCTTAAATGTCAGACTGTTTTGGTGGGTTGGAGTTTTGACATGGCCAGGCAGTAAATTAGTACATAGAACAATAAGAAAGAGTTTCAAACCTCTCACTCAGACCACTCACAGACAGTCCTAGCAAAATTCTTGCTTGAGAAATTGCTCTTGGCTTTTGTTTCTTTTCAACCATTTTAATTGAAAACAATCACAGTAAGGTACATAATTGTTACCCAGAAATGATTTGATATTCAGATAAAAATGGCTGCATTGGATCTTTAAAGCATGTTGATGAGTGGCTTGTAAACCAGTGTCATATATAGAAAGAGAGAGTGATAGAAAGGGAGAGAGTGATGAGGAGGAGTAGCATTGTCAACACAAAGTTCACAATCCGCTGCAGAACACTTTGTCCCTGCAGCTTAAATCAAGTGTACCAGAATAGGAACCATCTGTGCTTACAGGGTGACCTAGGGAAATGAGCCAGACAGAGGTGTGATGAATCATTTACACGTTAGGGTGCATTGTTTAAGCAACATTTAGTACAACTTTTGAAATAACCACATACTGTGCACAATAATCATAGAACAACAACTAAAAAAAATACTTATTAATATGACATTATGACAATATTAACATTATATCCAACTTCAGTTGTGACTGCTCTGGGTTGTTCTCACGTGATGCAGTCTAACCACAAGTTGTTGTGATAAAGCATAGACTTAAGTCCCAGGAATATGATTTCCTCCGTGCCATGGCCATGGTTTAGAACACCTTGGTGGTGATTGTAGTATCTGACATCAAATCAGTACCCACAATTTGGTTTGCAAAGGGAGGGTATATTACTGGAAACTTTCTAAGTTTACCAGTAAACGACCAGAAATTTGGTATCTTTCAAGAATTGTATGTAATCTATCACAAGACCCTTTTGGGAACTTCAGATTATCACAGGTGTCTGTAATTATCTCCGGCCCTCTGTGTGGACTTGCAACGCAAAAATAATGAAATCAATCAAATGATTTTAAGCAAAAAAATGAATGACAAAGCTGTGAAACATTATCCTAAATATAAACCATGAACTAAGTGAATACCATTGGTGTTTAATATGAGGGTTTCAGCATGAAATATCCTTTATATTTTTTAAACACTTATTTGACTATGTCAGTATGTATTTGTTGTCAATATTTTTGTGTCAAACTGACTTTTTCCAGTTGTGGAAAAAGTCAACAGTTGAAAGAGTTGCGGAGTTCATTGAAAATAATGCCATTGTTGATTTAGATGCTTTTTTTCATTGATTAGGCTGTTTTCTCTTGAACCATATAGTTTATCTACTAGAAACGCATGGACAAGATGGACACAGATTTTTTTAAATTAATAGTATATGTATATTATTCAAATAGAAATTCCCCAAATTACAATAAATGGCATAGATTATCTGAATTACTGAAATGACTGAAGATTCCAGTAAATTACCAGTAGTTTTACAACTACCCACAATCCATGTCTGTAGAGCAATACGTTTGCAATAGCATAACACTGTTCTTCCTGCCTTGTATGCACTACCCAACCTGACTCCTCCCCCCTTTCTCAAACTCACACACACAAACATACACCAAAAGCAGCATAATTCCTGTCCCCACTCACCACTTTCTACCTCAGAAATATGAAGTTGACAGGCAGGGAGAACTCCTATACAAGGAATATTTAACATGCTCCACCATTGCTGAGAGTTTTACATGGATGAGGAAGTAAATAGTCTCTACAAGATGCATTATTACATTCCACTTGAGCTTTGCAGGGTGCAGAGGCATAAAAAAACTAATTAATCACTTTGAACGCAAAAAAAATGTTATTTTTATGGAATTATATTACTGGTCGATCATGGTTGTAAATAATTCTAGGACCTTTAAAAGGTTCATTGTTCATTCATCTCCTGATTACTACATTTTATTAGGTATAATACAGACTATGGTATGATTCAGATTATTTCAAATCCCCTTCTGAAACAAAAGTATGTGTCTATAAAAACAAGAAGGGACTATCCCCAAAGCTGTACTCACTATGCTGTTCATTGCTCCAGAATAGCCAACTGACCCTTGTTCGGGTTCATGAGGACATCACAACATCACAAACAAATATGCAACCCCATTGGTCATGTCATCTCCTGCCAGACAGAAATGTGATTTCACATATATGCTCACCAGTGAAATAGAAACATAATTAGCTACCACACCCTGGTCTGTATGAGCATCTCAAGCACCATATGTCCATCAGATCATTGAATGTCCTGCCCTCTCACATTATCATCCTACTTGTTTTATCAAAGGTCCACTTGACTGTTGCACAACCCCAACTAGTTTGAGAACACCACAACATCATCATACATTATTTTATTTTTTATTTTTATTTTACCCCTTTTTCTCCTCAATTTCGTGGTATCCAATTGTTGTAGTAGCTACTATCTTGTCTCATCGCTACAACTCCCGTACGGGCTCGGGAGAGACGAAGGTTGAAAGTCATGCGTCCTCCGATACACAACCCAACCAAGCCGCACTGCTTCTTAACACAGCTCGCCACAGGAGTCGCTGGTGCGCGATGAGACAAGGACACCCCTACCGACCAAGCCCTCCCTAACCCCGGGCGACGCTAGGCCAATTGTGCGTCGCCCCACGGACCTCCCGGTAGCGGCCGGTTACGACAGAGCCTGGGCGCGAACCCAGGGACTCTGATGGCACAGCTGGCGCTGCAGTACAGCGCCCTTAACCACCCGGGATTTTTTTATTTTTTATCATTTAACAGATACTCTTACAGGAGCAATTGGGGTTAAGGGCCTTGCTCAAGGGTACAGACCTATTTTTCACATAATCTGCTCAAGGATTTGAACCAGCAACCTTTCAGTTACTATCCCAACATGCTTAACCACTAGGCTACCTGCCTCCCCTAAACAAACATCATCCAGCCATTGTATGGCCTTGCCATCGTCTATCTCCTGCCAAACCAAATTGACGTTTAGAGGAGCTCGGTGTAACACAATATGCACCCATGATGTTCCTCATATATAGGCATACCATTGAAGTAAAAATGAATAGTCTGCTCTCTAAATAATGTAATTGCACCACAGTTGATCACACTTGTTTTGTAATCTCACAGTACTGAGATTAGGATTGGCCTTCACACTGGGGCATATACTGTATTTCTATTCATTTATTATTCTACACTCCCCTTCATATTTATTTGGACAGTGAAGCTACAATTAAAAATGTGTCTCAATACTTCAGTACTTCAGCCTTTTGTATTTGAGATCAAGAGCTCGATTCAATCGGTATCGCTGAAGGCCTGCGCGGCAGGCAATAGAAATGTAAAGACAATATTCCTGCATTCACGGTAAACGCTGCATATGTCGGCTAAATAGGAAATTACCTTTACACTTTAATCGCTGTTACGGATACAAGTATCCTGTGTGTGTATCCTGTGTGTGTGTGTTTCTTTTCTCTCCGTCTCCCCTCACAGGTGAAAATCATCACTCTCCAATCAGTCAACAATCCAATCAACAATCAGAAGACACACCTCCTCCTGTTTCCTACCCTATCACAGTTCCTTCCCCATGGTTTAAAAACCCCATCATTTGTTTGCTCTAGAGCTCAATCTCTTTGTAATGCCATGTTGGTAGATCTCTGCTCTTGATAGATTTCAGTAGCTCAATCTCTTTGTAAATGCCATGTTGGTAGATCTCTGTTCTTCATAGATTTCAGTAGCTCAATCTCTTTGTAAATGCCATGTTTGTAGACCTGTGTTTCACTCGCTCTCTGTGTATTAATTAACCTCGTTTGAGCACCTCCAAATCACTTTGTCATCTCCTGTGAGTATTGTTTTTGCTTATGGTGTTTGCTGGTGGGAAAAAGGGGAAACCAAGACAAGTCGCCCATGGGCATACACTACCCGTAGGTGAACTTTGTTAAATACACTAGTTAGAACTGGGCGGACCACCCACTGCATTTTTGGTTAGTTAGTTAGCTGTTAAAGTAGGCTAGTCTAGCTTAGGGGTGTTTTTGCATATTTGTTTCTTTCCTTGGGTCCAGCTCAGCCCCTTTTCCTGCTTCCCCCATTACCGTGTGTTTATCAAATAAACCTTGAGTTTGACGGTAGATTTCAGTTGTCCTGGTTATTACGTTCACACTTTTACTTTGTCACAATTATAATTTGCATGAGTTATGTTACGCGTCTCATTACCATCCCCCCCTAGACTGTCGGGCCAAAAGGGATTCGTAACAATCGCGCTACAGTGCAGATCTTTAACGATACGGATTAAATCAAGCCCCAAATTATTCATGATGCAACGGTACAGAATGTCATCTTTCAATTGAGGGTTTTTACTTTTTATGAGGGCACTTTATGGGTCTAGTCGCCCCATGTAAAGAAGTCATAACTATTTGGACAAATTCATTTGTAGTCAAAAGTTGGTCCCATATTCTTTGCTGGTGTCCTTTGACAGCTCTTTGGTCTTGACCATAGTGGAGTTTGGAGTGTGACTGTTTGAGGTTGTGGACATGTGTCTTTTATACTGATAACAAGTTCAAACAGGTGCCATTAATACAGGTAACGAGTGGAAGACAGGAGCTTCTTAAAGAAGAAGTTACAGGTCTGTGAGAGCCAGAAATCTTGCTTGTTTGTAGGTGACCAAATACTTATTTTCCACCATAATTTGCAAATAAATTCATAAAAAATCCTACAATGTGATTTTCTGGATTTTTTTTTTCTCATTTTGTCCGTCATAGTTGAAGTGTACCTATAGTGAACATTTATTTGCAAAATATGGTGGAAAATAAGTATTTGGTCACCTACAAACAAGCAAGATTTCTGGCTCTCACAGACCTGTAACTTCTTTAAGAGGCTCCTCTGTCCTCCACTCGTTACCTGTATTAATGGCACCTGTTTGAACTTGTTATCAGTCTAAAAGACACCTGTCCACAACCTCAAACTCCTGTGTTCCAATGGCACGTTGTGTTAGCTAATCCAAGTTTATCATTTTAAAAGGCTAATTTATCATTAGAAAACCCTTTTGCAATTATGTTAGCACAGCTGAAAACTGTTGTTCAGATTAAAGAAGCAATAAAACTGGCCTTCTTTAGACTAGTTGAGTATCTGGAGCATCAGCGTTTGTGGGTTCGATTACAAGCTCAAAATGGCCAGAAACAAAGAACTTTCTTCTGAAACTCATCAGTCTATTCTTGTTCTGAAAAATGAAGGCTATTCCATGCGAGAAATTGCCAAGAAACTGAAGATCTCGTACAACGCTGTGTAATACTCCCTTCACAGAACAGTGCAAACTGGCTTTAACCAGAATAGAAAGAGGAGTGGGAGGCCCCGGTGCACAACTGAGCAAGAGGACAAGTACATTAGTGTCTAGTTTGAGAACAGGCATTATTCACGGTTCATCAATGATTATCCATAATCATGGTAGCATCCGTATGAATGTTGAAGTGTTCAGAAACATATATTCTTACTTACAATAAAAGTGACTCAATGGCACAAGAAATTATTCACCATTCAGTTTCTATTGGACAGAACGTAATCCAAAACACAACCAAAACATACCACAAATGCATCCAATAAGTTCGTAGAAATGGGCCAGGAATATAGGACTAAATACTAAACTTTGACAACTTTAATGCACTATAAGTGAATTTGTTCAAATACATTACTTTTTCAAATGGGGGACTTGACACATTGTGTTTTTATTTCTAAACAGTAAAACAGATATGTATGAAAGTACTCTCATTCTGTTCTGCTGCCTAATATTAAAATTATTAAAAATAATATCACAAATGCTGAAGAATAGAGCCAAATGTGTTGTTAAATTGCTTCACTGTCCAAATACAATACATAACACAGAACCTGTATAACAGAACCGGGCCTTGGGCTAGGGACAAATCTGGGGAGGGTGTGGTAGGTGATAAAGTTATTTAAAAGGTAAGCATATCTGTGAGGAACATCACGGGTGCATACTGTTTCATCACACACACACACAGGCACACACACACACAGGCACACGGAGAGAGAGAGAGATCACCTACAGATAAGTAAACCTGGAGAAGAGCCCCCTAAGCAAGCTGTTCCTGGGGCTGTGTTCAGACCCCACAGAGCCCCAGGACATATATATATGAGAGAGAGAGAGAACACAAATGCCTGGATATATTTGGATTGGTGAGAATGTCATACTGTTTAGTATAAAGTTGTTATCAACGTATCATTATGACCCCAGGAAGCTATTTTTGAACCTGAACCCTTCATGTGAGGGACACACTGATCGAGCTGCAGCAGCAAACATACCTAATGAAGCAGTTCATCACAATACAGAGGTCCTGTCTGCAGCACCTAAAAGTATAGGCTGTGAAACATCCCCATAACCCCTTATATTTTAACACTGTGTATCTGTAGGTCTACACTATTATATAAGCCTGCCCTGGACACACTCATATTGCCAAAACAGGTGCCTATCTCTGGAAACCAGAGAAACCTGCATTTTATCAAATGCCTGATATAACCATATGAATCAAATCACCTGGAACTTGTTATATCACAGCTTGCAATATGTCCCAAAATGGTAAATGTGGTGCCTGTTGGATTGAGAGAAAACATTTTACCATGTCAGTTGGCACTGTATTGGTCTCGTTTCCAGCCTCGTGTCTTTAACACACAGCTGCTATATTATAGCGCCGATGTAAGCTTGCCAAGCCTGACCAACTCAGTATCAATGGGGCCTGAATGCGGTGCCTGGTTACATGCTATAGAGCTGGAAATATTCTGCATGCAACAATTCAATCTATATGGATACATTTTGATACACTAGATGGTAAATAACTTGGTTATAAGGTGAATACAGCCAATATGGATCTACGGTTGCTCACCGTGTAAGTGACATTGTACACCACATCATTAATGCTAGGGGTCGGTCACCTTAGCCCACCATGTTGGACTTGTGCCATTACTATACACAGCCCTGAGTAGTCACGTTGCACCCGGCAAGTCAACAGCATGTTCTGGCTGAGCAGGACTTTCCCCTCTAGGCAGCATGCCATGCTCTTCATGTTGATTCATCCTCCTCTCATACAACAGGCCACCAGGCCTGTCCTAGTTGCTATAGTGAACAGGACCGCAGAGGATGTGTGTCTGTTCAAACACATTAAGATGATGTTGATTGTTTTTTGGGCCAAATTTTATGCTGAATGGATGGATCTTGACTTGTGAACCTTTCTTAGGAGGGGTGAGCATGGGTATATGACAGAATGTAAACAAAATAATGGCTGTAGGGTCAGAATGAATGAATGAACACCGATTGTGCTTTGTATATTTAGATGAATGTAGCCAGTGAGGGGTAACAGCTGTCCACTCATGGCGGGTTGGGGTGAGGAGTGCACTCCTCTCGTCTTTGTTGTCACAGAAAGGCCCTTGGTTTATGAGACTCACGTGGCCGTTTTTTTGGTTAACCCAAATTCCACTTTCCTCAGTACTTGATGGAAAGGAAAACAAGCTCTACTGTTTCCAAATGACAACACAATGGAGGTACAGTAGATATGTTTCATGTAATTTCAAAGCCTGTATACAGGCTTCTGAATAGCAAGAACCATGTGACTCTCTACACCTCCCTCCTTGTCTTGCTCTACCTCCTTCTCTCCCTCTCACTCTTGCTTCCTCCCTCCCTTCCTCCCTCCCTCCCATGTTCCGGGATTCTTCCGATGGCATTGAGGAGTACACCACAACAGTCACTGGCTTTATCAGCCGGCATTAGTTGTAAAAACACTGCCAGTTAGTGTAATTCAAATGTACTTTTATTATGTTTTATTTTGACTTTTTTTTCTCCTTTATCTTTTGACCATCATTCTCTCTCTCACACAGCAACTCCATTCCCACTTGTCTCCAATTCCACATACCAACCCTCAGCTTCCCTCAGCCCATCCCAACCCTCAGCTTCCCTCAGCCCATCACATCTATCTCTGCTGGCCACCCACTTTGTATTTCTATGCAACACATATCTTTCAACTATACTATGATGTTTAATGTACAATTTCAATCTATCTAATCGAATAGAATCTACAGATTGCATGTTGAAGATAAATACTTTTACTAAGAGTGTTAGTATATTAGTAGTTGACTGACCCGGTCTCTCCAGATCTCCTAACAGTACTATTTCTATGGTCAATTTTAGATCAATGCTATGTAATTTCAGCCATTCCTGAACCTGAGACGAGAAACAGGCTACCTGAGGGCAATACCAAAATAAATGGTTTATTGATTCTGTATCCTCAAACAAAATCTGCAGAGCTTCGATGATTTTATGCCCCAAATATTCAACATTTTGTTGGTGGGAAAAAATGCTATATAATAATTTTAGCTGAAAAGCACGAAGTCTTGAATCTTGCATTGTTTAATATATCAACTCATACACCCTGGAATCGGTACATCAAAAATCTCTTCCCAACTATTTTGCAATCTGTATGGCACAGTTGTCAACATCCTGGTCCTCAAATGAAACTGGTATACTTTCCTATTTATGCTATTTTTATTCCTCTGCCAGTTTGATCCTTTATATTGGGCAGACAGACCAGTTCCCTACCTCCTCCTGCTGCCACCCGCCTCCTCCATTTTTTGGGGCAATGCTGTAATCTTGGATTGAGCAGACTTTCCCCTACAATTCTGAACTCCATGAAGGACATAACTCTACCATTACAATTTACAATATAATTTAAGAACAAAATACCCTTTTCCAACATCTTTCCCATGAATACAGGTATTTTATCAACCAGCACATTTGAGTTCAGCCATAATATTTGTTGTAATATTTGTTCTATCTTTTCAGGGGGTTGAAATTGTAGCCAGCTCTGCAATGCTTGTTTGAAAAAGACAGATACTTTGAAAAAAGTATCATTTTCAAATAATTGAAAATGAGACATGGCAATCTGCACAAAAGGAAAAGCAATTTTTAAACAATGGATGAGCTTTTCTTATTAATCTACTTGAGAACCATTTAGGGTTCAAATAAAACTTTTGAATGAGTGAAGCTTTTAGAGAGAGGTTTAGTGCTTTTATATTTAATAATCTCAACCCACCCAATTCATATTCATTATATAGATAGGCTTGTTTTATTTTGTATATGATTTGAAAAACGAATCATCAGGAGTAGGCAGCTCCATAAGTAAGTGAGTAAAATCAGTTAATCATTTTCCATAAATAGACAGGCATTTACCTCTCCATGGTTGCAGGATCTTGTCTATTTTTACAAGTTTTCTATTGGAATTCATTATGGAGAGCTTATTTATATATTTTGTGATATGAATACTGAGTATGTCTACTTCACCATCAGCCCATTTTATCGGTAAGCTACAGGGTAATGTAAAAGTTGTATTTTTTAAGGATCCAATACGTAATATTGTACACTTATCATAATTAGGTTTTAGTCCAGAGAGTACAGAAATGTTATCTAGATCTTTAATGAGACATTGCGGGGATCTAGCTTGTGGACTTAACATAAAACTTGAGTCATCGGCATACATGGACACCTTTGTTTTTAAGCCTTGGATTTCTAATCCTCTAATGTTGTTATTTGATCTGATTTTAATAGCTAGCATTTTGATGTCCATAACGAATAGATATGGTGACAGCGGACACCCTTGTTTAACTCTTGACAATTCAAAACTCTCTGAGAAGTAGCCGTTATTTACTATTTTACACCTGGGGTTGCTATACATTATTTTTACCCATTTTATAAGAGAATTACCGAAATTAAAAAAATCCAGGCATTTATAAATAAAATCCAGTCTTACTTTATCAAATGCCTTTTCAAAATCCGCTATAAATACCATTCCTGGCTTCTTATATGTTTCATGATGATCTATTATTTCTAGTAGTTGTCGTATATTATCTCCAATGTATCGTCCATGTAAAAAACCTGTCTGATCAGGATGAACAATACCTGGTAAAACCCTTTCAATTCTGAGTGCTATGCATTTTGCTAGTATTTTTGCATCACAACATTGAAGTGTAAGTTTTTTAGATAGACTGGGTCTTTATATTTGCCATCTGGGTCGTTTTAATAATATACCTTCCTGCTGAGTACCTGACAGACTACCATTTCCATAGGAGTAGTTAAAACAATCTAACAATAGAGCTTTAAGTATATCAAAAAATACTTGATATACCTCTACCGGTATGCCATCAAGCCCTGGGGTTTTACCAGCGTCAAAAAGTTATTCCTCTGTAATTTGGCCTTCGCACTGATCTTTCTGTACATTTGTTAATTCTCCATTTTTTATATTATTTGAAAATAATTCTTTACCGTAATCTTCATTCAGTGGGAGAGGATGAGACGGAAAAGAGAACATCTGCCTAAAATAATTAGCTTCCTCTTTTAAAATATAATTCAGAGAATCATAGATGACTCCATCTTCAGTAACGCGTTTCTGCAAATTATTTTTGTTAGCATTCCTGTATTGGAGATTCAGGAAGAATGTTGTGCATTTTTCTCCATATTCCATCCAGTTTGCTTTATTTTTGTAATAGATTACATTAGATCGTTCTTGAATAAGTTCCTCAAGTTTTTTTGTTTTTCCTCCAACATATTTTGTTACGTTTTTATTGCTATCTACCTGTACTATTAGTTCATGGATTTCACTTGTTAGTCTTGTTTCTTTAGCCAGAAACTGCTTTTTTATTATTGATGAATATTGAATTGAATGACCCCTGAAGGTACATTTAAAGGTATCCCAAACAATAAGGGGATTTGCTGAACCTATATTATACTGGAAATATTCAGTTACAGTTACAGGGGGTTCTTCAGGGCTGGTCAGAGGAGTGTTCAGGTAGGTGTATGGGAGTTTCCATTGGTGCCACGTCGGTGGTGAGTCCAGACCAGGTTTCCACTGTGTGCATTCCCCCTGAATATGCCGATTTGGCTATCGCTTTCTGTAAGAAGAAGGCGACTAAATTACCACCTCATCGACAGGGGGATTGTGCGATAAACCTCCAGGTGAACACTGCGCTTCCAAAGAGTCACGTGTACCCATTGTCACAGGAGGAGACGTTGGCTATGGAGACAAATTTCACGGAACCTCTGAGACAGGGGTACATTCAGCCCTCCATTTCACCCGTCTCCTTGAGTTTCTTTTTTGTGATAAAAGGAGGGAGGTTTGCGTTCGTGTATTGATTATAGAGGTCTCAATTCCATCACGGTGAGGTTTAGTTACCCGCTACCTCTCATCGCTACAGCGGTGGAATCATTTCACGGGGCACAGTTTTTCACGAAACTGGACCTCAGGAGCACATATAATCTGGTGCGTATTCGGGAGGGAGACGAGTAAGAAAACCGCGTTTAGTACCACATCGGGCCATTATGAGTACCTCGTCATGCCGTATGGGTTAAAGAATGCTCTAGCCGTCTTTCAATCCTTTGTAGACAAGATTCTCAGGGACCTGCACGGGCAGGGCATGGTTGTATATATCGGTGATATCCTGATCTATTCCGCCACATGCATGTGTTTCTGGTGCGCAAAGTGCTTGGGAGACTGCTGGAGCATGATCTATACGTCAAGGCTGAGAAGTGTGTGTTCTCCAAACGAGCCGTCTCCTTCCTGGGTTATCGCATTTCCACCTCGGGGGTGGTGATGGAGTGTGACCGCGTTAAGGCCGTGCGTAATTGGCCGACTCCAACCACGGTAAAAGAGGTACAGCGGTTTTTAGGGTTTGCCAATTACTACCGGAGGTTTATCCGAGGTTTTGGCCAGGTAGCGGCCCGCATTACCTCACTGCTGAAGGGGGGGCCGGTGAGTTTGCGGTGGTCAGCAGAGGCTGACAGAGCCTTCAATCGGTTGAAGGTGCTGTTCACAGATGTGCCCGTGTTGGCGCACCCGGACCCTTCTTTAGCGTTCATAGTGGAGGTGGACGCATCCGAGGCTGGGGTGGGTGCCGTGCTATCACAGCGTTTGGGTACGCCACCGAAACACCGCCCCTGCGCTTTCTTTTCAAAGAAGCTCGGTCCGGCGGAGTGTAACTTTGATGTGGGGGACCGGGAGTTGTTAGCTGTGGTAAAGGCTCTGAAGGTGTGGAGACACTGGCTTGAGGGAGCTAAGCACCCTTTTCTTATCTGGACTGACCACCGGAATCTGGAGTATATCCGGGCAGCTAGGAGACTGAATCCACGTTAGGCAAGGTGGGCCATGTTCTTCACCTTATTTAGGTTTACCATCTCATATAGACCAGGCTCCTTGAATACTAAGGCCGACGCGCTGTCCCGTCTCTATGACACGGCGGATCGGCCCATCGATCCTACTCCCATCCTTCCAGCCTCGAGGCTGGTGGCACCGGTGGTATGGGAGGTGGACACGGACATTGAACGGGCGTTACGGGTGGAACCTGCACCTCCACAATGTCCTACAGTTCCTAAGTACGTGCCGCTTGGTGTTCGTGATCAATTGATTCGGTGGGCTCACACACTACCTTCTTCGGGTCATCCTGGTGTGGCGAGGACATTGCGGAGTCTTAGGGGGAAGTACTGGTGGCCCACCTTGGCTAGGGACGTTAGGTTCTATGTCTCTTCCTGTTCGGTGTGCACCCAGAGTAAGGCTCCTAGGCAACTTCCTAGAGGGAAGTTACAGCCCCTCCCCGTTCCACAACGGCCGTGGTCTCACCTGTCGGTAGACTTCCTTGCCGATCTTCCCCCGTCTCAGGGGAACACCATTGTTTTCTAAGTCCTGCCGTCACCTCCCGTTGCCCGGTCTCCCTACGGCCCTACAGACTGCGGAGGCTCTATTTACCCACGTCTTCCGGCACTACGGGGTGCCAGAGGACATCGTCTCTGATCGGGGTCCCCAGTTCACGTGCCGAGTGTGGATGGCGTTTATGGAACGTCTGGGGGTCTCGGTCAGCTTGACCTCTGGTTATCACCCCAATAGTAATGGGCAGGTGGAGAGAGTGAACCAGGAGGTGGGTAGGTTTCTGCAGTCGTATTGCCAGTACCGGCCAGGGGAGTGGTCAAGGTACGTACCATGGGCAGAGTTAGCCCAGAACTCACTCCACCACTCCTCCACGGACATGTCACCATTCCAATGCATGTTGGGCTACCAGCCGATCATGGTAGCAGAGTCAGACCGAAACTCCTGCGGTGGAGGAGTGGGTGCAGCGCTCCAAGGAGACCTGGAGGGCCGTCCAGGAATCCCTCAAGCAAGCAGGTGGACGGCAGAAGAGGAGCGCTGACCACCACCGCAGTGAGGCCCCCGTGTTCGTTCCGGGGGACAAGGTCTGGCTCTCGATCCGAAACCCACGGTTTCTGGTTGGGGAAGGTTTTAATAGTTGCTGTGGGTACAACATCACCGATGCACTTGCTAATAAACTCGCTCAACGAATCAGCGTTTTTGTCCGACGGTATGCAGAACATATCCCAGTCCAATGAATGCAGTCTCAGGATATGTGGTTTCCAGTTTATATATAGCCCAATGAAGTTAATTCAGGGCCATCGATGAGTCTGCTTGGGGGGGGGGGGGGGGGGGGGGTATATACAGCTGTGATTATAATCGAAGAGATTTCTCTTGGTAGATAATGCGGTCAACATTTGATTGTAAGGAATTCTAGGTCAGGTGAGCAAAAAGGACTTGAGTTCTTGTATGTTGTTATGATCACACCACGTCTCATTAATCATAAGGCATACCCCCCCGCCCTTCTTCTTACCAGAGAGATGTTTGTTTGTGTCGGCGCGATGCGTGAAGAAACCAGGTGGCTGTACCGACTCCGATAGCGTGTCTCGAGTGAGCCACGTTTCCGTGAAACAAAGAACGTTACAATCTCTGATGTCTCTCTGGAAGGCAACCCTTGCTCGGATTTCATCTACTTTGTTGTCAAGAGATGGACGTTGGCGAGTAGTAAACTCGGGATCGGTGCGCGATTTGCCCGTCTACAGAGCCTGACCAGAAGACCGCTTCTTCTGCCCCTCCTGCGGCGCCATTGTTTTGGGTCACAGGCTGTGATCCGATCCCTTGTCCTGCGTGGTGAACCAAACAGAGGATCCGCTTCGGGAAAGTCGTATTCCTGATTGTAATGTTGGTAAGTTGACGTTGCTCTTATATCCAATAGTTCCTCCCGGCTCTATGTAATAAAACTTAAGATTTCCTGGGGTAACAGTGTAATAAATAATACATAAAAAAACAAGATACTGCATAGTTTCCTGAGAACGCGAAGCGAGGCGGCCATCTCTGTCGGCGCCGGATGTAAAAAATAATCTGTCGATATACAATTGTTGGAAGAATTACTTGTGTCATGCACAAAGTATGTGTCCTAACCGACAAACTAGTTTGTTAACAAGATATTTGTGGAGTAGTTGAAAAACTAGTTTGAATGACACCAATCTAAGTGTATGTAAACTTCCAACTTCAACTGTAAATACACTGCATTTATACTCTGGACTCAGACATTGCTCATCCTAATATTATATATTTCTTAATATTTTCATTCTTGTACTTTTAGATTTGTGTTTATTGTGAATTGTTAGATTTTACTACATTGTTGGAGCTAGGAACACAAGCATTTCGCTATACTCGCTGTAACATCAGCTAAATATGTGTATGCGACCAATACAATGTTATTTGATTTGAAGACTTATACCAGTAATACAGTATAAGCTATCAGCAGCTTGATGGATTTTTGCTTCTGTCTATAGATTAGCCTTTTGAGAAGCCATGTGCACATGCATGTGATATTTGTTGTGACCTTTGGGACCTTCGTTTATTTACACTTGATTCATGTCAGTCGACTTTGGCCATTGTAATGGGTCATTCCACCAAATGAGTGCCTTTTGCGTCCCTTTGATATTTTAAGTAGATATTGTGCACCAATATTTAATTTTAAAAGCCTGTTGTATTAAATGAAGAGTCCTTTAGTATAGACCACATTGAACATTTTAAATATAATAAAGACTTGCTCATTTGACAAAATGTAGCATTTCGACGTGTGACTTCTAGGAAGTTTTCAAGTTTTCCAAGTTTTCACCATCATTGCAAAGCCCTGGTTATTTTGTTGCTATGACAAAGTCATTTCTGAAGATAATTTATTTTATGTGATTACTGATTCATTTTAAGATAAAACAAAACCTGTCCCTCATTCCCTGTTACATGGACTGAACTCTAGTTGTAATATGGTGAAGCTATTTATTTTTAAATATATTATTTTTCAAAAGAAACATTGAACTTCTAATCATAGTGTAAAAGTAGGTGAGCTGGTTCTACTCTTTTTGGCCATTTTTGGGTGTCACGACTCCCACCAAAGGTGGCTCCCCTTCCTGTTCGAGCGGTGCTCGGCGGTCGTCGTGGCCGGTCTACTAGCCGCCACCGATCCATTTTTCCTTTTCTGTTTGTTTGGTCTTATTAGTTGCACCTGTTCCTTATTGTGTTTCTTGATTTTTGTCTATTTAAACCGGTTAGGCCTGCCTAGGTTTGTGCGGGATTGTTTTACTATTAGTTGTGGATGTTTGATTGTATTTTATTTTTCCGGACATTTTGGGTCCTGTGTATGGGCCGGTCAGTTGATGCGCCTTGTGTTTTTGGCGTGACCGTTTTTTCCGGTAATAAAATATACATTTATTCGAACCCTCTGCTCTCTGCACCTGACTCCAAACCCACTGTTTTAAAGGTCTCTGACAGAATCCTTTGAAATGGAGTCAGCAGGAGCAGCTGCACCTCCTCTCCCATCGATGGAGGAGCGAGTACTCCATCATACGTCCATTCTCCACCGGATTGGGTCGGCAATGGACTAGATGATGGAGAGGATGGACCGATGGGAGAGGAGTGGCCTCCCTACCTCACCCCCAGCTCCGCTTCCGCCAGCACCACCTACCCCTCCTCCAGCGTCCGGATCCGGTGCCCTGCGTCTGGCGTTCCCCAGGGAGTACGATGGAACGGCGGCTGGGTGCCAGGGGTTCCTACTACAGCTGGAGCTGTACCTGGCTACCATTCGTCCGACTCCCTCGGGGGAGGAGAGTGTGAGCGTCCTCGTCTCCTGTCTGACGGGCCGAGCCCTGGAGTGGGCCAACGCAGTGTGGAATGGCCCAGACTCAGCGAGGGATCACTACCCCGAGTTCACCCGCCGGTTCCGGGCCGTGTTCGACCACCCACCAGAGTGGGTGAAAGGCTGTTTCACCTGCGACAGGAGACGAGGAACGAGCAGGACTTTGCGGTAGAGTTCCGGACCTTGGCCGCCGGGGCGGGGTGGAACGACAGGGCCTTGATGGACCACTATCGCTGTAGCCTCAGGGAGGACGTCCGCAGGGAGTCCTCTCCTTCTCCCTCGACGAACTGATTGACATGTCCATCCGACTGGACAACCTGCTGGCTGCCCGCAGGCGTCCAGAACGGGCCCTGTTGATTCCACCTCCAGGCCCTCCCGCTCCAACCCCCATGGAGTTAGGGGGGGCCGCATCAAGGAGGACCAGAGGAGGCGGCTCCTCCTGCACCAGGTGTGGTCGGAGAGGACACACTCCCGATCGGTGCTGGTGGAGCTCGTCGGGAAGGCAGGCAGAGCACTCCTCGTTCACCCCCAGGTGAGTCAGCACCAGACTCACCCAGAGTTCCCTGTTGGCCATATGTTCTTACTAATTTCTTTTTCTGTTTTTTCTCACTCTCTACAGCTTAAGGCGCTAGTCGATTCAGGCGCAGCTGGGAACTTTATGGATTGTGGACTAGCGTTAAGGCTAGGGATTCCCCTGGTGTTGTTAGACCAACCTTTCCCCGTGCACTCCTTAGATAGCCGATTAGGGTAGCGGATAGCGGATTAGTCTCTTCCTTATTGATTCACCCGCGTTTCCAGTGGTGCTGGGAATTCCCTGGCCGGCTCATCACAATCCGGAGATTTCTTGGAGACAGGGGGCTCTCCGAGGGTGGTCAGAGGAGTGTTCAGGCAGGTGCATAGGAGTTTCCATCAGTGCGACGACGGTGGAGAGTCCAGACCAAGTTTCCACTGTGCACATTCCCTCTGAATATGCCGATTTGGCTATCGCCTTCTGTAAGAAGAGGGAAACCCAATTACCACCTCATCGACGAGGGGATTGCGCGATAAACCTCCTGGTAAACGCTGCACTTCCCAGGAGTCACGTGTACCCGTTGTCCCAGTAGGAGACAGTGGCTATGGAGAAATAAGTCACTGAATCTCTGGGACAGGGGT
This sequence comes from Oncorhynchus clarkii lewisi, assembly GCF_045791955.1. Classification (NCBI taxonomy): domain Eukaryota; kingdom Metazoa; phylum Chordata; class Actinopteri; order Salmoniformes; family Salmonidae; genus Oncorhynchus; species Oncorhynchus clarkii. The sequence goes on along the minus strand of NC_092147.1, from coordinate 75,974,601 downwards.
ATATTCGGCCCTCCATGTCACCCGTCTCCTCGATCTTCTTTTTTGTGAAGAAGGACGGAGGTCTGCGTCCATGCATTGATTAAAGAGGTCTAAATTCCATCACAGTGGGGTTTAGTTACCCGCTACCTCTCATCGCCACGGCGGTGGAAAAATTTCACAGGGCACGATACTTCACAAAACTGGACCTTAGGAGTGTGTATAATCTGGTGCGTATCAGGGAGGGAGATGAGTGGAAGACCACTGTTACGAATCCCTTTTGGCCCAACAGTCTAGGGTGGATGGTAATGAGACCCGTAACATAACTCATGCAAATTCTAATAGGGACAAAGTAAAAGTGAGAACGAAATAACTACGACAACTGAAATCTACCGTCAAACTCAAGGTTTATTTGTAAACACACGTAATGGGGGGAGCACGAAAAGGGGCTGAGCTGGACCCAAGGAAAGAAACAATAAGTATTCATAACACCCCTAAGCTAGACTAGCCTACTTTAACAACAGCTAACTAACTAACCAAAAATACAGTGGGTGGTCCGCCCAGTTCTAACTAGTGTATTTAACAAAGTCTACCTACGGGTAGTGTATGCCCATGGGCGACTTGTCTTGTTTCCCCCTTTTCCCACCAGCAAACAAAGAAACACCATAACCAAAACAATACTCACAGGTGATGACAAAGTGCTATGGAGGTGCTCAAACAAAAGAGAGGTTAAGACACAAAGAGAGAGTGAAACACAGAGACCTACAGACATGGCATTTACAGAGAGATTGAGCACTAGAGCAAACAACTGACAGGGTTTTTAAAACAAGGGAAAGGAACTGTGATAGGGTAGGAAACAGGAGGAGGTGTGTCTTCTGATTGATGATTGGATTGGTGACTGATTGGGGAGTGATGATTTTCACCTGTGAGGGGAGAAGGAAAGAAAACACAGGATACATACACACACACAGGATACCTGTATCCGTAACAACCACGTTTAGTACCACATCTGGCCATTATGAGTACCTCGTCATGCCGTATGGGTTGAAGAATGCTCCAGCCGTTTTTCCAATCTTTCGTAGACGAGATTCTCAGAGACCTGCACGGGCAGGGGGTGGTAGTGTATATCGATGACATACTGATCTAATCTGTCTCTGGTGCGCAAGGTACTTGGGCGACTGCTGGAGCATGACCTGTACGTCAAGGCTGAGAAATGTGTGTTCTCCAAACAAGCCGTTTCTTTCCTGGGTTATCGCATTTCCACCTCTGGGGTGGTGATAGAGTGTGACCGCGTTACAGCCGTGCGTAATTGGCCGACTCCGACCAAGGTAAAGGAGGTGCAGTGGTTTTTAGGGTTTGCCAATTACTACCGGAGGTTTATCCGGGGTTTTGGTCAGGTGGCTGCTCCCATTACGTCACTGCTGAAGGGGAGGCCGGCGGGCAGAGCTTTCAGTCGCCTGAAGGAGCTGTTCACCAACTCTCCTATGCTGGCTCATCCGGTCTCATCCGGCTTCTTTGGCGTTCATAGTGGAGGTGGACACGTCCGAGGCTGGGGTGGGAGCCGTGCTATCACAGCGCTCGGGCACGCCTTCAAAGCTCCGCCCCTGCGCTTTTTTTCCGAAGAAGCTCAGTCCGGCGGAGCGGAACTATGACGTGGGGGACCGGGAGTTGTTAGCTGTAGTCAAGGTTCTGAAGGTGTGGAGACATTGGCTTGAGGGGGCTAAGCACCCTTTCCTCACCTGGACTCACTTGGACATCGCCCACGTCAGGCCAGGTGGGCCATGTTCTTTACCCGTTTTCGTTTTACGATTTCGTATCGGCCAGGCTCCCAAAATACGAAGGTCGACACGCTGTCCCGCCTCTATGACACCAAGGAGCGGTCCATCGAGCCAACTCCCGTCCTCTCAGCTTCATGTCTGATGGCACCGGTGGTATGGGAGGTGGACGCGGAGATCGAGCGGGCGTTACGGTTGGAACCTGCACCCCCTCAGTGTCCAGCAGGTGTTCAGTATGTGCCGCTTGGTGTCCGTGATAAGTTGATTCGATGGGCCCATACACTACCCTTTTCGGGTCATCCTGGGATCGAGAGGACAGTGCGGAGTCTTAGGGGGAGGTACTGGTGGCCCACGTTGGTAAAAGACGTTAGGTTTTATGTCTCCTCCTGCTCGGTGTGCACTCAGAGCAAGGCTCCTCGACACCTGCCTAGAGGGAAGTTACAGTCCCTCCCCGTTCCACAACGGCCGTGGTCGCACTTGTCGGTGGACTTTCTCACCGACCTTCCCTTGTCTCAGGGAAACACGATGATTCTGGTTGTTGTGGATCGTTTTTTTAAGTCCTTCCGTCTCATCCCTTTGCCCGGTCTCCCTAAGGCCCTACAGACTGAGGATGGTCTGTTTACCCATGTCTTCCGGCACTACAGGGTGCCTGAGGACATCGTTACTGATCGGGGTCCCAGGTTCACGTTCAGAGTTTGGAGGGCGTTCATGGAACGGCTGGGGGTCTCGGTCAGCCTGACCTCGGGTTTCCAGCCCGAGAGTAATGGGCAGGTGGAGAGAGTAAACCAGGATGTGGGTAGGTTTCTTTGGTGGTATTGCCGGGACCGGCCTGGTGAGTGAGCGAGGTACGTCCCATGGGTGGAGATAGCCCAGAACTCCCTCCCCCACTCCTCTACTAACATGTCTCCGTTCCAGTGCGTGTTGGGCTACCAGCCGGTCCTGGCTCCATGGCATCAGAGCCAGACCGAGGCTCCTGCGGTGGAGGAATGGACACCTGGAGAGCCGTCCAGGAATCATTAAAACAGGCTAGTGGACGGCAGAGAGGAGCGCTGACCAGCACCACAGTGAGGCCCCCGTGTTCGCACCGGGGGACCGGGTCTGGCTCCCCAAATGGGGCCATTTGAAGTCCTGAGGAGGATAAACGAGGTGTGTTATAGGTTACAGCTTCCTACTTACTACTGTATTAACCCCTCGTTTCATGTGTCTCTCCTCAGGCCGGTGGTAGCTGGTCCACTACAGGAAGGTGAGGTGCTGGAGATCCCTTCGCCCCCTCTGGACATTGAGGGGTCCCTGGCATACACAGTACGTGCTATTCTGGACTCGAGACGCCGGGTGAGGGGCCTACAGTACCTCGTGGACTGGGAGGGGTACGGCCCGGAGGAGAGGTGCTGGGTACCAGTGGGGGACATTTTGGACCCGTCACTACTGAGGGACTTCCACCGCCTCCCCCCGGGTCGCCCTTGAGGCCGGTGGCGGCGCGCGTCGGGGGGGGGGGGGGGGTCACGACACCGAAGGTGGCTCCCCTGCCTGTTCGGGCGGTGCTCGGCGGTCGTCGTCGCCAGTCTACTAGCTGCCACCGATCGCTTTTTCCTTTTCTGTTCATTTGGTTTTAAGAGGAACTTGTTTCCATTGGGCTTGTTAAACTGGTACCTATCAGATACACAGAGAACCCTGAACACATTTTGGCCAAAATAGCCAGAACCAACTACTGAAACAATACCTCTTTTGTCTTCTTTTTTCTAGATGGACTCCAAATAGTTTCAGCCCAGGGACTGGAGACAGGGGAGGGAGTGACATGGTTGAGCAAACAACCCCCCCCCCCCGGGCCTTACTCAAAGTTGACCTATTTTTTACTGTGGGGTTATAAATCCAAACAGGCTGCAATAGACAACACTGAAGCTTGTCCCAGGATATTTACAGCGTGTTTGCAAGGTTAACCAATGTTACATTATTGGTATTTGCAGTGTCTCCGTTTTTGGATAATAAAATGTAAATGCAAGGTAAACCTAGAATCTAACCTAAAATAGGTGATGGGTTAGGTGCAGGCCTTTAAGATTTGTGGTATGGAATGCTTCATCATACAGCTGTATCACTTCATTATTGTAATGTATTTGGCTTTAGATTGACTGCTATTCACCACTTAACAGCATGGGCCCCTTCTGTAAATTTCAACCGACACTGTATGTAGGTAGATTAATTGTGGCATTCAGTTCTCATGGTGCAGAGCCCTTTGGTGCAGAGCCCATAACATCACATAAGTAAGCTCTTAAGAGACTGTGGAGATGACTGTGGTTAAGATGATATGGCGCTGCAGTGGATAGCTGCCGTTTATTTTGTGTTTTTTTTATGCTGATCTTAACTTTTTTTTATACATAATGCCTCCAATAACCAAAATGGCTTCTGGACATCAGAACAGCGATCACTAACCTCGATTTGGATGAAAATCTCTACTTCAGCGAGTCGGCAGCTTTAGACATTCTGCTTACTACAGACAAACCCCTAATCCCCGGGACTTGAAAGAGGAAGTGGCGGTGAAAAGGAGGCAGGCGAGGTGGCCTAACAAGATTACGTCGGCGAACAAATAGACCATCATTACCCTCTGTTCTGTTGGTGAATGTAGAGTTACTGGAGAACAAACTGAATAAACTCCATTTGAGACTATCCTATCAATGTGACAAAACTCTTGATCACCTTTCTCCACACATACAAGTCTCAGCTTCACTATGGCAAATCTGACCATAACTCTATCCTTCTGATTCCTGCTTACAAGCAAAAACTCAAAACAGAAAGTACCAGGGTCTCACTCAATATGGAAGTGGTCCGATGAAGCGGATGCTAAACTACAGGACTGTTCTGCTAGCTATGTTCTGGGATTCCTCAAATATCATTGAGAAGTTTACAACATCAGTCACCGACTTCCTTAATAAGTGCATTGAAGATGTCATCCCCACAGTGACCGTATGTACATATCCCAACAAGAAGCCATGGATTACATGAAACATCCGCACTGAGATATTGGCTGCTGGTTTCAAGGAGCGGAACACTAATCTGGATGCTAATAAGAAATCCTGCTACGACCTCCAACGACACATTAAACAGGCAAAGCGTCAATGCAGGACTAAGATCGAATCCTACTATGCTGGCTCTGATGCTCGTCGGATGTGGCAGGGCTTGCCAACTATCACAGATTTCAAAGTGAAACCCAGCTGCGAGCTGCCCAGTGATGCAAGCCTACCAGACGAGCTATGGTGCCTTCTGAAAGTATTCACACCCCTTCACTTACAGCCTGAATATTAAATTGATTAATTTGAGATTTTGTGTTACTGACCTACACACAATACCCCATAATGTCAAAGTGTAATTATTATTTTTCACATATTTTACAAATGAATTCAAAATGAAAAGCTGAAATGTCTTGAATCAATAAGCATTCAACCCCTTTGTTATGGCAAGCCTAAAAATGTGCTTAACAAGTCACAATAAGTTGCATGGACTCACTCTATGTGCAAAAATTGTGTTTAACATGATTTTTGAATGACTACCACACATACAATTATCTGTAAGGTCCCTCAGTCGAGCAGTGAATTTAAAACACAAAGACCAGGGAGGTTTCCAATGCTTCGCAAAGTAGGGCACCTATTGGTAGATGTGTAAAAAAGAAAAAAGGAAACACTGAATATCTGTTTGAACATGGTGAAGTTACTCTTTGGATATTTTTTTTATTTGTATTTGTTTATTTAACCTTTATTTAACCAGTTAAAACCCATTGAGGTTAAAAACCTATTTTGCGAGGGTGACCTGGCAAGAAGACAAAACAGGGAAATAGCAGCGTGTCCATAAAACCTTACAGAAAAATACAGAATACACACAAAAGATAAAGTGTCACAACTTATCAATACACCCAGTCACTACAAAGATACAGGCATCCTTCCTAACTCAGTTGCCAGATAGGAAGGAAACCACTCTGGGATTTCACCATGAGGCCAATGGTGAATTTAAAACAGAGTTTAATGGATGTAATATGGCTGTAAAAAAAAATGTAATGGCTGTGATAGGAAAAAAACTGAGGATGGATCAACAACATGCTACCCCTTAAGAAATTAAAATAAATAAATGTAAAAAATAAAAAAACATGCTACCAATATTGGTGTTTCCATTAGTATTTTGAGGTAGCACGTTAGTGTGTAGGGCTCATCGATTGGTGTCACCTCATTAGTAAGTAAATGTTACACCTGTGCTGGTTTGTCCATCTCATTAGTCAGAAGGTGTTTCACCCGTGCTAGCCCAGGTGCTATTTAAGAGTGGACTTGGGAGGAAGTTCTGGACTGCGATGGACCCTGGGCACAACCAGGGGAATATCGCCGCCCCAAGGCAGAGCTGGAGGCAGCGAAAGCAGAGAGGCGCCGGTACGAGGAGGCAGCACGGCAGCGCGGCTGGAAGCCCGAGAGGCAGCCCCAAAAATGTCTTGGGGGGGGACACTTGGAGCAGTCGGCGAAGTTGAGGGGTGAGTCTGAGATTGTCGAGGAGTTATTGGACAGATTGGAGGAGAGTAAATGGAGGGGATATTATGAGACATTCGAGGAGTTGTTGACGAAATTGGAGGAGAGTGAAGAGAGAGAGCTGTTTGTTTGGCTATGCACGGCATTCACCCTGAGGAGCGTTAGCTATCCGATGCCACCTGTGTCAGTTCCTCGTACTCAGCCTGAAACTTGTGTTAAAGTTCCGGAAGTTTTGATGCCGGCTATACACACCAGGTCTCCAGTACACCTTTACAACCCGGTGTGTCCTGTTCCTGCTTCTCGCACTCATCCTGAGGTGCTTGTTCTCAGCCCGGTACCACCAGTACCGGTACCACGCACCAGGCCTATAGTGCGCCTCGACAGTCCAATACGCCCTGTTCCTCTTCCCCGCACTCGCCCTGAGGTGCGTGTCCTCGTCCCAGTACCACCAGTGCCAACACCACGCACCAGGCTTCCTGTGCGTCTCCAGAGCCCTGGATGCCCTGTTCCTCCTCCCCGCACTCACCCTGAGGTGCGTGTCTCCAGCCCGGTACCACCAGTGCCGGCAGCACGCACCAGGCCACCAGTGCGCCTCCAGGGTCCAGTACTTCCTGTTCCTGCTCCTCGCAATCGCCCGGAGGTGCGTGTCCCCAGCCCGGTACCACCAGTGCCGGCACCACGCACCAGGCCTGTATTGTGCCTCGGCAGTCCAGTACGCCCTGTTCCTCCTCCCCGGACTCGCCCTGAGGTGCGTGTCCTCGGCCCAGTACCACCAGTGCCGGCACCACGTACCAGGCCTACAGTGCGCCTCGCCAGTCCAGAGCATCCGGCAACAGTACCCAGTCCAGAGTGTCCGGCAACAGTACCCAGTCCAGAGCGCCTGGCTATAGTACCCAGTCCAGAGCGTCCGGCTACAGTACCCAGTCCAGAGCGTCCGGCAACAGTACCCAGTCCAGAGCGTCCGGCAACAGTACCCAGTCCAGAGCGTCCGGCAACAGTCTACAGACCGGAACCTCCTACGACGGGCCGCAGACCGGAACCTCCTACGACGGGCCGCAGACCGGAACCTCCTACGTCGGGTCATAGTCCGGAACCTACCACGACGGGCTGCAGTCCGGAGTCTACCACGACGGGTCGCAGTCCGGAACCTACCACGACGGATCACAGTCCGGATCCGCCAGAGTCTCCCTCCAATCCAGATCCGCCAGAGTCTCCCTCCTGTCCGGAGCCGCCAGAGCCGTCAACCAGCCAGGAGCCACCAGAGCCGTCAGCCAGCGAGGAGCCGCCAGAGCCGTCTGCCAGCCAGGAGCTGCCAGAGCCTTCAGCCAGCCAGGAGCTGCCAAAGCCGTCAGCCAACCAGGAGCTGCCGATGCCGCCTGTCACGCCGGCGATGCTGGAATCTCCCTCCTGTCCGGAGCTGCCAGAGCCGCTCCTCAGTCCAGTGACGCCCTCTACGATGATGTTCAGTCCAGGGTCCGCTGCGAGGGTCCCCGCTCCAGAGGCGCCACCTAAGTGGGCCAAGACTGAGGTAGAGCGGGGTCAAGAGCTATGAATACTTTCTGAAGGCACTGTAAATGCCTTCTATGCTCGCTTCGAGGCAATTAACACTGAACCATGCATAAGAGCACCAGCTGTTCGGGACAACTGTGTGATCTCGCTCACCCTAGCCGATGAAAGTAAGACCTTTATTAAATGGATGCGTACTCAGAGCATGCGCTGATCAGCTGGTAAGTGTCTTCACCGACATTTTCAACCTCTCCCTGACCATTTCTATTTTTCAAGCAGACCACCATAGTCCCTGTGCCCAAGAATGCCAAGTTAACCTGATGAACGTACTTTGGTGCGAAAAGTGCAAATCAATCCCAGAACAACAGCAAACGACCTTGTAAAGATGCTGGAGAAAACAGGTACGATAGTATCTATATCCACAGTAAAATGATTCCTATATCGACATAACCTAAAAGGCCACCCAGCAAGGAAGAAGCCACTGCTCCAAAACCACCATAAAAAGCCAGACTATGGCTTGCAACTGCACATGGGGACAAAGATCATACTTTTTAAAGAAATGTCCTCTGGTCTGATGAAACAAAAATAGAACGGTTTGGCCATAATGACCATCGTTATGTTTGGAGGAAAAATGGGGAGGCTTGCAAGCCGAAGAACACCATCCCAACTGTGAAGAACGGGGGTGGCAGCATCATGTTGTGGGGGTGCTTTGCTGCAGGAGGGACTGATGCACTTCACAAAATAGATGGCTTCATAAGGGAGGATAACTATGTGGACATATTGAAGCATCATCTCAAGACATCAGTCTTGAAGCTTTGTCGCAAATGGGTCTTCCAAATTGACAAAGCCAAATGGCACAGCCAGAAGAGGACTGGCCACCCCTCATAGCCTGGTTCCTCTCTAGGTTTCAGCCTTTCTAGGGAGTCTTTCCTAGCCACCGTGCTTTTGTAACAGTATAGCTTCCGTCCCTCTCCTCGCCCCGAACCAGGGACCCTCTGCACCCAGACAGCAGTCACCAATCACTCCACAAAAGCTGCGGCTTTTGCAAGGAGAGGGAAGGAAGCTAAACTGTTACGTTGATGCTGTTGACCCGGATCACTGGTTGCTGCGGAAAAGGAGGAGGTCAAAAGGGGGGTGAGTGTAACCGATGTGAAATGGCTAGCTAGTTAGCGGTGGTGCGCGCTAATGGTGTTTCAATCGGTGAAGTCACTCACTCTGAGACCTTGAAGTAGTTGTTCCCCTTGCTCTGCAAGGGCCGTGGCTTTTGTGGCGCGATGGATAACGATGCTTCGAGGGTGTCAGTTGTTGATGTGCGCGGAGTGTCCCTGGTTCGGGGCGAGGAGAGGAGAGGGGGGGAAGCTATACTGTTACACCTCTACACCTGCATTGCTTGCTGTTTGGGGTTTTAGGCTGGGTTTCTGTACAGCACTTTGATACAGTGCCTTGCGAAAGTATTCGGCCCCCTTGAACTTTGCGACCTTTTGTCACATTTCAGGCTTCAAACATAAAGATATAAAACTGTATTTTTTTGTGAAGAATCAACAACAAGTGGGACACAATCATGAAGTGGAACGACATTTATTGGATATTTCAAACCTCTGAGACTATCACAGTGCAGGTGCATTTATACGGAGACAGGTGGATTGTATTTATCATCATTAGTCATTTAGGTCAACATTGGATCATTCAGAGATCCTCACTGAACTTCTGGAGAGAGTTTGCTGCACTGAAAGTAAAGGGGCTGAATAATTTTGCACGCCCAATTTTTCAGTTTTTGATTTGTTAAAAAAGTTTGAAATATCCAATAAATGCCGTTCCACCTCATGATTGTGTCCCACTTGTTGTTGATTCTTCACAAAAAAATACAGTTTTATATCTTTCTGTTTGAAGCCTGAAATGTGGCAAAAGGTCACAAAGTTCAAGAGGGACGAATACTTTCGCAAGGCACTGTATATCAACTGATGTAAGAAGGGCTGTATAAATTGATTTGATTTGACAATGACCCCAAGCATACTTCCAAAGTTGTGGCAAAATGGCTTAAGGACAACAAAGTCAAGGTATTGGAGTGGCCATCACAAAGCCCTGACCTCAATTCTATAGAAAACGTGTGTGCAGAACTGAAAAAGTGTGTGTGAGCAAGTGGGCAAAATGACTCAGTTACACCAGCTCTGTCAGGAGGCATAGGCCAAAATTCACCCAACTTACTTTATAAACAGTTTAAAGGCAATGCTACTAAATACTAATTGAGTGTATGTAAATGTATGACCCACTGGGAATGTGATGAAAGAAATCAAATCTGAAATAAATCATTCTCTCTACTATTATTCTGACATTTCACATTCTTAAAATAAAGTGGTGATCATAACTGACCTAAGACAGGGAATTTTTACGGGGATTAACTGTCAGGAATTGTGAAAAACTGAATTTAAATGTATTTGGCTAAGGTGTATGTAAACTTCTGACTTCAACTGTATATAGACAAGTTATCATCATTGTGTATTTATTATTCTATTATTTTCTGTCTATATTTCTATTTTCTCTGTGCCCATTGTTGAAAATCATTTCCCTGTTTTGCCCCATTTACATCTTGACGTGTTTCATTACACCGTCATCTTCACGGAGTCTTGCCCCGCTACTGAATCGACAAGTGTAGTGTTTGTAAGGAGAGCCTGTCTCTTGTCAGAGATCACATTTATTTTGGGAGATTGCAAAATATTACCTTTTTTTATTCAAGACAGGATACATATATTGTTTCAGGTGATAATAAAACGTGTTTTGTTTAGTTACTTTTTCCTCAACTTGTTTGTCTATCTTTAAAGCAAGTCAAGCTAGCTAGCACTGCGGAGCAGTTAGCTAGCTAGCTAAAGGCTAGGCTAGGTTGGAGATGCCATTGTAGCTAGCGACCTTCACCTAATAATTATCATCAAAAACAAACATCATTGACATCACAATAAACTTAAACGGGAGGCAACAGTTATATAATATAATATGCTTAACAGAGAATGTGTATTATTTAACATTACTATTAAAATAGTACTCACTTATTGGAATGGGTAATTGTTTACAAGTTGCTAGCTATCCCATAAAGCAATCACCAAAAACCACATATTTTCATGTTCTTCTGTGGTTTGGTAACCTTCTGTTCTTTGACGGACTCTGGCTGGACTGGAGATGACGCAAAGTTTGAAAAATGTCTAATTATGCGGCGTCCGTCTTCACAACAGAGCTTTCAACCGCAAGGTGGCGTTGCGTTTCCATTCCATTATGGACGTCCCCATTGAAATGCAAGACATTCGGTGCAACTAACGGAGTGCTTATGGGTATTGTGAACGAGGCTTTCATCTACTCCTGTTGTTTACGGAGCATGTGACAAATACAATTTTATTTTATTTGACCTTGGTCATTTATCGGTGTCGTTATGTTGTTTTCCTTGGAACAGACTGGATGGAACAATGTGTCTGGATAGAATTCCTTGCCTATTATTGTCAGAAGTGAGTTCTCTGTTCAACACAATTTTTTATTTGTAGTTACGAAACATAATAGTATTTTGGTTCCACCAGAATTTCAGAGAAAATAATGAATCTCTTCTTATCAACCTCCCACCCCTTGTTATGAACCACCACAATGCTATTTTCATGTCTGGATGATGGCAAAACACACCATGTAGTAAATACCAACATCCACACCGGGTCTATGTACATTTTGTAGGTGTGATCCATTGTAAACCTCTTCAGTTTTGGTGCTGTTTATGAACTGCATATTAACTATATATTTCTATTATATCTGCAATTGAATGGTGGCTGGGTTCATGTGCCTTGTGAGATTATCATTAACTAACCTGTACCATAGATAACACTGAGTAGAGCACGCAAAGGCTCCTTGGGTCACAGTATGATGAAACAAATTATGTCCAACTGATTAGCTGGAACAGTTCAAAATTACAATTTACAAGTCAAATTAGATGCATAAAATTGAGCCTTATGAAAACTGTTTTTATCAATAAAACTACTGTCTCCTGCACCCACAGGACAAAAAAACCTTCACCAGGTGAAAATGTAGGTTATATTTGTATTGGTTGTGGACCTCTGTTCAAAACACACAACTATTTTTTTGTTTTCATGCACCTAGTCCCAGGGAAAGATTACCTTAAAAGGGCCTGTTTTTAGCATATTATACTACAGATGTAGGATCATAATTTGAGCAAGTTTGCTCAAGCAGGAAAATAATTTCGGCAGCAACAGGAAATGTGAATTATTATGTTGGTTCAAGTCTGAAATTTAAAAGTAGAAATTACAGACTTCAGAAGCCTTTTTAAACCTCAAATACACCACAAGTTTCAAATGCCCAGCATTGCATGAAAGTTCTACTGGAACAGGGTGATCAAATTAAGATCCAACATCTGTAAATGGGAGGGGTCCATTGCTTTTACGTTCTTATTGCATGGTTGCAATCAGGTTAACCTCAAGTAGTCATCAGTGCTCCGTTAATATTTCACTTACAGTATATTTGACCGACTGACGTGCGTTTTACTGGATGTTTCAAGGCGAGTCTGATATAATATACAGTAGTGAATGCTTCTCGTGTTTCTTTTTTTACAGTAATGCCTCTTGCAGGAAGATATGTTATTGTGTCATCCTCCATAATGCAAAGTTTATCAGGAGGTTTCAGGATATTGGTATCATTCAGGGGCTGGTGAGCAGTCTTATCCTGGGGGCTCTTCCTGTTGAGGCAGAGGAGTTATTATGTGTCCTGCTGGGTATGATTCTGCACAGGAAACTGACTGGAGTCAGACAACACTTTAATTTACATTCCACTGACAAAATAATGCATGGGCATATCACTACCTCTGAAAGAAGAGAAGGATGAGAATATAACTCGGTTCACCTTCTCCCCTGTAAATATATGAAGTTATTTATGTAATAACCAATGACACACTGAAACTTGAAGGCTCCCCTATTGTATGAACTAGCTATGTAATATCCAGCTGTGTGTTTCTACACTGCTCTAACACCAAGGTGTCGCAAGACTGGAGTTTCCTTTCAGCACTCCTCTGGCATGAGCGGTCAACAGACAACTATTTGTCATGCTGCTGACCAAGGTGTAAAATGGAGTCTGTAGTAGAGGTATGACTTCAACCCTCTCCGATGCCTCACAGTCAAAGCCAGTTGTTTAAAACGTGTCAGTGACACCAAGAGAGCTTTGCCATTATTAGGCCCTGCATTGTGGCATACCCCTGAAGAGGTGATGAAAAAGTGACTAGGGATCATGAATGTTTTGTACAATATAACATTTTATTTCTAGAAGGATCACATACACTTTAAGCACACATTCAAGAGCACAATAACCAACCTTTTTTCACAGTAATAATATAAATTAGTGTACATACATACTTCAGCCACACCACTGCTCAACACTCACACCAGAATTACACTTATAGAAATAAGAACAATCACCATTCATAGAGCCCAGTTAAACATAGAATAGGTCCACCACAAGGCACAGTTCTGTAATACTGACTTAACATTATCATGGAACTTATTGAGAAAGAAAAGCATACCAGCATTAACTCCTGTATGAGACAACAGGCCGTGATAATTACATTTCCTGATTGTATCTTACAACTTCACATTGCATCAAATACAATAATAAGCATTTGAAAAGAGATACATGAGACAGCAATGTTGAAAAATCAAATGACACGAGTCTTCATTAAAAACATATATTTTGAAGGTACAAAGGATGTTGAAGGTGCATTTTATAATTTGCCTTATTTACTGAGAAATTCATATACGTTTGTATTTTATTTTTTCACAGATGGATGATACCACTCTTATCCTTCAATATGAAGGACATCCCATTGGTCCGATCCCACCACATACTGTATGTATGGAAATCAGGAAGTTCATCTCAATCAGTGCATTTGCTTACGATAAATTCCAACCCTGAAAATGGGCTAATACCAGGTTACATATTGTCAAACTTAAATTTCAATGGGTATTTGTTTTATAACAAGAAGGATATTGAGAAGGCACTAACTTACTTTACACAAGAATCACATGTAAAATAAAACATAAAATCAATTGCCTCCATCTTTCTGATCATATTAAGAAAGTATCTCTATGGTAACCAAATAGCAGTAGAAACTAGCCATGGTCCATATTTCCATACACTTTTTATTTCTTGATGTGCTTCATTGCATTCAAAGTAGCTTTTGACATTTTAAGATAAGTTATGTCACTAGTACTGCTATCCCTCAGCTCCAAGTGTATCCCTGTTATAACTCTTCACTGTAGCTGAAAGTCTTCCCTAACTTCACCAGTAGTTGGCACCATTCTCAATTCGGCCCCAGCTTTGCAACCCAGGAAAGAGTCCACTTGATGAGCGGGGACTTCCAAACTGGTCAAACCCCATTTCCAGTAGTTTACTGTTCTTGTGCTCTTCTGGTTTCTTACGCTCAACAGGGGTTTTGGGCATTGTTTTCACATCGTCTCCATTCCACCCAATTGGTTTGAGAATGTAGTTTTTCCCGTCATTATTGTCCCAGAAAACCTGGTCTTTGCTTTTGAAGCATATGCAGAATTCGACTCTGTTATAAGTAGGTACGTAACGGGGCAGTTTGAAGACAAAGGCGAATGCGTCTGTGTCCTGGCAACTGTAGACGTTGTTCATAAAGGTGCAGTCAATGTCTGTGTAGGTTTTCCATGAGTCAACAGTTACCCGGACATGGACAGATTTCTCAAAGCCAAGGTTTCGGACTTTCACGGTGCCCGTGAGTGACTTGTCCTGCAGTGTGCAGTTTTCCAGGCACACAGAATTCTTCAACAGCCGGTTCCGGAAGGCCAGGTAGTCTGCAGCGGGTTGGGGAAAGTCCAGCGCCAGGCTTCGCTTGGTGCTGATCTTCAGCTCCATGGTGGCATTCTCCAGGTCTATGAGGTCAAATTGAAAGTTGGACAGCGCAGGCTCCTCATCAAACTTTGAAAAGACGTGGATGGCTGTGAGGGACATGCCTTTGGAGTCGGCGAAGACCACTCTCTTCTTGCCCTTTGAGGTCTTCATGGTTGTCTTGGGGCTCTTCCAGACCAGACTGGGGCCCTCCAGGGGCCTCTGGGAGCTGATGCAGGGCTGTAGGGGCTTGTAGTGGTTTGCCCGGTTCCTGGCCCTCAAGTCCTCATGGGAACTGAGGAAGCTACGGAGAGGTGGCGAGTGTGTGATGTACATGCGCATAGCGATGTCTACAGGCATAACAGGAACCGGCATTGCTGATGAATTTAATACGTGGAGGTACCTGAGGAAGGGGGAACAAACAGAATGTATTTTAATAAAGTCCTTCAATATTTTTTCTTCAGGTCTTTTGAGGTCCCAAAATGTCTTCATCTAAATGTGTTCATTATACACTTCACTATATTATACAGGACAATGTCTAGGTACGTAACGGGGCTCCGTTAAGTACCTACTAAATGTATGTTTTTTTAGTCTCATGATATTACATGGCAGTCAACATTTTTGGAAGAACATCTACTTCACCAGAAAAGTTGTTGCCAAACATAGATTTTTGTTCAGCTCACATGATCGTGCTATTCCTAAAATCTAAATGAAAACCAAAAACGTTTTAAAATGATCAATACAATATTTTATTCTGCTTACAAATTGAGAACCCATCCAAATGAGTTATTGCCTTGAACTGCAAACATCTACTTTAAGGCTACATTAAAAAACAAAACAACGATCCTTACCTCGTGGCACTCATTTGAAAAATGAAGAGAGAGGTTCCAAGACAAAGATGATTGAACAAGATATGCTTTAAAATGTATTGTAATAACTAGTTTTGTTCAAGTATCTTGTCATGAGTTCATAACTTGCAGTCAGTAGTGTTGAGCAGGCATGCCCCCCTTGCTCTCTCTGAAGTTCAGTCTCCCAATGCATGAGAGCCAGTGATTTCAACTGCAATTTCGAGCCAATTTGCATATTTTGCTCACACAGTTTCTCACACAACCAATCAGAGAAACTATGTATTGGACTCTAGCCAACCCACATGGAGTTTTGCATTTGAGGGGGGCCAGTTTGGATTACTCATACTGACACTTTCTATTTTAGAATCATTGTAGACCTCTGCTGGTATTGATCATGTGCTGCAGACAATTCACTATTTCTGGTTCATGTGTTTCAGTTGTACAACTGAATGCATTCAACTGAAATGTGTCTCCCTCATTAACCCAACCCTTCTGAATCAGAGAGTTTAAAATTGAAAAAAATATGAATGGGGACAGAAGTTAGACATGTCTTTTAAATGGAAAAAAAAATATGATTTTAGCAAATCTCAGTTTAATGACTTTATCTCCCCCTAGAGATAAAATCATGTGCATTTTGAGAAGTCATTTGGGGATTTTCTTTTGATCAATTGTTTGCAAGAGTGTTATTTAAGTGTATTTACTGGCTTAATTGGTTTTGGGCCATAGACATAAGTTAACTACTATACATCCTCTAAGACCAAATTAATCGATTTGAATCTCTTTGATATAAGATCTAAAGCCACTTTCTAACAATAAACAGATAATAATATAGTCACGCTGGTCGCCAAACCTATCTTAAATTCTAGATTAAATCGAGGCTACAGTGTCCATAAAGCTGGGTTGCCATGTACGCAGTGTTCCTGCAAATTGGGCTACTTTGAAAAGGATGTGACGTGAAAATGTATTGGTCACGGGTGTCGGGTTTTGGGGCTACTTTTACGTCGCACCGCGGCACCTATGGTATTTCTCTATAGAAAAAAAAGATTTCACTGTGACCCGCTGCTGCTGACTATCAGGCAGTGAGGCAGACTGTTGCTGAGTGAGTGAGCTAGTGAGTGGTGGGGAGGGCCTAAAGGGGTGGGTGTGTGTGTATGTTGAGAAAGCACTGCAGCAGGCAGCTCAGTCCAATATTGGCTGAGTCAGGTGAGTGAGAGGAGCCAGAGCAGTACTCTGTAAGTCCAGTGTAGGTAGGCTATTTAGATCGTCTTTATGGAAACACTTATTTTTCCATAAAACATATTCACACGCTAGAACTGCTCCGCATCAAGAAATAATGGCAGCAAAGCACTTGAAAACGACTTTGGGCGCATTTGATAAATTCACTTGGACGTGGTTTAAACTCCATTCTAATGTCTACTTTGCTTATGGAAAACGGTATCAAAAAAAAGTGTTTTAAGCATGCTCAGTTCTTGGGTCTCGGGGCTGCTCAATATGAAATTGGAAATGGAAGTTATGGAACTCCCTGGCGTGCTTCTGTTATGAAACTGACATTAAATATGGATAATGATACATTTGAATCTGTTAGTAGTAATCTGCATAGTCATTTATACTGTAGGCCACTGTAGGTTACCATTTCATACAATAAATATGTTTAAATTATGATATCACTGGAATCATTGCAAATCCATTTGTGCCACTTGTGTAACCTACCTGGAGCAGTCAAACTGATTTAATAAAAATCCTGTAACTTCAGTTTGTTGTTGTAGCCTTTTGGAAGTGGGACAGCCCCAGCAGCAATTATTAATGGCAATGTTTAGTTAATTGAATTTGAAGTTATCAAAGCTCTATCGCAATTGCCAATCAGTTGTTAGAACGCATTGACAAAAATAGTCCGTCAGATTAGGCTACAGGTGATTGAAATTATGACTCCATCCTCAGTAGCCTATTCTAGCAGGCTATTGGGAACAGAAGCTCTTCTTACCTCGAAGTCACCTCGCTATTCATGTTGAATAAATTAGTCTTGACAATTTGAACTAAGCAAAGTTCAGTCTACATCTACATCTACGTACATTTTGCAGACTATCTGAAACGGGATGTAGGTCTATCAGGGGCTACAGACTCCCTGCATCTAGCTAAGCAAACCATGGCACATAATGGCTCAATTGACAGAAAATTGCCTAACATTAGTCTTTTAAAGTTTGTTCAAGTGTTTCTAGCTCAGAGAACCTATCTGGCTGACCGACTGGTCCTATATATTATTTTAATTGCAGGACACTGTAAAGTCCATTATTCACCTGAAGAGTATGAATTAGGCTGTTTGAAAATGTTTGACTCCTAAGTAACCTGAATCCTAAGGTTTGAATACTAGACAACCTGTACTTCAAACATTGTTTGACATTGTTTGAAGTACAATAAACCAACATAGCTACTGTAGTAGGTCAACGGATGTGTGCTGGAAAACCTTGGTCGAGCATGGGTGGAAAACCTTGGTAGAGCATGGGTGGAAAACCTTGGTAGAGCATGAGTTTGTGCTCATGTGAATTTCCGTTCTTTTTCGGTTTCAGACCAATGCCTACTTCTCACATGAAACGTATTTTGGGGTTTTAAATTAGTATATAGAAATCAGTCATCAAATCACTGTGTGTGTTTTCCTATTCTTTAAATTGAGTGAATGTATTTGATGTTAAAAAAAGGTTGTTCAGGATGGCAACTTAATTCCCTTCAATATTTGGGCCGTAGCGAGCTCCTTCATCAAAGCACTATTGCAAAGCATTTGTCATAATGTTACAAATTAACATCTATAATTCAGTAGTTATCTGTACTCATAGATTACATTCATGGTTTAATAAATATACACTTATTCAGATATGGCAAAAGAAATCTAACACTTGAAAGCAAAGTCAAATTAAAAAGATCTAGGAATACCAGTATGTCATGAATAGTCCAAATGTTTCTGTATTAATTTTGCCATACTAATAGCTGAGGTAATTATGTTCATTAAATGCTTTATAATCATTAATTTAATACAAAAAAGAAGAATTGAAAGGACGCAACCATTTTGGAGGACCTGGCTGAAGATCCATAGTATAACAGCCATTTGGGAGTTGGTGGTGTTGAGTACTGGCCCTGAGCATTCAGAGATGTGTATCCCAACCGGAAATGAATATGAGATTTTTGTAATACTGCATGCTCCTGAGTTGGATAGTATAAATATTGCAATGTCCTTATCCCTGACCATTACAGATGATCAATGGGAGTGGGACAGCCCCAGTTGCATCTTTCTCCACAGTGGCTCCACTCACATTAGATAGACACTCACATGGGCCAACACCACTATCAGTCTTCCACTGTGTGTTTAACTTGACCTCCAGCCACATAGTTATTTTAAACAGGTGTGGAATCCGCTAATTCATCCATATCAGCAATTGCCGATCAAAACTAGCCTATTTGTTTATGGTCAGGGATACTGGATTGAGCAACGTTGCAACACAAACCTGGCAAAAAATGTACAAGTTCTGACACACTGAAAGTCCAGTCAATGACTTATGGATTTTCCGACAGGTCAGTTGGCATGGTTAGGTTACTGCCTGCCCACCCACTGACCTTGCAGTGCGTCGTGGCCTGGTGGTCAGGAGAGGATCGCTCTTGCTGATTGGCTGAAATCTGTGATATGCTTGGCTGATGAAACATCTCTTTCTTTGCCCTGACACCAGTGGTAATACATGTAAATCATGTTGTAGGCAGTAGCAAGTTGTAGGCAGTAGCACATTGAGGAGAGACTTTAACTTCAACCAAAGGTGTCACGCTCCTTACAGAGCTTAACAGAAAATAACAGAATACCAAGCCCTCCACAATGTTTTCGTGGGTAGAGAGGGACAATAGACTGGAGAAGCACAGCGTACAGTAAGGGGAAGGTTGCACCATTGAATGTAATGTGTTGTGACATACTTCAACATACAATTTGGCAGTCAGTCAGCCTGTGTCTGTTTGAGTATAAAGTGCAGGAGCAGAAGCCAAGAAATGAATTCCAATTTGCGAACATTTTGAGGAGGTCTTACCTGCTTGACTTTTTCCACATTTTTTTAATGTTAAAGCCTTATTGTAAAATTGATTCAATTTATTTTATTTCCTCATTAATCAACACACAAAACCCCATTTTGCAAAGCAAAAACAGTTTTTTATATTTTTTTTGCAATTGTATTACACATAAAAACTAAAATATCACATTTACATAAGTATTCAGACCCTTTACTCAGTACTTTGTTGAGGCGCCTTTGGCAACAATTACAGCCTTGAGTCATCTTAGGTATGATGCTACAAGCTTGGCACAGCTGTATTTGGGGAGTCTCTCCCATTCTTCTCTGCAGATCCTCTCAAGCTCTCTCAGGTTGGATGGGGAGTGTCGCTGCACAGCTATTTTCAGGTCTCTCCAGAGATGTTCAATCGGGCTCTGGCTGGGCCACTCAAGGACATTCAGAGACTTGTCCCGAAGCCACTCCTGTATTGTCTTGGCTGTGTGCTTAGGGTCGTTGTCCTGTTGGAAGGTGAACCTTCGCCCCATTCTGAGGTCCTGTGTGCTCTGGAGAGGGTTTTCTTCAAGGATCACCCTGTACTCTGCTCCGTTTCCCTCTGAAATACATCCCCACAGCATGGTGCTGCCACCACAATGGTTCACAGTTGGGATGGTGCCAACTTTCCTTCAGACGTGACGCTTGACTTTCAGACCAACTTAAATCTTGATTTTATCAGACCAGAGAATCTTGTTTCTCATGATCTGAGAGTCTTTAGGTGAATTTTGGCAAACTCCAAGCAGGCTGTCATGTGTTAATTTTTATTATTACTTTTTATTTTAGCCTACTTGGTAATTATTTTCTTCTTGAACTGCACTGTTGGTTAAGGGCTTGTAATTAAGCATTTCACGGTAAAGTCTACACTTGTTGTATTCGGTGCATGTGGCAAATAAAGTTTGATTTGTATTGATGTGCATTTTACTGAGGAGTGGCTTCCGTCTGGCAACTCTACCATAAAGGCCTGATTGGTGGAGTGCTGCAGAAACGGTTGTCCTTCTGGAAGGTTCTCCCAAAGGAACTCTGGAGCTCTATCAGAGTGACCATCTAGTTCTTGGTCACCTCCCTGAATAAGGCCCTTCTCTCCCTATTGCTCAGTTTGGCCGGGAGGCCAGCTCTAGGAAGAGTCTTGGTGGTTCCTAGGGTTTATTTTTGTTGGATAAAGGGAAACTGAGTAGAGCTAAGCACAGGCAAAATCCTAGTGGAAAACCTGGTTCAGTCTGCTTTCCAACAGACACTGGGAGACATTCACCTTTCAGCAGAAAGTTAACCTAGAACACAATGCCAAATATACACTGGAGTTGTTTACCAAGATGACATTGAATGTTCCTGAATAGCCTAGTTACAGTTTTGATCAGCTTGGCAAAATGGCAATACTTGAAAATGGCTGTCAAGCAATGATCAACTTACGTATTGTCCATTAAATGAAAAAAAGACACTACATAGTATTTTGTGTAGATTGTTGACAACGATTGACAATTCAAATCATTTGAATCCCACTTTGTAACACATGAAAATGTGGAAAAAGTAAAGGGTTGTGAATACTTTCGGAAAGGCACCATGTGTAAATCCACTCGTCTTTTAGTAGTGGTGATGGACAGACACCTGTAGGGAGTAATATCCTCCAGCAGATGTCAACATCTTCATGGGCAGTTCACACTAAAACATGAGTATTGACATTCTTGAAGTCAAATAAAGGATTAAAGAAACGTTTTCAAATGTACTATACTAATGGGTGAG